>NW_004524708.1:7611385-7612515 GCF_000260255.1 Octodon degus
AATCAGAGTAGCTGGAGAGCAGCGCAAAGTAACATCAGGGTAGAGGGAGGACTCAAAGGCAAGCTGTCTCAGTCCCACCTCTGGGGACCCAAGAGGAGAAAAGGGAGGTGTGGGGGCAGAGTGTGATAGCTGTTGGGGGAAACCACACACCCTCTCTGGAAACAGGAAGAAGTCAGAGGCAGGGCTTCTCCTCTGTCTCATCTAGAGTCCCTAGACAGATGAGTGACTCCCCAGGCAAGGACCAATCCCCATGCAGTGGCTTCCAGGCAGCCTGAGGGAACAGGCAGCCTTGGCTGTGACACCTTATCTATGCATCCTGCAGGGTGCTCAGACGTGACCCTTTTTACAGTGATGCTGCCTTGGAGTCCAGGTATGACCCCGGAAGGAGTCCCCCACCTGTGTCAGGGAAGGCGAGGAACTCAGGACTCCAGAGCCCCAAGTGGATTCTTGACCTTCCAGGAAAGGTGCCTTGGCGGCACCACTTGTCAAGACAAATAGCATAAATATACAGCTACTTTCTCTTAGTTCAACGAGAAGAAGGTTTTGAACGAATAGTGTTTAGACAAGATATCATGTCTGCATCTTGTACTAGGAATAACTACTACAAAGACAACAATATGCAATGTGTTAATTATAACTGTAGTACTAACCTGTTTTGAAACTATCTCATTGCTACTTCTTTCTCAATAAAATTATTAAAATAAAAAATATTTTAAAAAGGATGTATCTCTACTGTCACTGGTTGATAGGGGCAAACAGAACCCAGATCCATATAGACTGATCTCAGAAAACTGACAATAGAAATATGGCAGTGGTGGATAATCTTAGCGAACCTTGTCTTTTATTTCTCCTGAAATTCAGGCAGCTTGTTATTTCTGTCTGTGAGGCTGAGACCCAAGTTTTTCAGCCCTCATCACTCAAGTGACTACTGCCAGCTTGAACTTAGCTCCCTGCTGGCTTAACTTTGGCTAGGCCCCATCCTAACATTTGGAGCACTAGATGGGCCACCTCACAGCTTCTCTCAATTCTGACTCCTGTTGGCCCTTTTCTAAAATAGCTACTGGTCAATCACCCTCTCCTTCATGAAGAGGGTCTGGGCCTGTATAACTTACCAGTTGAAGCATCCACCA
>NW_004524708.1:7613920-7626909 GCF_000260255.1 Octodon degus
TTAGGCACACTCTACATCATCAATCACATTCCTCTTTGGTCTCATAATCTCCTTGATCAGAAAATTTGGGACACTACTGAGTTACATGTTACACTACTGAGTTACACTACTGGGTATCATAGTGATATATGTGTGCCTGTGTTTGTAGCAGCACAGTTTGTGATAGCCAAATCTTGGAAACAACCAAGATGCCCATCACCTGAGGAAAGGATGTGGTATTTTTATGCAATGGAGTATTACTCAGCTATAGAGAATGATAAACTCGAAGCCTTTATATTTAAGAAGATAGAATATTCACCCCAGATGTGAGGACGCAAACCAACAAGTCTGTCACCTGAGTGGGATAAAAGGGAAATGAGAAGACTCACTTCTACTTCTTCGGAAGCACTCGAGTTTGCACCTTCACATTGGATGCTATCGATCTCTTCCAACACAAACGCTTCATCCATCCATCTTAGACACTTGGGCCTCTTGATACAGACTTGCATGAGATAGTGCTGTGAGATGCAAGCATTTAACTAGACCTTCCTCCTCTCCAGTGCACAGAGAGCCTTTTGCGCTCTCCCACACCTGACTCTGGAGGCAGCCATTGTAAGCAAGTATTGTAAATTCTCATATATTTGTGTATCTTCAATTAAATCTGTGTCTAGTAAGCACTGGCCAATATGATGAGGCATTAATTATTGGCAATATTTTAATTAAATTATATATTCCGTGAAAAAAACCCAACACTTGTCAGGGCATCTGGGGTAGATATGGACAGCTCATCTGCCCAGCTGTATCCTTTGAGACTCTTACTGTGACTTAAAGCCTTGGTCACACTGGCCCAAGAAACAGACTTCAGATGCAGGTTCTGGGCTCAAGATATCTAGCACACAGTCCCAGCAGCCCAGATACCGAGTCCCAAGGGACCAGGGAATCCTCACACTTGGATGCAACTCCACATACGGGGATACTGTGGGCCTCCAGGTCCTGAACCTTCTGGTCCTCCTTTCCTGCTCTACTTGGATGGCTGCGGAGGTCCAGGAAAGAAAGTCCAGCGCAGAGAGCAGGTGTCCCTGGAAGGGGCAGGCTTCAAACTGGCAGGATGAGAATGGTAAGCATAGAGCCCAAATGTGTGGGGACATTCGTTCTGGCTCCCCTCACTCTACATCTCCTTGGAGCCTCAGAAGTCTGCGACACACGCGGTATCCTCATCTGCTGATAGAAACTGAGGTACAAATGGGCAAGACTGATTCCCTAGGCTGCAATGCCTGAGGCAGTGAAATGCTGCAAACAACCTCTACCTACTGACTTTGAACTTTTACGCCAAGCCCTTTCCTTTACAAACAGAGCAGCCCAGCTGAGGGTAGCACTAGTGTCTGCAGGCACAGCCTTTAGGCTTCTGCTTGGGACAGAGCTCAGCTGCTCAGGACTCCTGGGCAGGCTCCTGGACATTCTCACACCTCCCCATTGCTGTCCCCACCTGGTATCCTTCCTGCCCAGAGCTGCCAACCTGCACTGCAGAGGGACTGGGCCACACAGCTATATGCATGATCAGAGGTGCAGGTCCAGTAGCAGGTGGGCAATGGAAGAAGGGGACGGAGAAAAGGAAGAAGGTCTGGCCCTGGGGATAGTATGGGCCCCTCACGCTGGTCCTCAGGCTGCTCGCACCCTGCACTTTCTGCTTCTGCACACAGCTCTTAGTATAGGTCCAGGAGCACAGTGACCAAGCATCCTGTTTGGACCCAAGGGGCTGCCTGTCCTGGAAGAGCCATGCTGGGCAGGCACCGTGCTCACCTCATAGGGCTGGGGTGGGGCAGGGGAGCAATGGGCTCAAGAGCCGGGCTGGGGAGCCGTGGGGTCTGCACACAGAGCTGCTCAGGGGGCAGCTGGCTCCATGTAGCTGCCCTGAGGAGGAAGCAGGTGCTCACTTCCGGAGTTGAGTGCTGACATTTGCCTGCAGGGAAGGAGAGACAGAATGGGCAGAGCAGTAGATGGACGGCTTGGACTCCAGGCAGTGGCTCCCCATCTCTCTGAGTGCCTTCTAAAGCTAGAGCTCCACAGTGTGTTAGCATTCTGCAATGCAATAAGATGATGGTAGAGTGTTACTCTGAAGAAATTCACAACAAAAAGATGGAGGTATGGAAAGTAGACAGAAAGGCACAGCTCCCAGGCCATCTTATAGCCTGGCCAGCTATGCAGAGGCCATGGACAAAGGCAGAGTGAGGAACTCACCTTGTTCCCTGGTTCTGTGCTGGTTTACTGCCAGGTCTGTGTCATTTCCTGTCCCAGATCTTAGAGCCCCATGGCAAGTGGGAAGCGACAGCACTTCTGACAGGAACGCCTGACTTTCTCTGGGCTCATCCTGTCTCAGACACCTCCTTTTGGAACTCAGGGCCTGTGGGGACTTCCTCATGAGGTCGGGACCCAGGGGCATGCAGCTTGAGTTGGGGGCTCCAGGGGACCTGCATGCCCCATGCTGACCCGAAGCCAAGGACACCATGACTGAGGCTCTGTCCTCCAGCAGGGAAGCCTGGGCCCCACAGGTCGCCAGCTCAGCCTGCCCTGCACTGGCCCCACTGCACAGACCCTGACCTGCCCCTCCATTAGCCACCAAGGGGAGGAGCCAGGCTGCTTCCTGAGCAGAGCAGGCAGAGGACCTCAGTGCCTCTGACACCGAAGGCCTGAGGTAAGGACGTGGCCATCAGAGGCTGTTAGAGAGAGGCAGGGCCAATTGGGACAGGCAGCACTGGCTCTGGCTCTGGTGGCAGCACAGAACGGGAAGCGAGGCTGGGCTCAGGCTGATCAGCTGTGACAGGCTGAGCCTGCACACCAAGGCCACCAGAGCTGGGACCCTGAGGGCAGCTTCCTCTTGGGGCAGAGACCCTGCTGTGGGTCAAGCTTGGAGGGCCCTGGACTCATCCTTCCTGGCCCTGCCCATCAGGGTAGGAGATGCTGCCAGTCCTTCCTGCCCAGCCCCTGCCTCCCCTGTGTGGGCACTGGCTCTGGCTTGTCCTGCTTCCCTCTCTGCCCCTGGCTTTACCCCAGGATCTTGACAGCCGCTCCCCTCTCCCAGGCACTGCTCCTCCTCTCCTCTGTGCTCCTTTTGCTCTGCCAAGGCCTCAGGCATTGCGTTAATGGGCCAACCTCCTCACCTCACCCATCAGCAGCTCTGGTCCTCAGCCTCTGTGTACATGTCGCATCCCTTTCCCTCAGTTCTCCCTGTGCGCCTGCGGGACCCAGGATGCAGGGGCCCCTCGGGTCTGCCCTGCCTGAGGCCCACAAAGGGCCATGCTGCCCAGCACAATCCCCACTCTTCCCCCAGTGCCCTTCCCTGGGCCCCAGCAGCACCCACAAAGACCTCTGGGCACCCAGGGAGAGTCAGCGTGACCTCACGGCCATGCCATTGCGCCAGCACCTGGACACGCCCGTATACTCATTCAGTCATGCACTGACTCATATTCTAAATCTCACTGATGCAGGTTCACCCACTTAACACTCATACACAGATACACTACACACATATTTACAACACTCAAAGTCATACTTTCACTCAACCACTCATAATCACACACCTGCACACACACACACACACACACACACACACACACACACACACACACCCCTGCATGTGGGCATGCAGGCACAGGCACAAGCAGATGTGTACACATACACAATCTGAAGAAGTCAGACCCTCCACAGGCCTCATGGGACCTCTCTTCCAGCAGGCCTGGCTTCTGCTGTCACCTTCTGGCTGTCCTACCTCTTTCCTCTTTCCTATCTTTTCCTCCTCCTTCTAGCTCAGGAAACCCCTCTCCCTCTGGGCACCATTCACAACTCCTCCCTTCCTGTCCCTGACCACTGCCCTGGGCCCACGACCTCTCACCCCAGCAAGGTGGCTGCAGCTTCCCTGGCTGAGCTGCCACTGTCCCTGTCCTGGTTCCCAGCTCTGTTCACCCACAGTTCCCAGGCTTGGTTTTTCCTGGAGCACAAGGCTGACCAAGTCACTCCCTGCCCATGAGTCTCCCATGGCTGCCTGTGGCTCACAGGAGGCGGCTCAGCCCCTCCTCAGCCTGCACAGTGAATCCTGTGGCACTGGCCCCAAGCAACTTGATGGGGGGGGGGGAGGGTGTCTTGAGCCTCCCCTGAGTCACTCTCACTCCTCAGTCTACACAGACCACCCACTAGAGGTCGCCCTGAGGATTGCTGGGACCCTGACTCTTCTCCATCCTTCAAGGTCAAGTTCACTTCCCACACCCCCTGGGAAGCTGCCCAGGAAGCCTTCCCTCTAGGAAGCTGGACTTTCCCCTGTCACCTTCCTGGCACCTTCTCTGTCCCTTGCCTTTGCCACTGAGCACCCTGTGTCCAGACGTCAGTACTGAGTCCCTCACCTGCTTGTTCTGACTTCCTTCACAGCCTGGTGGTCCGTCCTGGAGGCTAGGCAGTGTTCTCAGGCAGGGCAGCCACACTGCTGGGACCCAGGAGTAGGGCTTCTCTGTTCTCTTTCCTGCCTGGTCAGCTGGGCTCTGTGCCCCACCCAAGGGGCCCCACCTAGTCTAAGGGAGCCCAGGGATTCTGCAGGGTGGGGACACATACTTTACATGTTTTTCCACCATATCTTCCCAAGACAAAGACAAGGTAGGCCAGTTCAACACAGTTTTTGATCTGAAAAGAAGAGATAGGAGTGGGAATGAGGTGCCCAGTAAGGGGAGCTCACCCTCTACTTTCGTCACCTCTCTGCCGGATCCTAGTGTCACTGCTGTGACACTAAATGGAGCAAGAGGACGTGGCTGGAAAAGTCTGATTTGTGGACTGTTTGCCAGCTCTTGCCCTTGGTGTCACCTTCTCAGCGCCTGTGGCTGTCAGGAGACTTTAGCATCATCACTAGGTCCAGAAATGCCCAGATGTGGCCTGTGGTTCCTTGCTAGACTCCTGGGCTCCGGGTGTCGGGTCTGTCAGTGGAGTGGGAGCCCGTGAAGGCTGCATCTGCCTGCCTCCCTGCTCCCTGTGGCATCCCTGGGTTCTGCTTACTCCCCATGTTTCTCAGCACTGCAGAGGCCGAGAAGTTGCCTAATGGAGCCTGGACCTCAGCATAGGTGACCAGCAACCCAGAATGTGTGACACCTCAGCTTTGTCACCAGCTGGCAGCTCAGGAGAGGGGGACAGGTTGCCCACTGCTGCTCTGTTGCCAGCACTGTGGACCACAGGGATAGCTGCAGGCTCTTCCTGTCCCCACTCCCACCTTCTGCTCCATTTTCCTCACTCTGCCTCCAGATGGAGAGCGAGGAGGAGGCGGAGGAGGAGGCCGGGGCCTTGAAAACTTCCAGCCAGAGCGGATGGCACACATCTGCCTTACATCCCTTGTAAAGTCATGGGGCAGAGGAGAGCGATGCCTGGTGTGGAAGGACACGTGACACTCAGGGCTTCACAGTGGGTGAGCCAGAGTGCCTGCCAGGAGGCCACCTTTCTTCCCGCCAGAGATTATAGTGCCTGTAAATGGGACCCCCTGAAGGTCACGCAACCATGTGGTGACTGTCACACACAAGAACCACCTCCATCCAGTGCCTCGCTGGGCTGCATCTAAATCAGAGTGGACACCATGAGGAAGTGAAGGCTGGGTCTTCCTAACAATGTCTGGGCAACAGACACAGAGCACTCATGTCCCAGGCACTTAGAGGACCTTACCCCTAGATCCACCCTGTGATACCTGCTTACTCTCATTTCGTGATTGAGGAAAATGAGCTCTTTTCGGGCCACTGCCGTGATCCACACACATGGGCTACATCTAAACCCAGGTGCTTCTCCACACCCACATGCTGCTCACTGCACCTAGTACATGTGGAGGACACCGCGTCTGACGGCTGCTGTGTGACCGAGCACTGCACTCCAAGGCTGATCCAGGACACAGGCTTTGCCCTCGGCAGTGCCCAGGTTAACGAGCAAGTCACTTCTGCTTTCTAAGCCTCACCTTGTCTGCTTTGCTCCCCACTGCGCTCCACCTACTCTCCATGGAATGAAGAGAGGAGCTCCAGTAGTGATGTTTTGAAGGAAGATTTGAATTCTAGGACACAGAGGAAAGCAAATGCTCATGGGCAGAGGAAAGGGCTGCAGGCACAGACAGGCATTCAGGGAGGAGGCAGCTGGGGCAGGGCCTGCCACTATGTAGGCTTCAGCAGTAGGGCACCATTTCTGTGCTTGCCACCCAGAGTGAAGGAGGAGAGCTTGATTTAGCTCACTGTGTGTAGGTTTCAGTAATCGGCTGGCTCCAAGGCTTGGGGGCATCACAGAAGAGACACAGTTCATGGTGGGCAGAAGGTAGCAAAGCAACAAAGCATGACTGCAGTTGTTTCTACCCCTCATATCTTATCAGGCTACTCGGGGTGGGTGGCACTCACACCCTTAACCCCAGTGCCCTTGAGCCTAGCACTGCACTATGAATCAATCCCAGCATCACATACTCTAGATCCAGCCACTTCTGGAAAGCCCCACCTATGCCCACAGGAGGCTTTGTGAGACTGTCTAGACATAAGCCATAGCAGAAGGCCATTGCCAGTGCCTGCAGCCATTGGCAGTGGTGGAGCTGGATGAGGTAGAAGCCATGGACTGCGAGGGGAGGGCAGTCCTTAATCTCTGATCTCTAACAGGCCACCCAAGCTCAGTGACCTGAAACACGGACTTTTTTAGGGTGCCTCAGGCTTCATGGTCAGACATTAGGAGAGCAGAGTGGAAATGTCTAATGACGGGGGTTCCCTGAGAAAGCTGAGGAATGGTATCACTGGGTGGCAGGGTGTGGAATTCTCTAGAAGCCTCCTCATTCTGGCCTGTAGCACCAGGGTGGAGGACCCCAAAGTTGTGCATGAGTCCAGCTTTGTGCCTTGACAGGCTGTATTCCTTCCTGGAAGATCTCAAGGTGTGGGAGCTGCAGGCCCTAAAACATGATGGGGGGACCAGAGCCCCATGAGGGAAGCAGTCCCATGCAAGCACTCCACAGTTTCAAGTAGCTGTCAAAACACATGACACAAAATATCTCCCACCCAAAGCTGCACCCTTGCCCTTTTTTTTTTCTTAATGCATTTGGTACAGGATCTCACTACTCAGCTTGGACTTGTAGTGATCTTCCTGTTTTCAGCCTCCTCAGTGCTGGGATTGCAGACATGTGCTACCACCCCTGGTCTCAGGTGGCTGGCTCAGTGTGGCTGGGGAGAGGGTTGGTGTGACACGTGGTGCTGGGGATTGAACCCCAGTCCTTGAGCTTGCCTAAGCAGGTGCTCAGTCTGCCGAGCTATCTCACTGACCCCCTTGTTCTTTTTAAGTCACACACATTGAAATATCACCTTTAGATTTTATAGAGGGTTTTTACTTATATCTTATTCTTGTGTATACAGAAGGAAATACAGCTGGTAAAGTTTTTCTAAGATCATTTCCCCCACAGATAGGAGCTTCTCACTCCCTCTGAAGGCATTATCTGTGATGAGTGTGCTCTCCATAGCCCTGCATTCCACGTCTTCAGGAGCTGGCCTACTGCAGGTCACAGAAGGCTGAGTGCAGTCCCCTCCTCCAGGAGCTGGGTCTTCATCATCCCTCCGAACATGGGCAGGGGATGTCTGCTCTGATCTTGCACAGCGGAAGTGACATGGTGTGACTTCTGAGCTGATGTCATAAAGAGCTGTTCAGCTTCTACCTTGTCTTTGCAAATGGAGCTCAGAGCTCTTGGGGCTCTGAGTCACCATAATAAGTGGCCACCACACCTGACACTACCAAGCTGAGGAATCCCAAGTCACCTGGAGAGGTCAGGTGCAGCGTCTGCATGAACAGTCCCTGTGGAGCCCAGCTTTGGGGTCCCCGGCCTGGGTGTCACACACCAGGGTAAGGAAGCTGGAGAACTGCATGGAACCCAGCCATCCAAGTCACATCCTGCTCCCCGGCCTTCCTGGGGTGCTCATCACGGGGCCTCTGCACTTGACCCTCTTGAGGGTCTGGCAATGGAGTTGGAGGCACAATAAAATGGTCTTTGCTTCAGGTCAGAGAGGTTAGGTGGCCTGTAATGGACAGTGATACAGGTCTCACAGAGGACTTTGGAACAGGGCACCTCTACTGTTGCCTGGCTAGCCTTAGGGTGGGCACAATGGCCTCCTCATGTCCCTCATTGCCTCCCAGTTCCCGGGAACATCCTACCTGTAGTGACATCCTGATCTCAGCCAGCTCTGCTGCCCTCTCCTGGTTAACAGCAGGGCTGGTTCCTCAGGTGGCTCTTTGAGGAGTGCCCGTGAGGGGTTGGGACAGGGGCAAAGGGGCCTCATCTCCCTCACCCCCGCCATGCACACCCAAGACCCTATGACTCCTTCCCCCTTGATGCTGTCAACATGCAGGTCCCTGGGCAAAGCTGCAGGTCACAAAGTCACCATGTCAACCTTCTTGTCCATCATAACTCCAGGGTATTCTGCCCCAGGGTGCAAGGAGAACCTTGGGAACAGCTAGTGGCAGGCCACCTAGAGTTGCTGTATCTGCAGTCCCTGTGCTCTGCAGTCCCTGTGGGCACACTGGGTTTTGGTGACAGGGCTCCAGGGGTCATGGTCTCTGAGCACAAGTGAGGTGACCAGGCATGAGGCCTGAAATGGCTTGTGCTCACCATACCTGGGCCTTGGGGCAGAGTCCTGTGAGCAAAGAGGTCACAAGGACAGCCAAGAATATGGGGGGCTGTGGCCCCCATGTGCTTTTCCCTGTACTCTTCCTGCTTCTGCTACTTCTGCCCTTGCTCAACACAGCAAGCCCCATGGAAGCTGTTGCGGGCTGGAGAAATGTCCAGAGACATGGCCTGGGCTGGGAAAGTTTCCAGCCCTGGGTCTCAGCACGCAACTGGCAAAAGAGGGACAGAGTCAAGAATCCATGCCTGGACGTCTCAGATGTCTACTTCATCCTGGACAAGTGAGTGGCACTCCTGCCCTGCCTCCACCTGGGCCCTGGAAGGTGCTGTCCCCAGTCACTACAGGCAGGTGGGGCCTCAGCCACCCCAGGGCTGTCAGAGCACAAGCAGGGGCTTGCTGCTCAGCCCCGGCACAGCCCTCAGCACCATCATCTCCTGAGTGGGGGCTGTCACTACGGGGGCTCTGGCTGGCTCTGGCTCTGCAGCAGTATAGCCCAACCTCAGTTCCTGGCCCCCAGGAGCCACTCACAGCCTTGGCAGAAGCCCCAGAAGGGTTCTCTGGGGAGAGAGTGCCTGTGGCCTCTGGGGGCGCACTCAGCTGCATCCCTGCTCAGTGCTTTGTTCTAAGCCTTGTTCTCCCTCCCACACTGTAGACTTGACACAGTCCCTACACTTCAGGTGGCTGGAGCTCAGTGCTGCCCTGGGGGACCTGGGCTATTAGGGAAGGAGGCAAGAGGATCTTGGTGTTGGGAAGGTGATCAGGCTCCACCTCAGCCCTTCTTGCTGGCTGGGCCCGGGGACCCAAGAGTCATCCTTGCTGATGCCAAGCACACTTCCTGCAATACTGCATCCTCCCCACTCCAGATGCCCAGCAACCCAGGGATATCTGTGTGATGTCCTGCTTCAGGATGGGGTCCTTGATGGCCAAGGTTCCTGGAGGATTCTGGGGGTGACAATATCCAGGCTTCCTGGACTGGGTTCTTTCCACAGTTGCAGGTTGGCTGTGCTCATTTCTTCCTTCTCCATGGGCACTGAGGGTGGGGAAAACACAGGTCCTTGCCACAGCTCCTGAGTCAAAACAGTGACCTGGGAGCCCCCTGCCCACTGGGGGAAGGGTCTCTCCTAACTTCCAGCCCAGGGACTCTGCGACACCCTGGGCAGGTGGTGACCCTCGGCTCCTTAGTGCAGCAGGGCAGTGGCTCCCCTTGGGCATCAGGGCTGGGGAAGATGGGCACAAGGTAGGTTGATGCCTCATTGGACCAGTCCTGCCAGAAAGTGACCATGACCCCAAGACCCCTCTCTGCTGTCACCCTGTTGCCTGTCTCTGCGTAGGTGATGGGGACTCAGAGCTCAGAGAGTATTCAGGGCTGTAGGCTGGAAAAACCTCCCACTGGGACAAGATGGATCTCTTCCTGACCTCCTGAGTAGCAGAGATCCATTATTTCCAACTCCAGGCCCCCGGTGACCAAGGCACATCATATTCCAGGATGGCTAGCACTGGCCGACACCGAGCTGTTTGCCTCATCTGCATTCCTTTACCTCTGTGCCAACAGTGTGAAAGGGGACCAATTTCTCCACCGTCTTCAACCCCTGCTAAGCAGGCCATCCACTCTGAAGAGAGCTCTGGATGTCAGGACCTCTTCCTTGTGCCATGCACCCACATCCGCACCGCTGCCACCAAGTGGCTTCATCCCTGATGTAGACTCCATGGTCCTTGAGAAAACCTGACTTCTGCTCCCTTGGGTTTGTTTTGCTTTTCAATGCTGCTGCCTTACCCGGGAACATTTCTGCACTGGGCTTCTGCATTCCTAGGCTCTGAGCCCTCCTTCCCTGTGGCAGCCTGGGCACTGGACTTCAGGCCCACCTGGGGCTGCAGGGTTGCACCCACCATGTGGCCGCCATGAGCAGTGTTGCTGTGGCGCCTGGTGGGTGTGCGCCTGCTCGAGTACATGCGTGCACTTCTTTGGGGGTTTATGAGCTAATCCCTGGCTTAGTTTTGCGAGGAGCCACAACGATGCTCACTGGGGTATCTGACGACAGTGCACGAGAGACCAGCTTCTTTAGTTTCCTTGTGCTTTTTGCTATCTGCCCGAATGGGTGTGAAGTCATGTTTTACTGCAGCTGCGAATCATCTCCTCAGTGGCTAGCGAGGTAGGGGAATGTTTCACACGGTCACTGTGTGTCTCAGTGTCTTTTTTGGTGAAGCGCCTATTTGAGTGGGTAATAATCCTTTATCAGACACATGATTCATAAACATTCTCCTCCATTTGGGATGAAGTCCAGCTTTTTTTTTTTATTTAACTACATTTATTGGTAAATTTTAGATATCCCTAATGATCACATTTATCAGAGGGAATTTGTATCAGTATATCATATGTCTTCATTCTTCTTTTTTTCCTGTTCCCCTTTCCTCTCAACTTTTTTCTCTTTTTATTTGCAAAAACTTTGTGGTTATTTTTGTTTTTTTTTCTTTTCCCTCCCTTCCTTTTCCTCTACCCTCTCCTTAGTTCCCCCTCCTGTTTAAACATTTTCTCTCTCTTTCACAATATCTATTATATGTTTGGTCCTTATTTATAATTTTGGTTTCTCATGCCAGAGAAACAATGCAGTATTTACACATGTGTGTCCAATTTATTTCAATTAAGAGAATGGCCTCAAAGTGCACCTGTTTATCTAGAAATGTCTCATTTATCCTTCTTTATGGCTGAGTAGTATTCCATTGTATAAAGCCCCCCCCCATTTTCTTTATCCATTCATCAGCTCATGGGCTGTTTCCAAGATTTAGCTATTACAAACTATGCTGCTATAAATATGGATGTGCATATATTGCTGTGGTATGTTTTTATTTTGGGGAGGAAGATACCAAGAAGAGGAATAGCTGAGTCAAACGGAACTTCTAGTTTTAGTTTTTTGAGGCATCTCCACACTGATTTCCACAGTGGTTGCTCCAGTCTACACCACCACAAACAGTGAAGAAAGGTTCTTTTCCTCACAGCCCTGCCAGTGTTTTCTATTGGTTGATTTCTTGATAATTGCCATTCTTTCTAGAGCAAGGTAGGATCTCAGCAGTGTTTCAATTTGCATTTCTCAAATGAACAGTGATGTTGAACATTTTCCCCACACATTTATTTGGTATTTCTACATCTTTATCTGAGAAGTATCTACTGATTGCAGTGCCCATGTTTGGAGTGGGTCTTTAAATTTGGGGGATCTGATTGGTTTAACTTCTTTATATATTCTAAATATTAGTCCTTTGAATGACAGCTGGTGAATTTTTTTCCCACTTTGGTGGTTGTCTTTTCACTTGGTTATTGATTTCTTTTGCAGTGCAAAAGCTTTTTAGTTGGATGACTTTTGAGCTGTTGATTTTTGTAACATTTCCTGTGGGATCAGAGTTTGTTCAGAAAGTCCTTGCCTATACCTATGTCTTTTGAAGAGTTCTGCCTATTCTCTTCTCCAGCAGAGTTAGTGTTTTTCTTTTAATATTTAGATGTTTGATCCATTTTGATTTTAGTTTAGGGCATGGTGAGAAACATAGGCCTAGCATTACTGTAGTTTTAAAATTCTGTTCTATTGTTTCCTGTGGTCATGGTTTAGCTTAATTTTTAAGGGTAGGAAAGTTTATTGGGAAGTGGAATTAGGAAGAGGAATTGCTCCTAGAGGACAGAGGGGCAGTCAATGAACCTATTTCTCTAGGAAATTTTTATAGAACAAAATCATAAGATGGGTACAATATGGGTCAAAACTATAATCAATCAATATGATTATAACTGCTTGGCTAATACTAATCCAGTAGCAAGGGCATATGGGTGACATCATTGATCTTTGTGGATAATCTATAGTCTTAGTCTTATCTTTCATCTTGGTCTTGGTCTTAGTCTTAGTGTTAGTGGGTGAGAGAGGATGCCCCACCCTTAGTGAGATACTGGTTTATTTACATGGGAAATCTTTAAAGGAGGGTACCAATAATCTCAAACTTCTATTTATCCCCATGGAGGTATGCAAATCTAGTCACTGCAACTTTCATCTTCTTTAAATGTGCCTCCAACTACAGTTGTGATGTGTTCTCATCTTCTTCCTTGACTCCCTCAAGGACATAGCCCTGTCTTATCACCTATAATATTTCTACTTAATTTAGCTGTCTAAGTATTCCTCTTTTTGAAGAGACATCCCTAGCTGTGGCTGGTGGGAAGGGCCATAGTTTCTATCTAGTTGAGAAGTGTCAGTGTTTGGGAATCTACAGTTAGGGGCCTTCTCCAGACTACTAATCTAATGGGCTTTAGCTGGAAGTCATGTTGAAGTTTAGCAGTTACAATCTGTTCACAAGGCTGATGTAGTAGAGCCCACTAAAATGAATCTGGCA
>NW_004524708.1:7627939-7648303 GCF_000260255.1 Octodon degus
ATATATATATATATCTTCTGCCATAAGTTTTAGCCTCTCTGAACCATCACGGTGGTCAGCTACCCAAGTAGCTGGAAACTGTCAGAAGGGTGAAACACTTGGAGCCCCCTTTTAGGTCTATATTTCATTACTATTGTATTGTTTTCATACACCTTTTGGTTATGCTTTTCTGCAAGATGTTTAAGACCAAGTTAGAGGGATACTTGTGTTAATAAAAATTAACCTCTTGCTGTTTGTCAAAGTCATTTAAGGCTCCTCAGGTATATCTTTTAGAGTCATGTACAGAGGTTCTAGCTCCTCTGTCAGTGTCACCTCCCAGAATGGCTTATGGCCTTACTTGACCATGCTGTTTTCTGTGAAAGGATAGGGGATTTTCCCTCTTTGGTGATCCTTTCTGGCATACTGCACATTCATCAATTCTTTTCCTCTGGGATTTAGGAGTCCCTCTAATCAGGAGGTTGGTTGACTCACGGAAGTTGTAGTTTCATATAGGAAAGGCTCCCTCATCTCCTGGATACTTGTTGATCTTGAATGGTGTGGGAAACAATATTGACTGTCCTCTTAGCCTGGTACCTTCCTAGGTCTAGTCTCTAAATTTTAGTTATTGAACACCAAGAAGAGAAGATCAATTCTATCAGTATTTCAGTGGGAGCAGTGAGTTTACCTAGTATAATCTCATCTGGATATCGAGCACTTTGAAATATAAAGTGCAGCCAGAGGACTCTTACTTCAACAACAATCATGGTTGTTTTAGAAGTTGAATCCATGCAGAACGCTAACAGAAATAATCATGAAGTTTTACAGAGAAAACTTGAGACCAAGGATGTTTTCAGTCTTGTGAGGGCACAGGCCAGGTTTGGGCATAGAAACAGACTAGGAAGCACTCTTTGGAGTGAAGTATGTGTTCTAAATCCCTCACATAGTATTTCAGCATGAAAATACATTTGAATGTCCATCTTAGTATAAAATAACTTTTTAGTCAGTTACCTAATTACAAGATATTAAACGACATAAACTTTTATCAAAATTTGTTATTGCTCACCCATTTTGGTTACCAGAGTGGTGTTCAAGCAGAATGTACTTGTTTATAGATATACTTTAAAGATTATTATTATTATAATTATTTTGTATTTTAGGGAAAGGTCTGCAGGGTGTTCACAGTCTCACTACTAGATCGGACTTGTAATGATCCACCTGTTTACAGCCTCCCAAGAGCTGGAATTACAGGCGGGCACCACCATGCCCAGTCTCTTTAAAAATTATTAACGCCTAATCTCTACTCATTAGAGTGACATTGTCTGGACTGTAACTATAGCAACACAATTATATGACAGCAACACAAGCACAAGCCTGAAAACCAGTCTGCATCGTTTGAGTTGCTGTCCAAAGCTGGATTGACATGTACATTTCATTACGAGTAGCTGGAACACAAGTAAGGGAATGCCAGCTGTTAGAGCCTGAAAAGTTTATCACAATAAACGACTTTCACCAATAGGATGTTTTCAGTCTTGTGAGGGCACAGGCCAGGTTTGGGCATAGAAACAGATTAGGAAGCACTCTTTGGAGCGAAGTGTGTGTTCTAAATCCTGGAGCAAGTCCTGCCAAGGCTCAACCTGCCCTGCTGCAGATGTGTACCTATGGCAGGTCTTTCCCATTTTGTAAAGAGACAAGGAAAAAGAAGGTGCTTCTGTCTGCCCCTCTTGCTCTGTGCCCACTCTAAAGATCCCCTGGACTTAACCCCATCCAACGCCGGCAGTGGTGAGCTGGAGGTGTGAGGAAGTGGCCCGAGATGGGTTATCCACTCTTACTATGCGCCTGGTCCCTCTTTTCCTGTGACTCTGTGATGCTTGGGAAAGATGTAGTCACAGGGTTTCATCTTTCAGGACCCAGTTAGCATATGTCTGAGAATAGTGGCTGGCCTCGCACAATGTTTGGGAGAGAAATCAAGAAAAAATAGAGGCAGTCCTCTTGTGACTGAGGCTATAGCTATCCATTAATGTTGAAGAGTCTGTTGGAATTTAGCCAGTCAGGTGACATCTTTTATCCAGGCATACGTTTCTCTATTGAAGAGAAAAATCATCAGTAAGTAGTGTATCATCTACACATTTCAGGACTGCAATTTGGGAAAATTCAAAACAGGCCGAGTCATGGGAAAACACTTTTCCAAAAAGGTGAGGACTGTCTCGTAACCCAGAGAAAGCCTGAACTGAAGGTAATTTGACCATTGTTCCTGCCTCTTACAATAATCCAACTCTAGTTGCAAAATAGTATCATAATCAATACTTCCCGCTGCATTCTATTTTATCTCTAGTGGGTAGGCAGGACATTTAGAAGACTATAAAATCACTCTTTCTCAATACATGAGCATGGAAGAAATTCCAGCACTAAGAATATATTTCAAAGGAGTAAGCAAACAAAACATTTAATTTCCCCAAAACAGGGGGAAAACACACATCCTTTTTATTTTATTTTATTTTTTTTCCAAAGGACTTTTTTTGGTCTTATTTTCACTATTTTCTTTTTTTGGTACCGGGAATCGAACTCGGGGCCTCGCGCTTGCTAGGCAGGTGCTGCGCCACCGAGCCACATCCCCGGCCCCACACATCCTTTTTAATCCTTACTTTGTTTTTGTGTGTTCTGAGGCGACCAGCTCTAGGGCAGGCAGCTGATATCTGGACAGTGACCAGAAGGTAGGCCAGGCTGGCTATCTACCCTTACCAATGGATATACCTACTTTCTTTGGTAACTCAAATTTCTAATTCTAAAGCATATCTCTAAAAGCATAAGCTGCAACTGATTCCTTCTATAATGACCATGTTTAAAGAGGGAGGGATTGTTAGCAAAATTATGGGGCACTTCCCAGCCTGGAAAAATGTCACCTCTAGAGATAGAGACAAGGAATAGCTCAAAAAAGTTTTGCCCTGGGTCTAAGGGCAAAGAAGCCCCTGAGGCATTTGTATTATCTACCTAGTTACCTAGGCAATCTGCCTTAGCAGCAAGACAAGGCTATGTTTTAGTCCAAACCCACTCCACATGTTTAAGTCTCTGTGTCTACAGCACTCTTATGAAGCCCACAGGTTAAAATCCTTCCTCATTTTCTGGAAACCATGACTTACACATTAGCAAAAGTACTACACACATAAACGATGTGAACCAGACTTAGACAGGGAGAGAACCAGGATGTCAGGCCTTTTTTTGAGAGTATGAGGGAGTGAGATAAAAGAGTAATTTAGAAATTCTGTCCTGATCTGGATATGTTTTGGTCCCATAAGTATATTGCTTAGCAAATAGCTCCTTCTAATGCCGCCCAGAAGCTGGTTCTTTCCACTGGGTCTCAACTTTCTACTTCCGGTACCTGCTACACGGGAAATTGTGGCTAAAACACGAGGCGGGTACGTTGCCTTCATGCCTGTTCTCCTGGGTGGGCTAATCTCTGAGGCCTCATCTGATCCAGAAGTGAGGTCTGCGTCCCTCATCTCAGATGGCTTCCTTACCTTCAGTGTTAACAAATACTGAAGTGTTAACAAATAAATGTTGTTAATTCTGAAGTGTTAACAAATTCGTTTTTTCTATGGGCTCAACTTGAAAGCTCTTAGTTATTGGACAGGAGGGAAAGGTTGAGAGAGATTGGGACTAAAACCTTTTCAGAGTGTCTCCTGTCTTTCTGATCTTTAGAGGAAATATGCCTAAAAATAAAAAAAAATAAGAAAGGGAAAGCATAGCTGGGCATAGTGGTACACAGCTGTAACTCCAGCCCTCAGGAGACTAACACAGAAGGATCACTGTGAGTTCAAGGCCAGCCTGGGTGAAAAAGTAAGTTGTAGGCCTGAACTACAGAGTGAAACCCTGTCTCAAAGACAACAGAACAAAAGGGGTGAAACAAAGTGACCAAAAAGGATCAGAGAAAAGGAAGTCTCTTCTCATTCTCAGGGTGAGGTACTGAGACAATTTTCCCATGAATCATCACCCTCAGCTTGGAAAGGTGAAAATGGGGACTCTCAAGAGCTAAGATTGCTTTCTCACAAGTGGAAGATTAGACCAGAAAGGAAACTGAGGCCAAACAGGCTTGATATTCCCCATCATGAGAGTGGAGTGGGGAGCAGACTAGGCTGTCTCCATGAACACTGTCTTCCCAGGCTTAAGGCTAGCAGCTGAGCTATTGCAGATAAGTGGCTGAGGGGAGCCCCAAATTCATAAGAGGCATTTCTGTTTTAGACACTAGATTTTATTTTAAAAACATTTATAGCATTTTATACATTTGTAGTTTGTTTAGTATCAAAGTCCACTAGGGGATGTTCTAATATTACTGTTTCTTAGTGCCCCTTTTCTGAGATAAGACAAGAACCATAACAGCCAACTGGTCCAGCAAAGAACAACAGTAAATTCAGCAACTACTAAACCCATACACAAAATAAGAATGCAGAACCCTGCCAAGAAAAATAAAATGTTCCATCAAAGAAACATCATCATCTTCCCATGCTCTCAATTTAAAACTACCATCATTTGACAAAAATAAAGGTATATAAAGACATGCATAAAATATAAGGCATAAGCAACTGGCATACAAAAAGGACAATTTCTGATTACTCAAATGAGTCACAATCCAGAAACCATAAAACCAAATCAGACTTATCTCCTTTCAATTATCTCACAAAATTGTATGTAAGAAAAGAGACATTTGTGCTACCTACCTAACCACCCACAAGTGATACATGGGAAAAATCTATAACTCCCAACCTGCTGGATATCAGATTGTGTTTCCCAAAGTCAAAGAAAGAATTCTATGGAGCAATGGCGATTAACAGTAGGGAAATTTATTGAGGAATAGGTATGGGGAACAGGAATAACTCCTGAAAGACAGGAAGGGTCCTGGGTGGGGTGCTCTTGACTTCATTCTTTTGCATATGAACATCCAGTTTTCTCAGTACCACTTGTTGGAAATATCTCTCTTTCTCATCTTTGAAAGCTAGGTCCTTCCTTACTGGAAATGCACAGCGGAGGGCCCAGAATACTAGAAACACTAAGGCCCTCATTTCCTTGAGGCATTCACGCTGATTTGGATGCAGTCCAGAAGAAGGAAGGGGCAGGAAGAGGTTGCTCTTGTCTGCATGACCTTCAGGGGGACCCATTTGTGGGCATCATGATCTCTGAAGGGGGACGTGTGGCTTCCTGGCAGGGACCTCATGAATCAGACACCAACATGGTCCAAGGAAGGAGCTCAGGTAGGGCTGCAGCCTCACTTTCACCTGCACCAGCTTTAGAACCTTGGACAAAAGCTCACCCCTGAGAGTCACGTGTCCCTCCACACTGGCCACAGTTCTCTTCACCCCACGATGCTCAGATGTGCAGAGCTGTGGAAACTGAAGTCCATGTATGGGGTTGTAGGGCAGACGTGCATGATTCCCATTTGACAGGAGGTCATGAGGCCACAACGTCTTCCTGCTCCTTACTCGTCAGCCTGGGACAGTGGAAGAGGATGGAACAGGATGTAGGAGTGAGGTCAGGAAGAGCCTGTAGCTGTCCCTGCTGGTGTACAGTGCTGGCACAAGGGCAGCAGTGGCTGGCTTAGCCTGCTGCCCTGAAAGTACCTGCTGGGAAAGGCCTCCTAGGCTTGCAGAGGCTGGGACTGCGAGCAGGCGACAAAGCTGGAGTGTCACACAGTCTGTGGTGCTGGTAATCCTTGCCAAGACCCGGCTCCCAGAGCCAGTGAGATAGCTCAGTGAACTAAGTGTAGACTCAGCTTTGTGGCACATGCCTGTAATCCCAGCACTGGGGAGGCTGAAAACAAGATGGTCACTCTGAGTTCAAGCTGCATAGTGAGATCCTGTACCAAATAAATTTGAAAAACAGACTCAAGCTCCCATAGAAATGTCTTCCTCTGTTTCCATGATGCTGGGAAATGTGGGAAGGGACAGAAGTTTGGGGTGACATGGGCCAGGCTGGGGGCAGACACTGCCTGCAAAGGCTCCTCCATCCTATGGGCGGGTGTGACACCTGGAACCCAGGAGTCCAGCAGGGGAAACACTGGCCACATCTGGTCATCTTTGGACCTGGTGATGTGTCTCAGAAGTTTCTGATGGCCATGGTGCCAAGGTCCCCACCTACCCACAGAGAACTGGGTAGGTCACATAAAATAAAGCACAAGTGGAGACCTACGAGAGCCTATGAATCAGAGATGCTCAGGAGTGCTTCCAAACAAGTTTTCTTTCTCCACTTGCTGTCCACTCAGGCTTTACCTATTATGATTAGACACACTGGGTGGTGATCAAACACCCCTTGTGTGGAGAGGCCCCTCAAACTTAGCAGATGGCTTGGATGGCCAGCTTCTGCCCACTTGTGGCCCTGACAGTCACTTCAAGGGTGACTCACTATGACTGGCAGTGTTGGGCTGGTAGAGGCTTATTAAGGATATTGTAGGGAAATAAGTAAGAGGAAGAGGCTGTGTCCCCCTGCAGGGATGCTATCCCACCACCTATGTCTCCTTTGTCTTCAGGTCCGCCTTTGTGAGTGACCACTGGAATCAAGTTCATCAGTTTGTGAAGAGAATGATGGACTCGTTAACAGAGTACGTGTCCCCACCCTGCAGGCTTGCTGCGCTCCCATTAGACTTGGTGGAACCCTTTTGGTGGGGGCACAGAGCCCAGCTGAGTGGGAAGGAGAGGGGACAGAATACACTGGCTCCTGGGTCTGTCTCAGCAATGTGGGTGTTCTTCCTGGGAATC
Organism: Octodon degus; assembly: GCF_000260255.1. NCBI lineage: Eukaryota > Metazoa > Chordata > Mammalia > Rodentia > Octodontidae > Octodon > Octodon degus. The sequence continues at coordinate 7,634,662 of NW_004524708.1, forward strand.
TGGGCACCTGAAGGGACACCTGCCTGGTCTCCAGGATCCCCAGGCTAGGAAGGAAGTCAGGACAGGCTGAGGGACTCAGTACTGATGTCTGGACATGGGGTGCTCAAGGCTAAAGGCAAGGGACAGAGAAAATGCCAGGAAGGTGACAAGGGAAACAAGCATTTCTAGAGGGAAGTCTTCCTGGTCAGTTTCCCGGAGGGTGTGGGAAGTGAACTTGATCTTGAAGGATGGAGAAGAGTCAGGGTCCCAGCTATCCTCAGGGCGACCTCTATTGGGTGGTCTGTGTAGGCTGAGGAGTGAGAGTGACTCAGGGGAGGGTTCTAGACAACCCCCCCCACCAACTTGCTTGGGGCCAGTGCCACGGGATTCACTGTGCCAGGCTGAGGAGGGGCTGAGCAGCCTCCTGTGAGCCACAGGCAGCCATGGGAGACTCATGGGCAGGGAGTGACTTGGTCAGCCTTGTGCTCCAGGAAAAACCAAACCTGGGAACTGTGGGTGAACAAGGCTGGGAACCAGGGCAGGGACAGGCAGTGGCAGCTCAGCCAGGGAAGCTGCAGCCACCTTGCTGGGGTGAGAGGTCGTGGACCCAGGGCAGTGGTCAGGGACAGGAAGGGAGGAGTTGTGAATGGTGCCCAGAGGGAGAGGGGTTTCCTGAGCTAGAAGGAGGAGGAAAAGATAGGAAAGAGGAAAGAGGTAGGACAGCCAGAAGGTGACAGCAGAAGCCAGGCCTGCGGGAAGAGAGGTCCTACCTGGCCTATGGGGCCCGAGGAGCATGGGGGATCCGTCTTCTGGTGCAGCAATACATGAAGTGCAGTTATCCACATTGCTACAGGCTCCTTGCGTGTCCACTGGACTGGGTGGGTCCCTCTGGTGGAGGCACAGAGAGCAGTGTGCCTGGGCAGATGAGACAGAGAGCAGGCCGGGTAGAAAGGAAGCCCCTCATGGAGTGCGGTTATCATCTTGCCTGTTTAGTTTGTGTACTGGTGTAAGTGTGCGTGTGTGTGTGTGTGTGTGTGTGTGTGCGTGCGTGTGTGTGTGTACATGTGTGCGCACATGCCTGTGGGTTGCTGGAGCACCGAGACAGGGCCTGGACGCACCCTGATTGTCTCCCCTCTTTGGGTTCGTTCATCTCCATAGGCTTCAGAATGCTTCACTAAATTTATTCAATTCCCCTGTGTCTGACAATGTACCCCAAAATGAAGTATAGGGGTGGCAAGGGGTAATTTGGCCCAACCTCCCCCTGAAGGCTGGGTGACAGCACCTTGGTATATGTGTGACTTTTCACAACTCTGCTTCCTCTCAGCCCGAACCTGCGTGTATCCTTCATCACCTACTCCTGTAAGGGCAACATCATCTTGCCGCTCACTTCTGACAGGTAGGTTGACTCCATTACTTAAGCATTCCTGGGACTAAATACCTGGCACTTACTACTTAAAGGAGCGAACCTTATTGTAGCTCACTGTTTGCAGAGGGTTGGCTGGATCCAAGTCAGAAGAGCATCACAGAAGAGAAACAGTCCCATGGCAGACAGGGAAAGTGAGACAGCAGGTTCCCTTTCCCTTTTTATTACATCCAATCTACAAGGCTATTGTTTGGTGCCACTCACATCCAGTATGGGGCTTCTGTCTTCAGTAAATCCATTTAGCCACACCCAGAACTATGCTAAACCCATCAGTGGACTAATCCTGTACCACACACCCTTAATCCCAGTGTCACACACACATAATCCAGCCACCTCCCCACAACCCCACCCATGAGCATGTGAGGCTTTGGGAGCACATCTAGATCCAAGCCATAACATAGATGCTGACTCGAATTCTAGTGCACATCTGGCTTGCAGCCCACAGAGACAGAGGCCTTTGCTGAGATGCCCAAGAGGCTTGCTCCAGTGCACAGGGTGGGCTAGAGGGGGACTATTGACCTCAGCCTGGCTTCCTGTCCCCCTGGAGGCTAAACATGTTGGTTCAAGACAGGTTGGCTGGCTGTGGAGCCCCTGATGACAGGTCACACTCTACTCTGGGCCAGTGCAGCAGGGACCTGGGGAAGAGTTGGGGCTTTGGGCAGGACACCAGGGTTCTCAGGTAAGTCCTAGACAGGGTGCTCCCCAGGGGTTGCTGGCTGGTGTGGGTGCCACAGGGAGACCTAAGGAGCAGGCTTGGGGAAGAAGGTGGTCCACTTGTGCCCAGAGGCCAGGAGGCCACAAGTGGGGTGCTGTGGAGGAGCTGACAGTCTGGGAGTGAGGGATCACCTTGACTACCATGCCAGGGATGCTTTCAGAGAGGAGGAGCTCAGAGGAGAGAAAGAGAAGCCTCTGGAATTTTAGGGGAAGAGTAAAGCAGAACAGGTCAGCTCCCAAGGTAGAAGGGTGGGGGCTCCAGAGCCATGAAGAGGTCACCCCTGGGTATAGTTGGCAGGAGGAGGGGGAGGGGCTCCACTGGCACAGGGAAGGCATAGGCTGGTGTCTGCTGTGCTGGGGCTTGGGAGAGACCTGTACAGGTACAGGGTATGGAGCAACTGTCAGGGCAGTGAGTTAAACTGGGCACGGGGTAGGGGTTGGGCTGGGCAGGACTGGCTGGGCCTCCCTGGGAAAGGCTATGGAAGCTGCCCTCAGGGTCCCAGCTCTGGTGGCCTTGCTGGGCAGGCTCAACCTGTCACAGCTGATCAGCCTGAGCCCAGCCTCGCTTCCCGTTCTGTGCTGCCACCAGAGCCAGAGCCAGTGCTGCCTGTCCCAATTGGCCCTGCCTCTCTCTAACAGCCTCTGATGGCCACGTCCTCACCTCGGGCCTTCGGTGTCAGAGGCACTGAGGTCCTCTGCCTGCTCTGCTCAGGAAGCAGCCTGGCTCCTCCCCTTACTGACTAAGGGAGGGGCAGGTCAGGGTCTGTGCAGTGGGGCCAGTGCAGGGCAGGCTGAGCTGGCGACCTGTGGGGCCCAGGCTTCCCTTTTGGAGGACAGAGCCTCAGTCATGGTGTCCTTGGCTTCCAGTCAGCGGAAGCATGCAGGTCCCCCTGGAGCCCTGGACTCAAGCTGCATGCCCCTGAGTCTGGCCCTCACCAGGAAGTCTCTAGAGGGTCCCCAAGGGTGGAGTACCTGAATGCTAGCTGTTCAGGTGGGACTTGCTGTCAGCTACCCCACCTGTTAGGGGGCTCAGCAGGCTGAGGACAGAGGACACAAATGAGCCAAGGACTCTGCATAGAACTAGGTGAAAATGAGTTGCTCACACCTCTTGCCTTTCTTCATGGTCGGGGCACAAGGCTATGGAGAGCTGGTGGAGAACCTTCTTCCTGTTATCCTTTTGTTCATCTTTTTTTCAGGGGAGAAATTCAGAGGGGTCTGGACAGACTGAAGTACAGTATCCCTGCGGGGACCCGGATCCCGCACAAAGGGTTTGAGAAGGTTGGGCTGGAAAGACCCTGAGGGCCAGGGCTGCCCCAGTTCATACAGCTCTGCACCATCTCACTCCTCTCTTCAATGAATCTTCATTTCCATGCAGGCAAATGTTCAGCTTGAAAGATCCAACTCTGGAGGTGAGCACCTGCTTCCTCCTCAGGGCAGCTACATGGAGCCAGCTGCCCCCTGAGCAGCTCTGTGTGCAGACCCCACGGCTCCCCAGCCCGGCTCTTGAGCCCATTGCTCCCCTGCCCCATCACAGCCCTGTGCGGAGAGCACGGTGCCTGCCTAGCATGGCTCTCCCAGAACAGGCAACCCCTTGGGTCTAAGCAGGATGCTTGGCCACTGTGCTCCTGGACCTACCCTAAGAGCTGTGTGCAGAAGGAGAAAGTACAGGGTGCGAGCAGCCTGAGGACCAGCGTGAGGGGCCCATACTATCCCCAGGACCAGACCTTCTTCCTTTTCTCCGTCCCATTCTTCCATTGCCCACCTGCTGCTGGACCTGCACCTCCGATCATGCATACAGCTGTGTGGCCCAGTCCCTCTGCAGTGCAGGCTGGCAACTCTGGGCAGGAGGGAGGCCAGGTGGGGACAGCAATGGGGAGGTGTAAGAATGTCCAGGATCCTGCCCAGGAGTCCTGAGCAGCTGGGCTGTGTCCCAAGCAGAAGCCACAGGCTGTGTCTGCAGCAGGAACTGGTGCTACCTACCCTTGGCTGCTCTGCAGGAGGAGCTGCTGCTGCTGCTCTGCCCAGGACTGGGCTGGGGCTGGTGGGCACATGGCTGGGCTACCCTCCGGGCAGAAAGTGTGCAGTCTGTGGCTAGTGTTGGCCCAGCTTGTCTAGTGGGGAGATGGCCCTGGGCAAAGTGCCCCTCTTGCTCTTGGTCTCTGCCTGGTGGGTGTTGAGTTCTCGGCACCTGCGCCAGAATCCCCAGGTGGGGGAGTACCTGGCACACATGCCATGGCAGTGCTGCTCCCTGGCAGCCTGCAGTGTCCCTGGTCCTCTGCTGGTGGCTCCTGTACCTTACTCACCAGAGCCCTCTCCTGGTGTCCTGCAGCTGTCCAGATTCCAAGTGTCATCATCTCTGTGATTTCTGATATTTTGGACGACAGACGGTATGATAAGGCAAAGGCCGAGGTGAGTCTGCCTGTCTTATACTTTGTTCCATTTTGTATAATTTGGCAATTGCAGCTTACCCCCTTCTTTCTCAGGCTGACAAGGCTCGGAACTCGGGGGCAACCATTTACACTGTGGGTGTGGGTAAGGTTAACAAAAATCAGGTAATTAGGCTGAGTTCACCTGGGGCCCCTCTTTCTTCTGCTGTCCCTTAGGGCCGAGGGCAGGATGTGTCCTGGGTTGGGGTGCCCTGGTGCTTCCTTGAGCCCCTGCCTGGGGCCAAGCCAGCTCCTTTCTCTGCAGTTAATAGAACTCGCAGGGACACAGGAAAATGTATTTGAGACGACGCACGGGTTTGAGGGGTTGGACCAAATTGTACAACCGGTGAGCAGCTGGTGTGAGCGGGAGGGCCACAGCTCACCAGAGCCTGGAGCTCACCCTCCTGCTGCTTCCACCCTCTGTCTCAGCTGGCTGAGAAGACGTGTCCTAAGGTTTCCTTCTTGGGAGACAACATTGTGTGTATAGAAGGTAAGAGAACCCAGCTGCTAATCTAGGCAGACAGGAGTGCCTGGGTTGTCTGTAGTGTGCGCACGTGACAAGCACAGCCCTGGTGACAGTGTGTTGTGTGTCATGTACCTGAGTCATGTGGTGTATGAGGAGGAGTGTGGTGAGTGCCTGCATTTTGTATCATGTGTCCTTTGTGTGTGGTGGCTGGTGAATTCGTGTATGACTATGTGAGGAGGTTTTGTGTTGCAGTGTGTGGTGCGTGGTATTTGGGTACAACTGTGCCTGCATGGTGTGTGTGTGTGTGTGTGGCTATGCATGAAGATTGTGTAGCAGTGTGATCACGCCCTGGGTGTATACAGCCTTGTGCAGTGGTACAGATGGTGCCTGCTGTGGGGTTGGGGTCTGTGTTGTGCAAATAGGGTTCACTTATGTCATAACAAAAAGCAAAATTAGGAAGATAGAAAAAGTATACATGAACAGTCCTGAGGAAATCATGGTTGGTGGAGCAGAGGGACATTTAAACAGGTCCACACAGACACAGCAGCCAGGCCTCAGCCCAGAAAGGATAGGCAGACCTGGCATTAGAAATATAAACAATTTCACACCCCAGATCAGAAGAGACACAGGCAGTCACCTCCTAGGACTAAGCAAAAATGCTGTGCATGGGGCCAGCCCAGTGGGTGGCAGAAGGGAAATCCAGCTTGAACTGACTTTTGCAGTCACAGCCAGGCTGTGCCTCAGCCCTGTGGAGAGAAGACAGTGCCTGTCCCTAGGGCTGGACACAACAAGAGTGCCCCCAGCCCAGCTCAGCCTCCTTCCTCTGTGTGCTGAAGACACTCCCAAGTAGTGCAGGGGGAAGCTGCCTCTTTCTGTCACAGGTGCTGGTCCAGTCATGGTCCTCACATGGCTGGCTTCTGATGCCTCTGCAGAAAGAGACAGGCAGTGTCAGGCTCTTCCTCACACAGGTGACACCTTGGCTGCTGCAACTCCTGGGTCCTGGCCTCCGTGTCCCTTGTGGGAGGCACTATGGCTGTAGCATGTGGGCAGACAGAAGCATGCTCTCTCTGGGCTCTTCAGTCATGGGCCTGGGGATGGGTTAAGGTGCCGCACATCTGGGCTGCAGTGTGGCCACCAGTGGATAAAAGTAGTACTATGGGGACATCAGGGGATGGAAGGACAGTGATGGGGTAGCGTCAGGACATGGTAGGAGCTGAGAGCCGAGGACAGCACCTGGTCTTGACCTCTCTACCCTGAACCTCAGCTCTGCATCCTGAGCCCACCTGATGCCAGGGGGAGGGGCTGCAGTGCTGGGGTGGAGGTGGTCGGAGACCCAGCCTGAGGTCCCTCCTGTTTCTGGTGTGAAGCTGCTCAGCTGCACATACTTGATGTGTCCTGACACACAGGCTCCAATATCTGGGCAGCCAGACAAACCCAGGTGAGGAAGGCAGCTGTCACTGCTTCTTCCCAGCTGCAGAGCTGAGGTGACAGGTGTCTGCAGACATCAGCTCCACTGCTGACCTGTTACACTGCTGGGTATCCTGTGCAGAGCTGCCTCACACAGAGTGACAGAGACTTGGAGGAAGCCAAGGCAGGAGCCTGGGCCTCAGGTGACAGAATGGTCTGGGTCCTCAGGCTAGCATGCAGAGCCAGCCCAGAAGCAGGAGCTGAGGGAGGGGCTGCTATAGACTGGGGTCCCATGTCCACCAACCTGGGGACACTCCCAATCCATGGAGACAGGAAGGAGCCAGGTCTGGGCTAGAAAGCCAAGGAACTTGTTAGGCCAAAGAACTGGGAATTGCATCTGAAGGCCACAGGAACCTAGCCTGGGAGCTGTGGGGCCACCCGGCTGCCCTCACTTGTCCCTTGTGACTTGGCCTGAGGGGCAGAGAGGGCCATGCGATGGAGCAAGGGGCATGTGGGTCTACAGGCAGTGGACTGTGGTCATGTGGATCAGGAAGAGACTGAGTGTGGAAGGAGGTGTAGACCTCTGTGAGGGACCCACCTGGGTGGGATGGGGCCTCCTGTGATCCCACCCTGGCTCTGTTCCTGAGGTATTCAGCAGGAATAATGGAAATTCAGGGTGCAAGGCCCCAGCTTCCAAGGGCTTAGGTGGCCTCTGGAAGGTGGGTATCTGTCACAGTCTTGTGTTCAGGAATGGGAGGAGGGCTCCCAACTATGCAAGCCAGGTCCTGCTGCATCCTCATGTGCCCTTGGTGACAGTAGACATAGATTTGGTTTGGAGGACACACAGATATTCAGATACTGCTGTTGCCTCTGAGGGACTCTAGGAGATGTCCTAGGGATGACTGTCATGAGCTACGGGTTAAGAGTGACCACAGAGCCCAGCATACCCTCACTCATGCACTGGACTATGTCTTTGCAGAAAATTATGACTACGTCATTGATGCTGAGGACTTGTATCCCAAAATAAAAAAGGAGGAAGTCTTCTGTAGGTTCAAGTTCAATGCCACTGGTATCGTTGGTAAGGAGCCGCTGCATGCTCTTGAGGCTCTCCCACCCTACACCACTCTATCCTTCCCTCTTGCAGCTGAGCCCCCAGCCCTTGCTCACTGCTGCTGGAGAACACTGCAGCACTGCAGACAGTGTGGCTAAGTGGAGCCAGGAGCCCAGCTGGTGGTGCTCACTCCTCCCTGGGCCTGTAAAGACCATAGATCCTGGGGCTTCCAGGAATGTGGTAGAACAGGATTGGATTTGGGGTGAGACTATGCTCATGACAGCATCTGTCCCACCCCATCCTTGGATTCTTCACTTGAAAGATGAAGACCCAGGCCCCATGCCTGCTGGCGGGTGGACAACACCATGTGCATTCAGAGCCTGGCCAGCTTCCCAGGCCAACAGCTGGACTTAACTTGAGTTGAGATGCTGAACTGAAATTTAGACTGGGGTTCACATGGACTACATGAGCATTCCTTTTCTGAGACTCTATTTTCTCCCCCAAACAGAACCAAGAAGGTGACTGCATCACATGTATACAGAAATGCTTAATATTTTTTGTTGATCTCCTATTATTTGGTCATCCTTGGGTGTTAGCGTCACTCTGTAACTGGGAGGGGCCTTAGGAGCACACAGTCCTTGCAGGCTGAAGTGAGATGGTCCTCCCACAAAGGCCTAGGCACAGTTGGACTTTCAGAGTCCTCTACTCTCTGCCTATCTCCAGGGTCACTGGTTAGATGCAATTGTATTATGTCCATGAGGTCTTATTCCAGGGCCACTGGGGAAACCCAGACAATTTCTCTCCCTGTGAATGGCTCTGGTCACCTCTCCTCTCTTCCTGAGTACTCAGATGGGTCCTGGGGCAATTTCAGCCACATTCCACCATGCCAGGGCTGTGTGGTTCACCTTGGCCCTACTGTCTTCCAGTTGGCTTGGATGTGAACCAGCCCTGCCCTGACAACATGAGTGTTACTTGGCACTTTCTGTCTCAGTCCTCTGCCAAGTGCCCCACCCACAGTATCTCCTCAGAGCCTCCAAACAGCCCCACAGCAGCTGTGGGTTTGGAAAACCAGGTGCAAGGAGATGAGCAAGTTTGCCCACGACCGCACAGGCCTGGGTCAGAGTTAGTGAGAGGACTGAGGAAATGAGAGGGTCGTGACAGAGCACTCTGCTCAGTGAGCTCATGAGGAAATGGGGAGCAGCCTAGCCCCAGAAAGGGGGTTCAGATGCTCCCCAAGGGGTCATTCTCTCTGGATGCCACCTGGAGGTCACTGGCTGTCTGCCCAGAAGAACTCAGGACCAGAATAGGTCAGGGGACCACGCTGCCATGCTGGGGCCTCCCAGATGGCCATACTACAGTTGGTGGGTGCAGGGCAGGAAATGGCCACCTGTGGCAGTCTGATGCGGCAGGGACTGACTTCTTAGTTTGTAATTACTTTTTTCTCTTAAAAACATGGGTGCCATTATAGAAAATAGAAAGTAAAGACAGAACAATCAGTGTTTCTATATGCTTTTTAGCTTCTGCCTTTGTTATGATATATTATTATAAAATAAGATGAAATGCTTGATGATGACAACCAAAATATCTAGTGTATTGACTTGGCCTTGGCTTGAGACCTTCTCCCATCACCCAGTGTGTTCCGGGCCTTCTGCCCACCTGACCCAGGGGCCTTACATCAATAGACAGTGTACACCTGGTCTCTTTCTCTCCTCACACTATGGCATCTGCGACAGCTTTTTGAGGAGAGCTTTCCAGAGTGATCCCAGATGAACTAGTGAGTTTCCCTATTGCTGGGACACAATATCCAACACCTCTGTCTTAAAATCAAGTGATGTTCAATTGGGCTCACAGCTCAAGGAATGCAGTGCACTGTCAGCTGGCTTAAAGCAGAAGTACCACGGTGGACAGAGGTGGGGAGGCTGCTGCTCACTGCATGGTATGGCAGCCAGAAAGCAGAGAGAGAAGCGAAGAGCCAGGCAGGGAGAGCACTCCTAACACAACGTGTGGGAGGCAAGGCTTGACTTCACTGCTGACTTCTGTGTCCTCATGATCCAGTGCCCTTCCAAAAGCCCCACCATGACACTCATGAGATGCTGGGGGACTTTCTTGGTCTACCACAGCACTGGTCACTCCACCACCCCTATAAGCAAATCCTTCCCCAAGGGTTCCTGATCAGTTCTCATGCCCAGTATGCATCAGGGCACGAAGTGATTCAATAAGGCATGCTGAGGGGCCTGGGAAATGGCTCAGTGTAATAAGCGTGTCCCTGGCAAGTGCAAGGGCTTGAGTTCAATCCCTGGTTCTGCCAAAAAAAAAAAAAAAAAAAGAATGCATGCTCACTATTACCATGGAGTTGGTCCACATGGAAAAGAACCATTTTTTTGAGCATTAGCATTGACCTAAAGAAGAAGCAGAAAACAATCAATAGAAATTATCTTTTATATAAAATAAAATTTTAATCATAAGGGAATTTTAGATTTTTTTTATTAATTTTATTGAGAAATAACAATGAGACAGTTTCAAAACAGGTTAGTAGGACAGGTATAATAATTAATGCATTGCATATTGTTGTCTTCATAGTGGTTATTCATAGTACAAGATGCAGACAGGATATCCTGTCCAAACGCTATTAGTACAAATCTTTCTTCTCATTGAATTAAGAGAAAGTAGCTGTATATCTATCCTAACTTCTATGCACAAGATGGTTAAGGCAATAATCCTGAGAATCTTCAGGTAGGGAACTTTAGATTTTGAATCATAAGAGTTTATAATCTAAAAATAATAAATTAAATGAACTATTTTTAATTAACAAATGATATATAGTACAAAACAGGGACATACAGAAAAGAAAGAACAAAAAGTTTACTCTTATCAACAAGCTAAAAGTGAAATACTATTAACACTGTTTTTATAGTGTTTTAAATTATTTATTCATTTATTTTTTTTGTTTGGTATAAGGTCCTGCTACTCATCTTAGGCTCGTAGTGATCCTCCTGTATTCAGCTTCCCAAACGCTGGGATTATAGGCATGGTGGGGGGGTGGGGCCAGCAGGGCCTGTGGTGCTGGGCTTTAACCTGGTCCCTGAGTTTGCCTAAGCATGCATGTAATCCACTGAGCTATCTCACCAGCCCTATATTTCTCAACAGACAACAAGCTTGTTTTTACAAAAGTTAAAGAACAACTCTAAACCTAGTTCTGCTACCTGGGAACCATCTCTTCTCAATGTCCCTGGAGCATGGGCATCCGCTGGGCAGGGCCCTGGGTAGATTGTCCTCCCAGCCACCATCGCCATGCTTGGGCAGAGGTCAGGAGGGACTTTGTCCCCGCCCCTTCCTGGGGAAGTCAGCATGAGGAGGAGGGACAGAGGAAGGAGTGGTCCCCCCCCCAAAAGAACACAGAGGACAGGATCTCAGGGTCCTTCTGGCTGCATCCATTCTGGTTAGCAGAGCAGACACCAGGTGCTGGGGATCTGGACCCTGGGGACAGATAGCTGTACACCAGGCAGCAAGGGTGTGGCTCAATTTCACCCTTAACCACGGCCCCAGAGGTCTAGGGCTCAGGACTCGGAAGGTGACAGTGCTGCACTTTAGGAAACTCTTCTGAGTTTCCCAAGCTCTTACAGAAAGAGGAAGGGGATATGGAGGGAGGGAGGAGAAAGGAAGGAAGAAAGAAAGGAAGGAGGGAGGCAGGCACAGCACTAAAGAAATCACCGAACATCCCCCTTCCCCCTGCGGGGTGCCCTGCTCAGTGATGGCCACACCTGGCGCCTGTGCTCAAATCCCCGTGTCACCCTGGGTCCTCTCCACCCACCCCACACGCAGCTCCCCAGCCGGCCCCGCAACACTGATGTTCACACGGTGTGCAGTGTCTGCGCACCTGCAGACCCGCTAGGCCAGGAAAGTGCAGCCCCCTCTGCTCCCGCCTCCTGGCTGCGTCCTTCCCTCCTCCACAAGCCCCTCAGTTCCCGCCCCAGGGCCATGGCACCCACCGCTCCCACAGCCCACACCCTGCTCCCTGGCATTGCTCCTGGCTGCTGCTGCTGGGTTGGGCACAGCTGAAACACCCGCTGCTCAGGGAGAGGTGACTTAGCCTACCCAGGCCCCAAGTGCTGGGGAGCAGGAGTCGTGCGGGAGCTGGAGGCTCTGGCACCTGCTCTCAGGGTTCCACCACCTGCACCCCAGAGCGTGTGTGATCCAATTCCAGGCCCGGCAGCCACGTCTCTCCCAGGTGGCACAGGTGCCCAGCGTCCAGCCCTCCTGCCTCCCTGCCTCCCTGCCCGTCGAGGCCCAGCACCATGCCCCTGCCTCCTGTGCTGCTCCTGCTCAGCACTTTGCCCGCTGTCCCCTTGGTCCCTGACGCTGAGCCCTGGGGCACAGGGCCCTCACTGCCTCTCCCTGCTGCACACCAGCGCTGCTCAGAGCGGAGCAGAGGAGGAGCTGGGCCGAGCGGCGCTCTTAAAAAGGAAGGTGGACAAGAGGGGCTGGTCATGGCCCAGCTCTGGCTCTGTTGTCCCAGGGGAGATGGAGGGGACAGGGGAAGGCCACACACAGATGCCAGTGTATTCTTATTTTCAGATCAACGAGCCAAGAATGTGGACAAAACTGGCATAACGTGTGGTGTACCGGTGATATATGAGGCTGGGCGGTGAGTGTTTATGGTTCTGGGCCCTAGGGGCAGGGACAGTGTGACTTCCCTTTGCAACTCTCTGACTGTGGGTGCCCCATGCCATAGAAGGCTGCGTTGTCCTCCCCACCCGCCCTGTGGGTCATCCGCAAGAGGCAGATGCAAGAGAGGTTGGGCTGGGAGCCTTTCCTCTGGATCACCTTTCCTGGCTCATACTACACAGAAGTGAGGATACGGATGCCATAGAGACCCCCCTGTCACTCAGCCATGGCCAGCATAGCACCATGCACTATAGGGGTGCTCATTGCCTGAGCCACACCTGTTGCAGAAGCTGACCCTGCAGTGACTTGGGGAGTCAGCTGTCATGACCGATGTGACTTCCCTCAAGTTTTCCTGAAAATGGCACTTTCAGTGTCATTGCCATGAGCAGAGCTGGGGCTTCTTCTCTAGCCTAGCACCTGGTCCAAGGCTGCCGGGTGGACCCTAGTGCCTGTCCTTTCTCTGTATTAGAGAGATCTTTGTGAAAGTCTCCGTGGACAACGGGAAGAGTTTCCTGGATATCAGCTTTAGGTTTACCAGCATCGACTGTGTGAGTCCTGGGGGGTTAGCAGGCTGGCTGGAGTACCTCCCTGGAGAGAGCCCAGTGCCTCCAGGGAGGAGGAGGTGGAGGGTACTGCACAGCCCAGAGAGCTGCTGTGCACACAGGTCATGGGCCCATCCCGGATCCCCCTGGACCACTGAGGGATGCCAAAGGCTTCAGCTCACAGTCTGCCCAGGGCTGTAGAGCTCTGGCCCCTGAACATGGCCAACGCCACGAGCCACGCACAGGGCTAAGAGAGGGCACAGGAGCAGACCTGGGCTCTGCCAGCCCAAACTCACCACCATCCCCTCCCTGCTGCCTGTATTTTCTGAGTCACATTTGACCCAGCCTGTGACTCTGGAAGGCTAAGCAGGCAGCCAGTGTGCTTTCACTGTGACAACCAGGATACAGTTCTGACCCCTCACCCGTCGCACAGGGCCAGAGCTGGGTGCCCCCAATCCTCTGAGCCCCTGAGTGCCTGGGCGGGACGGGGCTCCCTACCCTGTGTGAAGGGGCTCACTGAGGCTCAGAGAGGGTGGGTGGGACCCAGAACAGAGAGCTGGGAGGTGGGCAGAGAGGCCTGTGGGGAGCGGGCTCTCCTGTTCTTCTGAGATCCCCAGCAGCCCAGCCTACCCCGTGTGGCTTTCTGCATCCTCAGGGTGTGCTGTGCTGGATCTGAGGCAAGCAGTGAGGGCTGGGATCACACAGGGGCTTCTGGGCTTCTTTGTCCTGTTTGAGCACAGAGCCCTGAGCAAGACAGAGATGCGACCTGCAGCCCGAGGAAGCAGCTCTGTTCCCTGCCACACTGGGTCCCTCATGGTGCATAGATTGCAAAGGAGGGAGTGGGTGGATGCAAGCCTGCCTGGTAGACACTCAGGGACAGGTCCTGTTGGGCTAAGGATTCACTTTTTGTTCTGCTCACGGCTGAGCTGGCATGGACCTCCTCCACAGGGTATCCGTCGTTCAACTACC
>NW_004524708.1:7648592-7694713 GCF_000260255.1 Octodon degus
AGGAAGTTCTTGCTCCCTCTTGGGATGTTCTTGCTCCTAGCAGTGCTGTTTTCTGGTTGTGTCCACCAGCTGAGCCGCCCCAAGGTCAGTGTCCCCTGCTACCCCAGCGCTGGGACCAAGCACATGCCCTCCCTCCAAGGGACATGGACGTGTAGCAGCCCATGATTCAGCCATAGGTCACTGCCCATGTCCTCCAAGGTCATCCTGTGACTCAGAGTCACAATCCTAGACATAGCCACCTCCCTCAGGCCTCCTTTCCAGGACAGAGGCCACTCCAGGTCCCCTCACTGAGTCCTCTGCAGGTCCTAGCAGGATGTGCACCGAGGAGCCTCTATGTAGAAAGGGGGACAGGGTCCCCATGAAGTACCAATGGCTCAGATGCAGGGTGGGGCTGACCATGGAGGAGCGGCCAGAGACCATTGTGCTGCGAAATCCAGGGGCACCTGCACATGTCCACACCGTCCACACCTCCCTAAGTCACTGAGCACAGAGTGCACCACTGTGCTGGGTGGGAGAGCAAGGACCAGCTGCCAAGCCACCTGAACAGGACACGAGCAGGCCTGGGCACAGCAGAGCTGCAGCTAGGACATGACTGGCACCAGGGGTCGGGGAGTCGGAGCGCTTGGAAGCTGAGGCCAAAGGAAGTGCCCTCAGCTGGAGGAAGGTGGCAAGAGGCCTGGAGGGGCAGACCCAGCAGTCAGCAGGGACAGCAGGGGACACCCGGCAAGAGACAGCAGCGAGGACAAGGACAGCCAGGTCCCCAGAGGAGGGAAGAGGCAGGGGTGTGCTGCAGTGCAGGGTGGGTTGGGTGGCAGCAGCGTCTTGACAAAGCTCAGATCGTGCTGTCCTAGGAGGGAGTTTGGATGAGGTGGGCTGCTGGGCACGGTGGCACAGGGATGCAGTGCCCAGTAGACACCCCAAGGCCATGTCCTGCTGATGGTCCAGACCAGGGTCCCCTGGGATGCAGAGCTTGGGCAGAACCCACCCACCCCAGCACCTTCCACTGTGTCTGTCTTCCATTTCAGCCCCCCAGGAAGCCACCACCTCTGCCTGAGCCTGAAATAGTAAGTAGAGGTCTGGGTCCTGGCATCCGCACACACTCAGGGCTGTGCTGTCCTTCCAGAGGGTCCCCATGAAGGCTGTGCCTAGGGTCTCTCACCCACCTGGACCAAGGAGAGGGGAAAGAGAGTCAAGAGGGGACTGGAATAATGAGGTCCCCAGAGAGCAGCCCCGGCTCCACGTCCTGCTGCTGTGGCCTTTGTCATAGGCAGAGCACCTTGGGACCTCTTTCAGCAGTTGTTGTCCCTACGGTGACCTAACTGGTTGTGTGATCCCAAAGGTGCCTCTGGGATCTGAGCTCTCAGGGCTTTGGGAAAGGAGCGCTGAAGCCGTGTACATCCTGGGTGTCTACTGGCTCCTTTGGATTCGTCTTTAACCTTATCTCCTGCAGGGCAGGGCTGGGCTGGGCACAGCCTGAGGGCCACAGGGCTGAGGGTGGAGGGTGTCAGGGGGCTGAGCTGTGAGGGGAACACAGGGATGGTGACAGCCTGGGGTTCAGCTGGATGGGGCAGGAAGTGCTGAGTGGTTGGGCCAGGGGACCTGGTTGGGGTATTGGGAACAGGGAGATGTCTGGGACCTGCGCTGGCTGCACTGTGGCCTGTGGAAGTGGCATCTGCCAGGGGGCGGGGACAGTTAGCTGCCAGCACCCAGATCCCCGCACAGCCCCCAGCCAGACTTCTGCTAGCCAGGGCGGCTTCAGGAGACCAAGGACCAATGGGAGTTGGGGCACTTGGGGCAGGGCAGGACTTGGGACCTGGGGGAGTGGGGCTGTTCCTCCACGGAGGGCCCTCCCCTCACTGTGGGTGCTGCTTGTCCTTTCTCACCTTAGCTGACTTCACAGGCAGTTGTCAGGAGAAGGGTCCAATGTCCCTGCCTCCAAGGGGCTACACACAGGTCATTTTTACTTGTAGGAGCCAGAAGAGGAGCCCCTTCTGCCTCCATCACCTCCTCCCCCTCCTCCACCACCCCCAGCACCTGCGCCTGTCACCGTGTGCCCCACCATAATTGTCTGCTGCTGTGCATGCCGTGGTGTATGTGTGAACAGATGCTCAGAGGTGAGGGGCTGGCACTGTGACCCCAGCTGGGGCTCTGGGGGACAGGGGCTCTGGAGACGGGAGGGGACATGGTTGTGTGGACTGTGTGGGGATCCCATGATGCCAGGGGACAGCTTGAGACCACACAGCTTGGCCAGGGACGGCAGCACCCAATGGAGCTCATCCTCCCACCCCACTGGGTCTGTCCTGCACAGGGATCTGTGGCTTCCTCCTGGGAGCTCCCTGCCTCTGTGTCCCATAACCCTACTGAGAAGCCAGCCCTGCCCCACCGCTTTCTGGGGATACCGAGACGCCCATACCTGCCCAGTAAAGAGGATACCACTGCCAGTGGTGGGTTCTGGCTATAGGCTGTCCCCAGAGGGGTGGCACTGCCTGGAACTTCGGTCCAGACCTGCAGGTGGCTACAGCCCTGCTGTGTTCTTCCTCAAGGCCCTGTCTGCTTTTTAGGGTCCCTTGATCTTGTGCAACTTCAGTCACCCCAGCTGCCACCAGGTATCGATGACATTGCCTCCGTCCAGTGACCAGGTGAGCAGGACACTGGGACCCTCTTGGTGCACCTATCTGAGGCTGGCTTGCTGAGGACTGTCCCTGTGTCCCCGTTTAGTCATCCAGCAGCTGCACAGAAGCTGCTATCATTTCCAAGTTTACATGGGTGGGGCAGAAGCCCGTAGAGCTTGCGGGACTTGCTCACGAAGCCTGGGACACACAGAGGGGGCTTGGGCCTGGGCCCTGCCCCCTCTTCCATTCTGTCCTCATTGGCTCAGCCCTGGCACACATGCTGGTCACCCCAAATCCCTGGCAGGCTGACCTGCTCAGGCTGGGTCCCCAGCACGCCCTCACTATGCGTGGGGCTCCTGTGCCTGGGCCCCATGCCCAGCCCTGGACACAGCTGCTGTGGGAGGAGGGTGGGCAGTGGCCAGGCCTGAGTGAGGCTGCACTGGGCTCGCTCCCTGAGCAGGGTCAGCGCAGGACCTGGGAGTTCACTGATCAGCAGGTGCTCAGTGGGAGGTGGGGTAGGTGGGTCCCTGCAGAGCCTGCCCTGGCCTGAGGAGAGGTGGGCAGAGAACAGAGTTGATTCTTAGGGCCAGGCCTATGAGTATTCTGCTGGCTCTTGCTGTGAGATTGGCATGGAGCTGCAAGGGAAAGGTCTTTCAGGGAGAATGAGGGCTGTGTGGGGTGGCAGGAGACTGAGAGAGACAGAGACAGAGCCTTTCCCTGAGTCAGTGTTGTAGAAGTGTACTCTGCCGAGGTGGCTTTTGTGACCTAAGCATTCCCCGTGGCCCAGCTTGGAGTACTCTACTTGGCAGAGGTGGGATAGAATTGAGGCTGTCTGGGAGGAGAGGTAGACTTGGGCTCAGGACGCCCTGGCCCAGCAGACTAAGGAGGAGGCAGGCGTTAGCAGGTACAGAGCCTCTGTCTGTCTGCCAGGGCCAGCTCTGGCTGGAGAGAGGGAGCAGGAGGGTTCCATGGGCGGGTCTGGGTTGCAGGCCTGCAAAACAACTCTGGGGCTGTGAGCAGGACAGGAGGACTCTGTGAGAACTGGAATCTGGGGTGGGTGGAGCCTGGGTGACCAGGGCCAGCAACTGGGGTCAGCCAGAGAGGAAAGCTATTGCCTTAAGACCCAGGAAGGGGTGACCTGTGACCCAGACCCCTAGGACCTAGGACCTGTGACCATACCTGTCCTAGGTCTGGGCCAGGACAAGGTCTGAGGAAGCGCAGATGAGATCCAGCTGCAGACAGCAGATGGACGTGGAGCGAAAGGGATATCTTAGCGGTTACTTCCCAGGCCTGTATAGCTTGATGCTAGGTGACAGCCGTGAGAAGGGTCTACGGCACCCCAGGGCCCAGTAGGGCTCAGTGGCTTCCAGGTAGACTAGCAAGCTGGCTTGGGTGGAGGCGGAGCCTGCAGGCCGAGAGGCCAAGGAGACTCCAACTGCTCTCACCTTGGCGTCGTCACAGCTCTGTCACAGGCGCAGTGAGGATGCTGCTCATTTCCATGCAGGTCTAGGCCTTATGGTATGATGTGGGAGCTTTCTTACCTAGGATGACAGAGCACAGAGATGACGTTGCCTGCCCTGTGCTGAGCAGTGTGTTATGTCCAGTGTACAAAAGATGAGGAAATTATGGAGGAGGCTTTCTGTGGGAAGATATTAGCCAAATCCTGAAGAGGAGGCTCGGGCTCAGCCAGAGAGGAAAGCTATTGCCTTAAGACCCAGGAAGGGGTGACCCAGACCTGTGACCCAGACCCCTAGGACCTAGAACCTGTGACCCTACCTATCCTACCTAACCATGCTCCTTTAGTAGACCAGAAGCTCAAATTGCTTTCATGTTAACAAAATGATTGCAGGGTTCCCATCAATACATCTAGATTCCAAGAAGAAAAAAGGAGCAGCAGGGCCCCAGGTGCTTTCTGCAGAGCGCAGTTCGGCAGGGCTTGTCTCTGTTCCATTTGCCAGAATTTACACAGGTGTCATCTTGCTCAGAAAGAGAAAGTGGGTGAGGTTATGCAATGGGGGAACACTTTGCTTCTCCTAACAAAACCAGTTTGTTGTTATAACAGGTTTCTCATGGTTTGTTGTTGAACACAGTGTTATTGGTCAGCATTTGAAATAGCTGCCCCAATTTACAGACAGGAAGGCCATTCCCCCAAGGCTGAGTGGTTCAGGAAGTCTGAGGCAGGCATGATCCACAGCTCTTGAGCTTATTTGGAGGGAGGGATACCCAGGGCTTTGCTAAGAGGCCTGATCAGCTCTTCAGATGGGCTCTCCCTCATCATTGGGCATGAGGAACTAGGAGTGACATCAACACAAAGAATACTCAGTGTCCCATGGCTGCCTGAATGGTCTGGCTGTCCAGAACAGGAGCCAGAGGAGGAGAGTGGGTGGGGCCCATGGTCACCTCCACCCACCAGCCTCCTCTGTTGGAGTAAAGGGATCCCTTGAACTTGTACTGGGGAGATGAAGTTATGGCTGCCATGGGCCTGGCTGTAGTTCCACTTGCAATCTGGCATATGGCACAGACTTCAGCTCAGGGCCAGCCTGATGGTACTCGGGTTTCACCCTTTGTATCTATATGTTGGAAAGCAATTTGTTTGGCAGAAATCAAGCTGTCCCTGGACTGTTCTGGGTCCTTCTATCTCTTTGCCCTTTCCAGCTTTTAGAGGCCTAGCAGTGCAGGCACAGGACCCCTCCTCCTGCTACAAATCCAGCAGAACAATACCACCCTCAAAGGTCTCCTGGCTGCCATGCCTGTGCATGGTCTTCTCTTCCATCCTCACTCTCTACAATCTCCCCTATGGCCCTTGCATTGGACAATGTCTACCAGATGGCCCAGCATATCTCCAAGTTCTTAAGCACAGCCTCAGAGTTCCTTCCATTGTGTAGGGCACAGAGGCACAGGTTCCAAGGATATAGACCTACACCCATTTCAGATCCACTGCTCAGCCTCCATCCTGGTGTTTGAAGATGCCTGGATGGGTCTGGGAGTGGTGGAGGCTGGAAGGCAGCATTGTGGCAGGGCTTCACCAGGCCCTGACTTCAGCAGCCACCTGCAACCTCTGCCCAACTGCAGGGCACTCACCCATCTCCTCTCTCTGCTCTCCCTCCAGGGCAGCTGCATCAACTTCAACCTCCTGAAGGTGCTCTGTGCCCAGGGCCACTGGGACCCCAAGATTGGTCTTCAGCCCAGTCTGGACAACCTCCCTATAGCCTACTGCTCCCAGTGCCACCACCCTGAAGCCTGGAGTGCCAGGTCTCCCTCCGGGACACTGCCCCTGCTGCACCCCCCTTCCCAGACATCCTGCAGACCCACCCTGTCACTCCCACCCCCATAGCCCACCCACACTCCACACACCCAGGTGAGAGGACTTGTTGTTGAATTGGACATAGGCATGGAGTCTTGGATTCTAATAAACCAGAGTTGGATTTTGTTGCTGAGCAGCAAGGGTCTGTCACCGAGGTGACATTGCCCTATCTGAGATGTGATTATTCTCACTTCTAGGATGTGCATCCTGGTGTCTTGTGGGTACCAGGCATGGGTGCCCCCACTGCCACCAGTCTGTCTTCATCTGTCACCAAGGGCTGGGAAACATGGGTGCTAATGTTAAGTCCTCTTTCAAAAAGGAAAAAGCATCCAAGTTGTGGAACCTGGGTCTTCTCTGCTAATGTTTGTAAGAGAAGTGTGTGAACTCTTGCTCTCCATTCTTGGCTAACCAAATCCTGAATGCATCCTAGAATGCAAGCCCTTTCTTGAAGAGAGAGACCTTTCTTTTTCCAGAGACCTCAAGCTGTCCCAGGTCCACAGGATTTCATCAGCTCCCTTGCATTTCACCAGGGTGGGTGGTGAAATGGCACTGTGCTGAGAAGAAAGAAGGGTCCTGATAGTGGGGTGCAGCCTGCAGTACCCTACTTCAGCATTCGCAGTCTTTGGCCTGACCGCCCAGCAGCAGGCACATGAGCAGGGAACCCAACAAGTTTCCAAGGCCCTGAAGAGGGGGCCAGGTGCAACCTGCCCAGTTGTCCCTAATCTACCCCGAGGGTGAATCAGATGACGCCTCCCATCTGACCCCACTTCCCTGCAGGCCACCTTCAGCTTTGCAGGTGAATTCCTGAGAGGTTCACACAAGCAGAAAAAGGCCATGCTTTGGATTTGACTCAGCACAGGTTTACCAAGATGGGCAGTGATGACCACACTGTCCCCCCATTGACAAAGTGACTGGGCTTGCTGGATTGGCTGTGTCACACATGGAGGGGTTGTCCCAGTCTTCCTCTAGGCCCTATGGCTCTGACCTTTCATTCATCCCAGGAATTGCTATTTCTTGTCCCTCCTCCAGCTTCTCTGTCCTGGAACCTGGGTGCCATGCACTCTTCCTGGCCCCTCCCCTCTCTTGCAGCACATCTGTCTCTCCCTGGGTGTAGGAGGCTTCTCTGCACTGCAGGGAAATGGAGTCACAGCACAGGGAAAAGAGGAGGGCACTGCAACAGGGGTGGACTCGATGATCAGGTCTGGCCCCTTGGAAGACTCAGTCCCAGAGCAGCTGTGGGAGGTTCAGGGAAAAGCATCCCTCCACAGGGCACAGCCTGACAGTCACACTGGAAAACAAGGTTTACCTTGGGTCATTTTTTTTAACCTTCTTAAAGTTTTTGTTTTGCAATCCCAAAACTCCTGGGGGGCAATGCATATGAGACTGGGGAGGATGCCTATGCTGCAGGAGGAGGGCTGGCACCAGTGAAGGCAGCCCCCTGCTGAGGGCTGCACCAGCCTCCCCTAGGGTCCCCAGGCCCAGCTAGCAGGAGGGGCTGAGATGGAACCAGGTCACCTCCCCAACACCAAAACTTGCCTGCCTACCTCCCTGACAGTCCAGCTTCCCCAGGGCCATGCTGAACCCCGGGGGCTGTCTGAAGGTGCAGGGACAGTTCCAAGTCTGCCGGGTGGAAGGGGCAACAAGGCTTAGAGCAAAAGGCACTGAGCAGGGATTTGGTTTAGTGACCCCAAGAGGCCACAAGTGGTCACTCCCTAGAGTAGCCCTGCTAGGGCTTTTCCCAGGGCTGGGAAGTGGTGACTCCTGGGAGCCAGGGACTGAGACCCCACAGGACCCAGGGCTGGGCCAGGTCACTGCAGAGACAGCCAGAGGCCCTGTGGTGACTGCCTCTACTCCGGAGATGAGGACAGTGCTGAGGGCTGTGCTGGGAGGCTGAGGGCTGTGCTGGGGCTGAGCAGCAAGGCCCTGCTTGTGCTCTGACAGCCCTGGGGTCCTGAGACCCTACCTGCCTACAGTGACTGGGGACCTGGCCTTCTAGGGCTCAGGTGGAGGCAGGAGGGTCACTCATTGGTCCAGGATAAAGAAGGTGTCTGAGATGTCAAGGCATGGCTGCTGGCCTGTGTTCCTGTCTTGGAAGCTGCGCACTGGACTCAGGGGTGGAAACTTCCCAAGCTCAGGCAAGTCGTTAGGAGCTATTACTCCCTAGTGCTTTTTTTTTTTTTTTAAATTTATTTGGTATAGGGTCTCACTATACAGCTTACACTCATAGTGATTCTCCTGTTTTCAGCCTCCCCAGACTTAGGATTACAGGTGTACACCACCACACCCAGTCTTCTCTAGAGCATTTCTAATTATATTAGCTATGTGATTTTTCTTTAACTGTTTCTCCCTTCCACCATCTTTGGGTTTATTTTTCAATTTATCTTCTAATATTTTCAGTTAGAATATTAGTTTCATTTATTTCATCCCTTCTTTTCTATAATACCAGCCTTTAAGTCACAAATTTCCTGCTAAATTTCTCTTTTCTTGGGTCTTGTATATTTTTGGATGTATTATTTTATTATGATTGTTTTTTCTAATTTGAATTTTGGTGGTCTCCTTTGATTCAAAATTATTTATATGTATAATTTAAATATTCAATCATTTACATTTTTTTAAAAAACACATGGGATTCTAAGGTAACTAGATGGTGGTAGAAGAACATGGTCATAGGGATTTTATTTGGGGGCTGGGAAGAGGCTCACTGGCAGAATGCTTGCTTGACTATGTTGGGTTTCCAGCCTTGCCAAAGACGTTCTGAAAAAGTGACTGTTCTTTTGCCGTTTATTGCTTACTGTGATTTGTTCTAATGGACAAAGCAAGGGGTAATTCTTTATCAGTCCATTCCACCAACTATAGTAATTAGGTTGCTAAATATTCTGAAGTTTTAGGAGAATTTTAACTACTACTTACTACTACTGCTACTACTACTACTACTACTACTACACACACACACACACACACACACACACACACGTTATAATTTCTTGACGTAATAGAAAATGTGGCAATGTCCCCTACCAGTTAACTGTTTTTCTTTTATTAGGAGTACCCCACCCCCCCCAGAAGTTTTGCTTTGTGAGAACAGAGCCTTATCGCTAAGAACTCACTCTTCTTCCTGTGGAGAGCTGTCCTATTGAGCGTTTGGCATCCCTGCTGTAGCTGCCCCACTCTTTCCTGTTAACCTTTTCCTGTCTACGTGTTCAGCGCATCTCTTTGGAAAAGCACTGAGCTGCCTTTTCGCTTAGCTGACCAACTCTGACTTCTACTTGGTAAGTTACACCTCTTTGTAACGTGAGCACCACTGAGAACTGGGGTGCATTCTGGGCCGACCCCCATGCCCATGATCCACTTCATTCTCACCAGAGGATGCCTTCTAGGCTGCCTGTGGTGTGACTGAGCCCTGAAGGACCTCCTACCCTGCCCCAAGCCCTCAGCTCCTTTGCATTCTTTGGTTCTTCTTACCAAAAGCCTGGAGTGGCACCTTTGGTTTGAATGTCTGGAAATACTTTCACTGTGTCCTCCTGAAAAACCATGCTGTGAGACACAGAACTGCAAACGGACGTGTTGTTTTTGAGGCACCAAGATATATGTTGAAGCTCAGGAGAACTCTGGTTGGTTTCACTGTCATCCTGGGTCATCTGTGCTTTGGGTGAGTGATTTTTAAAATTTTTCTATCCCTGCCTGAAATCCCAGCACTCTAGGAGGAGACTAAGGCAGGAAGCTTACAAGTTCCAGCTCAGCCTGGGCACGTTAGTGGTTTAATAAGGCCCTGTCTCAAAACAAAACAGAACAAAAAAAAAAAAAAAGCAAAAAAAGGGCTGGGAATGTATTCCAGTGTGAAAGCCCTGGGTTTCATTCTAGTACACAAGTAAATAAATAAATGACATTCTCTGTCCTTGAGGCCTGCGTGGGTGTTCACAGACGGTGTTCGATAACTCCTTTCTGTGCTCATCAGTGAGCTGTCTTCCAAAAACAGTAAAAGTTCTGCTTTTGTCACTCCTCCCCACCTCAGAATTGATGATGTCTGGATGCAGCTTGCCCTCTTCGGAGTTATTTTTGTCTTTATTGCTTATCTTCCTAACTGATCCATCAAAATCTTGGGAAAAGTTCTGCTCTTCCTTGCTTTATCTCTATGCACCACCCCACCAGGTCATTCACTAGGGAGACAGATGGACAAATGGACGAATGGATGTTTGGACGCAGGGTTGGATGCTGTACAGGCAGATGGATCCAAGGATGGGTGGACAGATGGACTGGATGCCAGCAATGCCTTCCTGTCAGGTCCTGTCCACGCTTTGAGCAGCTCTGTGCGCTGGCTCACACACTGGGCCCACCACACCCCCAGCACTGCCCTGGAGTTTCCTTACTCAAGCCATGGCGACTGCATGGGCCACACTCCCGGCCATTTCATCCTTCCCCAACCATCCCTCCAGGGGATAGCTGCAAGTTGTCTAGTCTCCAGATTCTGGGTCAGCGCCCTCACAGCTGCCTGGCACAGTACTGGTATTAGGGGGAGGGGACAGAGAACAACAGGAAGGCTGGGTAAGACCCCGACGCTGTTCAGGGGCGCCTTCCTGGAGGGGAAAAGATTCTTGGGGGGCTGGGTCCCCAGGGCATAGGGCGCAAAAATTACCCACAGGGTCGCAGTCGCCCAGGGTAGAGGACACACGGGGTGAGAGAGTGCAGCAGTCCGTGAAAGCCTCGCCTCTGAGCCCAGAGGCGCCTTGCTGCTTGTCGCATAGCCGCAGGAGCCCATCACCCCTGTCCTGCGACTGCGGGCTGGATCCACAAGTGGCCAGCGCCGGGCTGAGGAAGCAGGCGCACTCCCCCGGCGAGTTGTCAGCTCACTTCACTCTCCGCCAGATCCCGCCCTCCGGAGGGCTGCCCTGCAGGGCCCCGGGTGGGGACCCTTGGGTGGGGAACGCGAGGTCCCGCCTCAGAGGCGGGAGCAGCCTGGAAGGCGGGGCCTGGCTCCCGGCTCCTGCGGAGTTCAGAGCTGCTGCCCGCACCGTGCGCCTTCGCCCACGCGAGCAGGTGAGACGCGCGCCCCAGTCCCGCGCCTTTCCGGGCTGAGTCCCTAGTCCCGCCACTCTCCGCTTTCCGCTGTCTTCTGGGGGTGCTGTCCTCTTCTCTCCTCTCCTCTCTTAAGGTCCCACTTTTTTTTTTTTTTTTTTTTTTTGGTCCGTTTCTTATTCCCTGTTCCCCTTGCTCTATTGCTTGCTGTTCTAGTCCCTTTCCCTCTCCCATTATTTTCTGCGCAAGATAGTTTTGTCACGGTTTTTCCCCTTGGCAGACTTTTTGCATCCACTCCCACCCCACCCCCACACGTCGGTCCGCGCCCCCACGCCTTGCTCGATCAGTCCTTGTGCCTCTCTCCATCATCCGGAAATCTCCGCGTGCTCAGCCCTGCTCAGCCAGGGCCGTGTAGGCGCTAGGGTAAGAACCACGCGTCCCAGATCCTTCCTCCAACAGATTATTTCCAAAGATCTGCAAGGGCAACGCGTTCCGTGCCTGCGGTGGGAGAAATGAGAAATCTCTGGAGCACAAAGGAAATAGCTGGTTTGGGAGAAAAGACAATGATAGGAGCCTGCTCTTGACGCGCCTCTTCACTAATAGGCACCGACAGCACGCCAGGGAGAGAATCTTTACGCGCGCGGCTAGTGCGCTAGTCGGGGAGTGTGCCACCCACAGCCGCCTCTGGGCAGGGTGCGCAGTGCAGAATTGAGGGGCACGAGGGGGAGGTAGCGTTCAGAGCTGGGTTAGGGAAGACAGTGATAGGCCATGGCTGAGACTTGATGCCTCCGGGTGTGAGTGGGAATAAAAAAACGGTACATTTCTAAAATAAGCCCTGGCCAATGTCACTGATGTGCAGACATTGACCCAAGTATTGAATAAAACGAACATTTTAGGACGATGTTTGTGTGCACATTAGGTAAGAGGACCTGTGTGAAAATATTTCATGTTAGCATTGAGATTATCTTAGGCACTTGCCAAGTTAAGAAATTCAGGAATGCAAGCCTCACTGGATTTCGAGGAATAAAGTATAAGTATGTACGTTGAGTCATTTTTTGTTTCCATTTAAAATTTAATCATGTCAGAGAGAAATGATGCCATTATAAACAGTATCTTATGATCTACGTGCCTATATATCAGGAATGCATATGAAATGTTTGCTGTGTTGTTTTAAAAAGATTTAGCTAAAGCATAAATCTAGTGGTTAAAACAGGTGCACCCATTTCTTTAAAAAAGTTCGGAGCCGGGTCTTGAGCATCATGCTTTACCATTTATTTTCCTCCATCGCACAGCCTGCATCTCTGCAAGAACGTCTGTGCTCTCAGGCAGGGAGGGGTCTTGCAGGTGTATGAGTGAGGCTGAGCGGAAGCCACAGACCGGGCTCCGAAAGCCTACTGCTGACTCGGGGGCTTGCTCTTGTTCTCTGACTGTCCTATGAATGAAAGCTGTCATTTCCCGGAGCCTTGCTACTGCTCATGCATAAAGCCTTGTTTAAACCAGGAGGAGCATCTGCACTGAAGATCGGCACCCCCATCTTACTCACCAGGAGGCCCAGGCCAACAGTGGCTGCACCACCAAAGCTGTGCAGTTAGTGAGTGGCTGCGCTGAGGTCGTGCTCCAGGTTGTCCCTTGGGGCTGAGTGCATAGGGCTGATGCCTTCCTGTAACGTGACTGTCTGTGTAGCAGCAGCCACAATGAGGTTCTATTTGGCATACTGCTCTAGACAGCACAGCTCTTTGCCAGTTGGTCCTGTTGTTGGAACTCCACTTTCTGTTCTAGTGTCTTGGCCATCCTTGGGAATGGCCAACCTGAATCTGCACACAGAGCCCATTGAGGACTGGGTGATGAGCTGACACTTTCCCCTACACGAGCTCTGTGGCCAGCTGCCCTGTGGATTGAAATCTGGCTGTGCTGAGAGCCTTGGACTTGGCTTTACTTGAGCACAGCTTGTGTTGCTGCTAGAGGAGAACAGCTGCACATAGAGTAAGCTGACCAGGGAGCCTTCCTTTCTCCAGCTTTGTAGCATCAACCAGCTAGCCTCCAGTGATGCCTGGACTACTTTTTAGGGCTAACTTTTAGGCTAGGAGGCTGCCCAGACCTATGCATATTCCATTTCTTAGAAACACCCAGAAGCTCACATTCCCTGTGTAGAAGTTAGTACATGTCCATCCTCTGGAACCTTCCATTGCATCCAGGAAACCTCTGAAGAGTCAAGGGATTCCACAGGGATTGGAAGAACAGAGATGTCTTCTGCTGTGGTTTGTTTCAGCTGAAGAGAGACAGATACAGTAAGGCACAGCCTGGTGGTGCACACTTGTTGCTGAATAGGACCTGGATTCAGAGCTGCAGCTCAGAGCAAGGGAACACGGGCCAGTTGGTACAGTGGACATGAGTCATCTCGATGTTTATGGAGAGTTCTTTTGTCTGTAAATGGAATAAGAAAGAAAAAGATGCCCGTGTCACTTGGTCATTTCTTGAACACTGCTGTGTGCTGACCTTTGAAAGTATTCAAGTAACAGTGACTTTGGTCATTCCTTTATGCAGCAATTTATCTCCAAAACATTTATTAAGCCATATTTTTAGTATTACCCAGTGATATGGGCACCCAGGTAACCCTTTTTACAGATGAGAAGACAGTGGCTTAGAATGAAAAGATAGGACAGAGCCT
This sequence comes from Octodon degus, assembly GCF_000260255.1. Taxonomy (NCBI): domain Eukaryota; kingdom Metazoa; phylum Chordata; class Mammalia; order Rodentia; family Octodontidae; genus Octodon; species Octodon degus. The sequence goes on from NW_004524708.1 coordinate 7,662,190, forward strand.
GGTTGGCTTCTGTCCCTGGAATCCAAGCACGTGGCCTCTCTGTAGATGTAAGATGGTTTGCTGGAGCAACCTGACTGAAGCATAGGGTTACAGAAGATAGTGTAGGAGAATGAAGCTGAAATGGCAAGCAGAAACACCAAAACAACACCCAGGATTTGGAGGCAGATTCATTTGCTTCTATAGGCACTGATCAGGATCATTCTTAGAATATTGGGTCCTGATATAAGTCCAGGGCTTATATGAGATAAGCAAGCAGGATTTGCAAGAGGCAGAATGACTTGTCAATTGGGGTTGGGATTGAAATGTGTGTCACATTGACTATCCACTTCTAAGAGACAGGAGCAACCAGAATTGGAATAGGAATATTACCTGGGCAACTAAGAAACTGAAGTATACTGGTGGTGGTGGTGGTGGTGGGGAGAGGCATTCTCTGCTATACAGCCAGAGCTTCCCAGCTGTAGGAAGGCCTGGCCTGTACTTGCTGCCCAAGGGTAAGTACTAAGCAAAGACACACTTGCTTTTCACGCGGTAGGTAGCATCTCCTAGGACATAACACATTGTGTACGTCAGTAGTGTGTGCACCATGGCTGGTAGGCCAGGAGTGCTGGAAGCTGTAGCAAGAACTATTCCCAATGATAGGAAAGACTAGGTATCTTAGGTCATAGACTTTAGGAGCTCGGTGTCAGAACATATCCAAGATTGTCACTTGCTAATCCCATGATTATAAATGTGACCAGGACACACTGAAGATGGAGGGAGAGTCTTGGCATTCAGCCTCTTTCAGACAGAGCACGGGCCAGTCCTGAGTGATGTCTGTGTGACTTGGGGGAATGTCTTCCTCAGGCCAGGGTGATGAGAATGAAGGAGGACAAGAAGCGCCCTCTCTTAGGGCATGCACAGAGATGGAGTGACAAAGACCAATAGAGTGTGTCAGGGCGAGAGCCCACAATGAACTGAGGCCATCAAGGACAGCTGAGGACAACAAAGTAGCTTTTTATATTAGGTCTGGAGCAAGATGAACAAGGATGGCATAGATCCCTCGCTGCCTGGGGCAGCTGGTGTCTGAGAGGACAAAAAGGAAGGAACAGCTCTATTCTGCTCAGAGAATGTCTGGACAGAGGGTGGCCCTGCAGGTGTCCATGGTGGTGGCAGTCCCTAGAGCATAGGAAGAATGAGACAGCACTGAGAGCTCTGTGTGTCACCCCAAGGACATCCCGTGACCACATCGTGGGGCACGGAGATGAAGTTTCAGGTCATCTGAGGCACCAGGGTTCGTGGACGACTCAGGGAAAGCCAGGAGATCAATGAGGTATGAAGTAAGGCATCAGCCCCGAGAAGGTTCTGGGGTGGAAGTAACCACTGGGCATCCACGCTCAAGGATGACATGACCACTGTGTGCTGGTGGGAGCTCCGTAGGAACGGGCCATGGCAGAGCCACTTAACTTTCCACCTGGAGGGGCTTCCATCTGGCAGTCATCAGGCGGGTGGGAAGTGGAGCTTTGGAGATATCTTTGCACTTGCTGGAGTGACAGACCCCAAGCCATACTGATTCATGAGAAAGAAATGGCCCTTTGGGGCCCCCAGGTGGCAGTCAAAGGTCCCCAGCAGGTCTTATCTTTCTCTCCTCCCTTATTCCCTCTTCCTCTTTCTTTTTGTTATTGTGATTTGTCTTCTCCTCCCCCTCTCTTCCTCCTCCTTATAAGATTTGGAGGGTGTCCTCGATGGGGCATGAGGCTGGACAGGATTCTAAAGTCAGCAGTCGGTGCCATCCAGATCCACTGAGGTCATAGAATTCTGGAGGCCTGCACTGAACTTAGCAAGGTGGCTGGAGGCAGATTGAAGCTAAAGGTGTGTGGTTTGACACACGCAGTCTCCTTTGGGCGCTGGTCGAGAAAATTAAATGCAACCAAGGGTATTAGCCATGTAGTGGAATTAAGTACAAGCAGACAGTTGTGGAGTTGATGAAGGGCACCTTTTAGTTTTATACCAGGAAACATCCTGATAGCTTCTGAGTTTTCCTGCTGCAAAACCACATTTCCATGTTTAATGCTGAGAAGACGGGGTTCACATCATTGGCTCTGGGCACCCTGCACAGATTGGACATCAATCACCAAAGACCACTTGAGCCCCAGGGGCAGTTTCTTGGCCTGTCTACAGCAGATGCTTGGGACCAGGGGACAGTGGGACAGGATCCTGTATAAGCTTAGGGACAACACTGTGTGGAAGGGTGTTATGGTTTGTGTCCCGTTGTCCCCCAAAAGCCCTCTGTAGTCATTGGGGTAGGCCTCTGGAATTCATGATTAATTCATGATGCAATTCTGGGATTATGGGTGCGAGTGCTACCCCAACTCTAGGGCAAATAGCCTGACTACAGTGTAAGGAGGGGAGAGAGGCCTGCTTCTCCTCCCTTTGCTCTTTGCTCTTTTCTGCTGCCATGAGCTGCTGCCCTCTGCCTTGTGCCACTGTGCCTTAGAGCCAGTCAAGTATGGACTGAAACCTCCACAAATGAGCTAAATAAACCTTTCCGTCCTTAATTTTGGGTGTTAGGTATTTTTTCCCCAGAAATGGGAAAAATGTAACTGAGACAAAGGATGAAGAGGGTGAGATTGAAAGAGACAAGAAATTGAGAGAAATTAAAAGAAAGAGTAAAGGAGAGAGGGCCAATGAAGTTGTGAGGTTTGTGTCTGTGTTTATATTTAAAGTGTGTGTGTGTATGCGTGTGTGTGTGTGTGTGTGTGCACGCGCAAAATCTTTTTGCAAGGGAGGGAATTGTTTTCTGGTCTCCCAAAGAGCATTGGGTGGGAACCTCAAAGGCCCCTTGGGCCTCTAGCAATGCAGATCTTTCCTCCCTTGGGCCTGTTTGGACCTGGGCTGCTCGAATTATCTTGGAAGGGGCTGCACTCTAGGGAGGACTTCTGACAGTTTCTAGTCCACATCTTGCTACTTTGCTATCCATCTATAAAGGTTTGGGTACTTTGGGGTTTTAGAGAGTGCCTTCCCATAAGCATACCACCACTACCTAGGTGGTTGCTAAAAATATACAGTGAATGTTTAAATTAAAAACTACTGTCTCTTGGGTAGATGATTGTTTAAAAAGGAAGGGGGTGGTGAACAAAGGCAGGAGACAGGAAAAGGAGTGTTGCGGGACTGTCCTGCTACAAAGTTGTACATGGCTAGATTTCTGGACTTATGTGTAAAAATATATAATTCTTTATTCCTATTTTTAAAATATACGTTAATTTTTTAATTTTTTTGGTCATATTCTGTAGGGACTTAAAGTCTAACATATCAATACTTTATGAAAAATACCTGTTCCATGTTATGCCTAAGATGTTTGATATTCAGATAGTGAGGTTAAGTTCAACAGCCTAGGTTATATGGCAATAACAATAAGCTTCTCTTCTGGAGGGTTAACAACCTAAGTTTGCAGATCAAAATTAGAGAAAAAGGAGGGCTGCAAGGAAAGTCAACATTTTGGCCCTAGCCTTCCAAGGTCAATTAAGACTCAGGACATATGAGAACTTGTACTGTAACACCATGTAACTGAGTTATGTCCCAAATTTTCTGATCAAGGAGATTATGGGGCTAAGAGGAAAGTGATCGATGATGTAGAGTGTGCCTAAGGAGAGTCACATGGAGAGAAAATATTCTCTCAGGCTTGCACAGGGAGCACACTGGCCAGGCAATGGCCGTGACTCATCCACATGGCTGACACTGACAAAAGTTCTACAATCTGACGTACAGGATCTCAGGATAAATCCTGAGGGAATTTGACTGACCTTATCAGTCAAAAAGCTACAATTCTTGTTACATAGGTCTTGCTTTATCTTGGTCTTAACCATCCAGCAGAAAAGTATAAAAATGAAGTACAGGAAATAAAGCCATGTTGTTATGTTGAGCTGTAGGGGACTCAGGCCAACAATTTCTGACATTGCCAGTGAAGCGGAAGACCCAATACTATTATGGACTACTGGACTATTTTGGAATATTTTGCTGAGTTCACACACCTATAATATTTAAATGATGGAACTAAACAAGAAAAGGGGATATAGATGAATGACTATTTTGTATCTGTGTATTCAAAATGGTTGGGATAGATATATAGCTACATTCTATTGATTCAAGGAATAGAAGGATTTGTTCTAATAGTGCCTGTAAATAGGATATCATGTTTGCATCTTGTACAACAAATAACCACTAGGTAGGCAGTATGCAATGTGTTAATTATTGGAACTGTCCTACCAATTTGATTTGAAACTGTCTCATTGCTATTTATTTCTCAATAAAGTTATGGGAAAAACTTATTATAGTAAAGGAAAAGGCACATTGCCATAGATCTCCCTCAAATTATTCCCTCTTCCTTCATACACACTCATCCTGTTCTTGCCAGTCTCTGATGCAGCTCTGTACGTCCTCTTTCCTGAGTGTCTAGTAGTGAAGTTGTGGCTGCCTCCATGTTCCAGGTGGATTCAAAGTGCTTTCTTTTCATGGTCATTCTGAATTTAGAGATGAGCCAGAAGTCACATGCTGCCAGATCCAGGGAATAAGGTGTGCTGTAGCTTGTGCCTAGGTGTCCCTGTAAAGTCTCATGTAGTCATGGGACAGCTTCTAGAATTTGTGATTAATTCATGCTCCAGTGCTGGGATTGTGGGTGTGAGTGCTACACCCACCCTGGGGTGGGTAACCTGCATTGCAGTGTAAGGAGGGGAGAGGGGCTAGTTAGAAGCCACAACTGCTGCCCTCCCTTAGCTCTTTGCTGTTTTCTGCTGCCATGAGGGGCTGCCCTCTGCCATGTGCCCCTCTGCCTTGGAGCCAGCTGAGTATGGACTGAAACCTCCACAAACTGTGAGCTAAATAAACCTTTCCTTCCTTCATTCTGCGTGTTGGGTGTTTGTCCCAGCAATGAGAGAAAAGTAACTGAGACAGTGGGTGAGGACAGTGTAATGATTTGCAAGCCTACCTTTCCACTGGGTCTCAGCAATGGTATTTTTCATCATACCTCATAAAGACACTCACCAAAGAGGACTTCCAGAACTGCTTCTGTCTCCATTGCTGCCTGGAGTCTCTGCCTTATCCCACCAGGGGTCTCCTCTGCCTGCTCCTGCTCTTGGGTGTGCTCCCCTCTGCTGCTGCCCAGCTGTGCACTCTGGGTCCCTCTGAGCCCCTCCTATCTCCTCTTCCGTTCTCCCCAGAGGCAGCATAGCCAGTCCTCCAAGTTCCAGCCAGCAGTGGAGGCCTGCAGATCCAGGGTTTGTCAGACTTCAGCCTGTGGGAGGGTTCCCGAGTGGCTGGTGCTGTCATCTCACTGCAGCCTGTTGCTTCCTCTCTCTGCAGACTGCAGTGGCACTGCCGCTGTCCCTGGGAACTCTCTGATCCCACCGCTCTCCCAGGCAGACCAGCCCTTCAGAGCTCACACCCTGCAACTGATGGCTGGTGGAACAGGTACTTTGCTCAGCTTATCCAGGTTCTGCTGATCACCATGGCTGCTGGGAAGAGGACACCCACGAGCCCTTCAGCTGAAAACAGAAGACAGCTGTGTGAATCTGAGCAGGATCAGAGTTATAAGCCAGTGCTGCTAGAGAAAACGAACTGCCTGGGCCCCGAGGCTGCCACTGGTAGAGGTGCCCAAGATGTGCTTTGTGCTGAGCTGGCCCTGTCAACATCAGCAGGAAAACCCAGACCAGGCAAGCCTCTTCCATGGAAGGCTTGCAAGGGGGAGAGGCCCAGCGCCTTCATGGAGCTACCAAGACCACAGGAGAGACTGGGGGGCAGCCACGCCCAGGACAGGGAAAGTGAGGTTCCTGCAGGCCACCCTGACCCGCAGCAGCTGACCCCAGATGTCCCCAGGGCCCTGGCCTCCGGTGTATGGCCTGGTGCAGCCCGAGGGGAGCAGAGAAGTGCTTTTAGTAAACCCACCAAGCGCCCAGCAGAGAGGCCTGTCTTCCAGGACACCCTGGGTGAGCTGTCTGGACTCCTCCATGCTATGGATGTCCCTTGTTGGAATGGACTGTCAACTTCCAAGCTGGTGGTGAGGGACCTCTGGAATTTACAGACAGTGTCACAGAACACTCTACTTTGCAGTGCTTTCCCGGGTGCCCCCACACTGTGGCTGGAGCCTGCACAGGCCCGGGGGGGTCCCATACCCTCTGCATCCCGCTCACTCCCCTCGAGAGCCATCCTTCCACCCACACTTGCTTCCCTGGGCTTGTCCACCCAGAACTGGTGTGCTCGGTGCAGCTGTTCCTTCCGCCTGACCTCTGACCTGGTCTTCCACATGCGCTCCCACCACAAGAAGGAGCTTGTGGGGCCAGACCTGCATCCTAAGCTGCGGAGGCAAGAGGCGCTTGCCTGCCCCGTCTGCCATGAGCACTTCCGGGAGCGCCACCATCTTTCTAGGCACATGACTTCACACAGTTAGCAATGGATTGGGAGAGGGGCGGTTAAAGCCCTGGGTACAGTGTCCAGTGGTGGCAGAGGTGGCTCCTAGCCTGCCTGTGGTATGGCCTAAGTCTGGGATCCCTCTGCTCTTTGGCATCTATGGATGAACAGCTCCATTCTTAACTGGAAAAATATAACTGAGCCCCTGTGAAATGCTTTGCAGGAAACAAAGTTCTAGAATGAAGGGATGTGCTTTGCTCATCCAGATGAGTGGGGCAGTGCACACTGAGAGCAGGGCTGCTCCTGGCTCTGTTCTTTTGCTCTGCATGGAAAGGTGAATGGGGCCCAGCATGGGCCATACGGGCATTCACCTTGGAGCATGACCTTGAACCTGCTGAGCCTCGGTTACCTCATTTGTTAAATGGAAGTGAACATGTCTGAGTGACAGGGTAGGTGTGGCCTGTTTGCTGACTGGTACACCATGAGCCTGGGGACAGTCCTGTGGTCACTGTCTGGACTCATCAGTCTTATCATCCAGGAAATCTTGGGCAGATGGCCACATTCAGCTGTTTCCAGGCTGCGAGGCTGTGGCAAAGCCTGGTGAGCAGGCTTGGCTGGCTGTGGTGCCCACAAGGAGGTGAAGTCAAGTCCAGGCTCTGCTCTGCTGGGTTGGACAGGCTGTGCAGAGCAAGCCCCATTCACGGTGATGCCAAGAGTGGGGAGGAACACCAGCCGGCAATCCAGCCTGCCTCCTGCTCTGGGGTCTGCAGGCAATGAGAGCACATGTCATGCACAGAAGCTGGCTGCTGAGACTGCTGCCCCGGGTGGGGCCGGAAAGGGGAGCTTGGCTCCATTCGTGGTCCTCTCGGTGACTTGGCATTCTTGTCACATCCTTTCGCAGGAGCGCCCGAAATCTACTCACTTTACTTCAGCAGAGAGATCATAGCTCCTCACACCTTTGCTCAGGATCAAGAATGCAAGAACAGGGTGCCAGCCCCCCAGCTCTGAGCCCTGTCCTTCCCAGTTTGCCGTGTGTGTGCATACCTCTATGTGGACAAGTGGCTTCCTGGGTGACTTAAGAACCAGAACACAGGGGCAGACCTGCCTCGGACTCCACCTGAATTTTGCTGCAGACAGACAGACAGACAGACAGACAGACAGACAGACAGACACACACACACACACACACACACATATACACTCTTACCACCTTCTCCAAAGCAGTTTTCTCTACTCAAATGCTAAATATTGTATGATTTATCTTGTATATTATGGCTCCTGCCACTAGGACTGAAACCTGAGGAAACTTTGCTCTTTTGTGTACCTGCTGTGTCTCCATTATTTAGAACAGCAAGCATTTGCTGTGTGAGTGAGTGAGTGAAAAGCCTGGCTCTGGCCTTGCTTGTGTCAGGTCTCTAGTCTGCTCCTCAGGAGAGTCTTGGCACATGCAAAATGGTGTCTACCCTTGTCCCTCTCTGCTGACTGCACCAGGCATGGTTTCTGTAAGTAAGATGTGGTGGACACTTGGGATAGAAAAGGACTTTAGGGCACCCTCACTTTACACCAGTGGCCTTTGAGGTCCACAACCTCCTGAACTGATCCATATGGAAGGGCACACAGAGGTGAGGTCAAGTTAGGAGCCCTGAGGGATCTGGACCAGGAGTCACCCCTGCTTCACCCACACCTCCAGAACTGGACCAGGTACTAGCTTGCAGGAACAGAACGGCCAAGGGTGCTGTTGCTCCTGCCAATCTGTTAGAGCATTAGCCAGTGGGATGGGCACTTTGATAAAGGTTGATGCTATGAAGACACAAGTAGACATCATCTTCCAAGTCAACTTTTCATGATGGATGGATATAATTTCATTAAAAGTCAACTTCAAAGCTGGAATTAATCTTGATAAAAATTGGTTCAAGTTGCTTGGAAGCCATTCAAAGCAACACACTCCAAGACAGTTTTAGGGGTGCTGACTTATGGTTGACTAATGTGGCTGTCCCTTAGCATCAAAGGTTCTCAGGGCTCCTCTCCCACCTCTTCCTTCTTGTCTCCTGTACTATGGGAAGTCACTTTAAATCATGGCTGCTTGAGAGCTCTCTACACCACTATTATATGGATGTGTGTGTCCCCCCAAATAACATGACGAGGTCTCTCCATGCTAACTGGCTGTCTCCATTGGTAAGAGGCCGGGCCTAGTGGAAGGGTCCTAGGTCCTTGGAGTCATCCCCTTAGAGACTGTAGAGCCTTCAGCTCCTTATCTCTGTTCCACCCTTGCCAGTTGCCACCTTCATAATTGTTAGGGCTACTCAATCTTAGATTAGAAATTTTAAGCAGTGAGCTGCAGAAGCTTTTTCTCTATAAATTAATTGTCTCAGTCATTTCATGGCAGTGACCTGGAGCTGACTCATAGTGCTTTCTGGAAGAGAAAGTAGTATTAGACATGGAACACAGAAGCCACAGAGCGCATGAAAAGGAAGTCCAGGCTAATTTCCTGAAATCCAGAAGAGAAAATTCCTATTAGTTGCTAGAAAAAACAATGCTAAATTATATCTTAATGAGTCGTCTCCCAGCAGCAGCCAATCAGATGAAAGTGAGCACATTTATGGTGGTATGGCTGTAGACATATTCTGAGTTGATTCAATTTAATTCTCAATTTTAACCAAGATTGAGGCTTCTTTGGTTCTTTTCTTAAAAATGGCTGGGATCCTAGATTTCAACTTGTTGACAATCCCTGAATCTTTGGATCGGGGATCTTAAATACCCATGTTCCTAGATTAACAAAGATGGATAAGATTTTTATCCATCAGGAGGACCATGATGGGGTAGGTGCTGGCACACAGGCCTCAGGTGAAGACTGCTCACAGACAGGCCTCAGGACAGGACAGAGATCTGGGCTTTGCATATGTGTAGTTGCCATTGCTAAGTGATTTTTGAGTAGCAAAGTTTGTAGTCTCATGGAAGCACGTCGGAGGTGGTGGTGCTGGGCCAGCTGGTGGCCCAATTCTGTCTTACTCCAGTTGTTGAATAAGCCAATGACAAGATCTGGCCCTTCCTACCTTATTCGAGTCCCCATTTCTGGGAGGATAGGAAAAGAACCCTTGGGGTAAAAGTCCACAAGAGAAGCCCAAAGTCAGCCCTGTCTCCTGGGGGTGGGCGACAGCCCCTGTGGTCACAGGTGTTGTTTATGGCAACCTAGACTTCTTAGTCTTCTCACAGCCCTATCAATTGCATTTTTTGTTTCTTTAGAAGTCATGCAGAAGGTCTAAATACACAGCACATAAGATAGGAATTTCATAGAATAATCCTTTCCCTGATCAAAGAGATCATTTTCCAGTAAGCTTTGGCTTGGGATATTTGCCAGGAGAAAATTTTGGAAAACAATTTGGAATGGATCTTGGGGCGGGAACTGGTACAGAAGGGGTGGGCGGGGGTGGGGTGGGGAGTGGAGTTCCATTTCTCTCTCCCTCTCCTGTCCAGCTGTGTTTTTCTGAGCTGGAGTCAGGAGGCCCTTGTCATATGGCCCAGTAGCTCTCTTAAGCTGCTTGGATTAAGAGGCTATTTTCAGTGCTGGACAAAGCACAGGGAGGTCCTTACTCTAGGCAGCAGCTAAATCCCCAGGGACCAGCAGGAAGAGCTGGTGCCCTGCAGGGGGCCCAGGGGGCGGGGTTCCTGGCCCATGAGGGGGCTTGAGCTGCATGGTTTCCCTTGCTGCATTCCTGCCACAGGTTAGCCAAGGCCTTTCTGCCATAGAATTCCACTTTCAGTATCTCCTGAACCAGGAGTTATTTTTCCTCTTATTTTTTTTCCAATAAACATTCTCCTAGCTTCATCCTTTGGTCTTCAATTTCATTCTTTTACTTAGTGAGCCAGTGAGCTCATGTCTGTGAAGTCTGTATAGAGGTAACCATTTCACCAGACCTCGGGGCAGCCCTGGAGGGCCTTGTGTCTGACTCCTGATCACCCTTCAAGCAGGAGTACAGGGCACCGGCCTGCAGCCTCCTTCCCCCAGATCACCCTGCACCCCGGCTCACTTGTGCGGGCACTTGTGGGATGCACTTGGAGGATGATGCAGATGTTTCCTGCATCCTGACCTTCGCGTGACATTGCAGGCAGCCCACAGCTGTGCCAAGTAGCCAGTGCCAGGCAGTGGGAGCCTAGGACGGTGCTGCCCTTGGGCAGTGCACAACAGGATGGGGACAATGATGACCATGGCCAATGTGAGCAGTGCCCAAGGGACCAGAGTGTAAGAGGAGCAGAGCCCCTGATCTCCCACCTGTGAAACTGTACACAGAAACCCAGGCTGCAAGCGGCCTCTGCACCCCAGAAACATGGGTCTGTGCTGTGAGCCCAAACTACGCATTGCACCTCAGAGACTGCGCAGTGATGTCTCAAACCATGGCTGTATCGGTTTGAGAGCTGGTGATGCTGCGGATAGAGTGGGTAAATCAGTTATATGCATGGCTCTGACTTACAACCACTCAGCTTATGGTTTTTCATCTTTATAGTAGGTTAGTCAGAGTATTAGACGCATGTTACTTGCTACACTTTTGACTTTACAAAATGAGTTCATCACTGTAAGTCAGGAAGCATCTGATGTACTCAAATAGGCTAATAAAATTATTCACCTCACTTTATTTTTGCTTTTGGAAGCTATGTTGAGTAGAAAGTGGAAAGTGGCATGCATGGCTTGAATTGGTGGCTCAGGTTAATTCTACCAACAGAGATGCTCTTGCAACAGCCCCAGGACCTGGGCCTGGCAGTTTGGAAGCATGGGTGGGGACAGATATAGACAATCTCCCCCAAACAACAGCTACTGGGGACTTCTTTGGAAGGAATGAGCTCCCCATCTCTGGGGGCATACAAGCATAGAGGATGGGTGCAGTGGGTAGGGGATGAACTCCAAGGGTGCCTCTAAGCCTAACCAGAGCTCAGCAGTCCTGGAGCTACCTCTGGGCCCTAGGCAGCACCCAGGCAGGAGCCCCTTGGTGGGAGACCCCCCCCAGCCCGGGCTCCAAGTCACGCTCGAAGGTCATGCTGGAGCAACTCCTGGGCTCTGGTGAGGGCCAGCTCTGCAGGGACTAGGACATGTGGTGTCACTCCCACTCCTTCCCAGGAGCTGCCATCTGTGGCCCCCACAGAGCGAGCAGTGGGGATGGTGATGTAGAGGTGGGTGTCATCCACATGGTAGGTCTGAGGTGGTTGGCAGCCCCCACTGGTCACCTCCCCAATGACCAGGGCCCGGCCCAGCCTCTTCATGATGTAGGTGAACTCCTCAGCTGCCCCGGCAGTCACGCTGCTGGTCAGGATGGCCACATTCTTCTTGGATCCGTAGCGTTCACCTGCAGGACAGAAGCCCGTCAGGGTGGGTTCAGGGGGCCCTCGGGGCACCTGTGGCTCCAGGCTGTCTGAGCCTACAGACACCTGCAGAAGGTTCTGGGGATTTAGTCATCACCAACTCTCTGGACTAGGCAGGCTCTTCTTCCTGAGTAATGAGAGCCCCAAATCGGACCTGACTCATGCTTCCTTTTGAACCCTCAGAAGAGAACTTCATGACAGCTCTGTCACAGTGCTACCAGATAGACCTGTAAGTGCTCAGAAAGAAGGCCACCAGGGCCTGTTTAAGTATTTTTGGTGTCCACATTCAATAAGCAAAAATAAAACATGAGAAGCCCAGCACCTGGGAGGCTGAGGCAGGAAGATGACCGTGAGTTCAAGGCCAGCCTGGGCTACATAATAAGACTCTGTCACAAAAAATAAAACAGCACCCCACTCAAATAAAAACATGGAATTTTAACCATGCTTTACTGGACCCATCACAGTCATTTTGAACTGTATTCAAAATAATTCACCTCGAATCTAATGGAAGTACCAATGAGATTTTCTCTTCCTCTACTTTTTCCCTGTGACAGGTCTGCTAACCCTGGCATATGCTCCACATTTCCCGTACGTGTTACTGTAGACCAGCCACAGTCGAAGGTCCCTTGGCAGGTGATGTGTGGCTCTTAACAGAGACCTTGAAGTTCTATGTTCTCCTGGCCTTCAGATCTCAGCCTGTTTTTAACTTCTGGTCTTGGATGTTGGTTTGCATTTGTTATTCACCTGCTTCTGATTTCTGTGCTTTTGCAATATTAGTGGACTATGTCTTGCAAGCTATGGCAAAATTCACAAAGTGCACTCCTAAAAAGGGGACTGGGCATTCTGGAGCTTAGGGCACCCACTGGCCTCTCCTACGCCCTCTGGTGGTAGCAGCACAGATTCCTTGGTTTTGCATGCTGGGTTGGGAGAGGGAGGGGAGGTCATCCATCAGGAAGGGAATTTAGGGAGTTAGGGTCCACAGAGTTTGGGGGCCACAATGCTTCTTGCCCAAGGCAGATAATGGAGGTCCTTCCACCTTAGAAGCATGTGAATGCTGCCATGAGGGTCCCTGCAGTTAGTGATGGGCAGAGAATCTGTCCTGGCCTCCCAGCTGCTGGCCTAGTCACGTTTAGATTCTTCCTCTTAGTTGTTTAGTGACTTCCCTTTTCCTCCTCTATAAAATGGGCACATGCTTTGCAGAGATGGAAGGTCATAGCTCCAGCATCATGGACAGGACAGGGCTTCATATTCCAGTTGCTATTCTTTTTGCCTAAATCCATGCTCTGGTTCCCTGGCTCTTGAAATTTGGAAATACGACAGGAAGAGGGCTTCTCACGTGCCTGCCAGGTGGGTGTGGGTCCAGAGCTCCGTGACAGAGTCATTGGGGCGACTGTAGATCTTGTCCAGCAGAACAGGTGGGCCCTCATCAAAGAAGTAGGAGCACAGAGCTGAGATGGAGGAGGTGGGGCCGCCAATGTTGAACCTGAGGAGGCAAGAGGGGCGGAGCTCGCAGGGGCCTTCAGTGTCCCCTGGGGACTGGGCATTAGCTGTATCTGCCCTGCCTGTAAGTGGAGTCTGTCTTAGGAACCACCTTCACTCCCAGCTGATTTTGGTGACATTTTACAGAACCTTCCAGGTATCATAGTTCAGGTGTCCTCACATAACACTTAGCGCAGTCGTACACTCAGGGTCACCGAAAGCCTTTGGGAGTTAGGGTACTTGTGTCCACCCAAGGCCGTTTGAATTTGCTCCCCTGTGTGACCTTGCTGGGCCCATCTGGCTAGTGACATGTTGGAGGCACTTCAGGTTGGGGCCCAGGAAGGCCTGGCTGGGTTTAGGGCCAATGACCCATCATCATCCCAGTCTCCTGACTTAAGGGATGGGAGGAAGGAAGGAAGGAAATGCACCCATAGGCTGAGAGCACCTCCTTTTTAGAAACCACGGAGGGCGTGTGTAAGCAGAGAGTGGCTGAACACAGGTGTTCTTAAAGTGTTTGGGGGATTTGGGATCTTACACCCAGGTCTAGACACACAGAGCAGGGTCTGGGAAGAGTCACCTTGCGGAGAGGGGGACCAGCCTCCCTGGGGCTCAGTGCCACCTCATGGACACTCGCGCCCTGTGAACTTTGCAGGTCCCTACCCGTGTGGTTGGACAGGAGTTGCAGGAGGTTCCACTCCACCCACTCCCATGCAGCAGGGATGGGGCACATGTCCTGTGCCCACAGAGGGTGCCCACCAATGGGCCTTGGGGGTTCTGCCTACAAGTCCTCCACCTCCTGCCCTCTGCTCTATGGTGGGGTCTCTCCGGAATGAAGCCAGGGGGAAGCGGGTAGCAGAAGACATCCTTCCAACATCATGTGAGAAGCAAAACCCTCTTTTGTACCCTAGTGGTTCACTTCATATTCTTTCTGGGACCTCAGCCTTCCCATCCTCCTGACCAGAGTTTTTGGTGGGTTGCTCTTGTAGTACATGAGATACAGAATCGGTGTAGGGCTCAGCTGTCCAAACAGGCCTACTGACCTCAGTCACTCGTAGGCCCAGAAATTATTAACTCAGGATGGTTGGGGTGGGGCCTAGGAATCTGTATTCTAATGTCCTACATTTGATTCCAATGGCAGGCCATACAGTTTAACTTGAAATTTACACTGGGAACATCAGAGAAATTCAAACACTGACCAGGGATGAGTCTTGCTGGCCTCTATGATCAGAAGCTTTGGGCTGGCTGAGCTGGGCCCTGCTATCTCTTCCTGGCTACTAACCTCATGTCGATGACCATGGCATCTGTGTGCACGATCTCTTTCCAGATGTGCTGCACGAGCAGCTCGGAGACCTGTGTGAGGAGCTCGCAGTCCCCGAACATGTCGAACCTCAAGTAGCCGATGTTGTCCTCCAGCACGTTGGTGTGGAAAGAAAACTTGATCAGATCTGCAAAGACTTCTGGCGATGGGATCTGGGAGGGATGGAGGCCCAGCACAGTGTCAGGCAAGTGTAGACTGAGAGATCCACATGAGTCGTGGGGGAAAGTGACCACATAGGGGAAGACTTGGGATGTGGACCCAGGCAGGATCCATCTACCAATTGACTGGTGCATCAGCAGCCTCCAGACAGAGGAGCCTTCTGTCTGCCAGCTCCACTGCCCCCCACCATGTTGAGCTGCAGGGGCCAGGTATGGTTGCCTCTCTGTTACCTCTGAGCTCACCACATCCTCTTCAGTGTCCTATGTTTATCTTCCTCTCCTCCACTGGGAGAGGCAGAGACAACTGTAGTTAGTTTTACCAGGAGCCGGGGCTAAGCATCTGCAGTCTTACCTCTCCTTCCCAGCAGTTCTGTACAGGACTCACCATGGTGTTGGCTGCAGGGCCGCTGTCCTGTGCTTTAGCTCTGTGGCTCCTGTGCATCCTGGACTCTACCATCTCCTCTCCCGCATTGCCACTCCTCCAGCTCTTCCCCCAACTCCTTCCCACAGACCAGAACCCCTTAAGGCAGGAAAGTGAAGGAATTAATTTCCCACACTTCCAGGGGTCTCCATACAGCTTGGGGACTGCAGCTGCCTCACTGACCCCTCTCCCTACACTGTCAGTGAGAACTCCTGCAAATCCTTCCTTCCACCTGCTGAGGTAGATTGACCTCCTCCTAGTCTAGGAGATTTAGATGAGTTTCCATGAAGAGTGCTGCTCTACAGAGGTGTCCACAGACCCTGGGCATGGGAGTTGACAGAGCATGAGGGGGTGGTGGGCAGATGCATCTGATTGAAACCTAGGCATGGAAAGTCTTACCCTACGTCCCCAACCCAAGCCTCCTCTGTGACGCACCTGCATGGGGACAATCCCAGGAATGCGGTCCTTGGCATCTTCAGGGATATGGGCTGTCTTCAGGTGTGGGTCCCCAGATAGCATCTGCAGATCGGCCCCCAGCATCTCAGCGAGGGCAGCTTCCGAGGTCACCCTGGCATAGCGACTCTGCAGGCCACTTAGCTTGGCTGCCATCTTGGCCCCCAGCTCTGGGGAGGCATAGTTATCAGCCACCAGCTTTCCTGCTGTCTGCAGCACTGTGGGCACCTTGGCACGTAGGGCCACTATGTCCTGGGCTGTGGATAGGGCCTCGCTCATGGGCACAGTGATGTCAGGCTCCACGCCAGCCAGGTCCCAGGCCTCACCAGTAGTGGCACTCAGGGCCATTTGGGTGGGCATGGAAGCATATAAAGGGCTGCTGCCCACCTGGTAGATGCCCACGGAGAGTGCGCCTCCGGCCGTGGGCTCACCAATGACAGTGGCCCTCTGCAGGTCCTGCATAGTGTGAGCAAAGGCCTCTGCTGCAGAGCCACTGGTGTGGCTCATCAGGACATACAGGTCCTTGTGGGAGCCGTAGCGCTGCCCAGCAACATGGGGCAGAGTCCAAACCTCTGTGATACTTGAGGTGGCCCTGTCAAAGATGGAGTAGAGGTGCTGGCTGGGCTCTGCCTCGAAGAAATAGGAGCAGAGCAGTGGCACAGCTGAGGAGTAGCTGCCAGGGTTGTAGCGCAGGTCCACGACCAGTGCGGCTGTGTCCACCAACCTCTGCCACACCAGCTGCACCAGCTGTGGCCCAATGGCTTTTACTGTTTCCAGTTCAGCCATGGCGTCGAAACGCAGGTAGCCCAGCTGGCCCGGCAGTACCTCGGTCTTGAACAGAGCTTCGATGAAATAGGAGAGCTCCTCTGGAGAGGGAACAGCAGGGGGTGGCAGGGGCACCTCCTCAGCCACCAGCTCTTCAGGGCTGTGGAACACCAGCAGGCGGTGGTCCTCAGACACTTCCTGCAGGTCAGCTGTCAGCTGCGACGCCAGTGACTCCAGGTCCACAGCTGTGCGGTAGGCACCATGTGCCAGCTTGGCCCGCAGCAGGGCCCTCGTGCGTCCCACCACCTCGGGCCGTGCATAATGGGCTTCCAAAAGGTGGCCAGTGCCTTCCACCAGCGTGCCCAAGCTGCGGTGGAACTCCAGCACCTCCTGTGCCCTGTCCAGGGCTTCCTCAGCCAGCACAATGGCATCCGGCACCACCCCGCCACCCAGCCATCCCTCACCGTGGTTGTCAATGAAAGTGAGCACAGGCACAGTGAGCACCAGGCCTCCCTCGGGTGAGTCCAGCAGCGGCACAGTGCAGGTATGGAGCAGGCTGCCTGCTGTGATCTCGCCCACCAGTGTGGCCCAGCCCAGTGACTGCATGAGGAAGGCAAACTCTTCGGCAGCTGTGGCCGTGCGGTGGCTGGTGAGCAAGTACACCCCACGCTGATGGCCATAGCGTGAGCCTGGCAGCTCCCTGCGGCTGAAATGCTCCTGGGTGATGTTGGTGCGGCGGTCATAGGTGGTGAAGAGGCGCACGGGGCTGTCCTCGGGACCTTGGAAGTAGGACAGCATCAGGGGCACGGCAGAGGACGGCCCGCCAGGGTTGTGGCGCAGGTCCATGATGAGGTGCTCTGTGTTTTGCAGGGGCTCCCACACCTGGTGCAGCACATAAGGCCCCAGTGCCCCCAGAACGGAGTCATCTGCGAAGCTGTCAAAGCGCAGGTAGCCCACATTGCCAGGCAGCACGGACACCCGGAACACAGTGTCTACCAGGGCCTGTCGGGCAGCCTCCTCCTCGGGAACCTCAGGCTCTGCTTCTAATGGCTCATGGGATTCAGCCTCAGGCCCCAAAGAGGTTTCTTTAGGCCCCGCAGCCCTCACCAGGAGCCTGGGGTCCTCAGATACAGCCTGCAGGCCGCTGTTGAGCTTGGTGACCAGGTCCTCCTCAGAGACCACAGTAGAATAGTCCATGCTAGACAGGCGGTGTAGCAGGGCCGGCACACGGTCGACCAGGGTGTAGTACTCCTGCAGGGCCTCCTGCAGGCGGTGCACAACCCCTGGCAGGGCGCGACGCAGGGTGAGGATGGCCAGCGCCTTCTCCAGGGCCTGCTCAGCTGGGGTGCTGACGTACGGCAGCACCCCACTGCCCTCCCATGTCTGACTGCCTCCGCTCAGGGGGCCCAGTGACCTGGACACGGGCACAGTGAGGAAAAAGTTGGACTGGCCAATCCTCAGCTTCTGAAGGTCCAGGGCACCCCCCTCCGTGCGCTCACCCACCACGATGGCCCTGCGCATCTGCTTGAGAATGTAGGCGATGTCCTCAGCCACGCCTCCAGTGCGGCCACTGGTGAGGACCACCACATCCTTCTCAGCACCGTACCGCTCTCCCAAGACCTGCGGCAAGGTCCAGATCTCCGTGGTGGTGTTTGAGGGGCGATCGTAGATGGTGTCCACATGCAGAACTGTGTTTCCAGGGTGCAGGTAGGAGATGACATAGGGGATGCCAGAGACGTGGCCGCTGGTGCACTGCCGGAGATCCAGCACCAGGGCAGAGGTACCCATGAGCTGCTTCCACACATGGTTCACCAGGAAGCCACCCAGCCTGCTTAGCACCTCCTGGCCGGGGAGGTCATCCACGCGCAGGTAGCCTACGTTGCCTTCCAGGACCTCGTGGCGGACGCTTTTCTGTAACCCGGCCAGCAGCTCCTCCTGGCTGAGGTTGGTGGGTGCTGGGGCTTGATGCTGGCTCTCCACAGTGCTGGGCTCATAGGAAATGATCAGGCGCGGGTCATTCAGTGAGCTCTGTACTCCATCCGTCAGCACATGAGCCAGCGTCTGAGGGTCAGAGATGGCTAGAATCTCCCGGCTCTTCATGGCCTGCTCGATGGCGGCCTGCATTCCCATAAGGTTCTCTGGGAAGCAGTAGTTGTCCAAGAGGACCTTGGCCATGTCCATCACCAGACTGGGCTGAAACAGGTGCGTGGGGCTTGCGAAGTCACATAGCAGCACTGACAGGAGCAGGGCCCATTCTGTCATGATGGAGACCTGGGGAAGCTGGGGCCTGGACCCAAGCCCTTGATTGTGTGCCAGGCTGCGACCCTGATGCCTGTGGCTGCCTTTCTCCCTTGTCCTTCTCAGTGAGCTGACAGAAGGTCTGGGGCTGAATGCAGAGTTGGGGCGAGGAGGCTTCCCTCCCTGGTAAGCCTTTAATCCTGTCTAATACAAGCACATCAGCTGGAGGCTGGGAAAAGGGGCCAGGTGCTGTGACCCGGAAGGAACATGGCTGCTGCTCTTGCTGAGCCATCCCTGCATGGAGGGACAAGCATAAGCACAGTTGGTTCTGAGTCCCTGTCACATGTCAGCCACTGTGAGGAAGCTCACCAGAGCCTTGCAAAGGGGAGTGAATTGCCCCAAGTGAAGAGTGCTTCCTCGCTGCTCTGGGAGCCTGTGGCCCAGACTCAGGTAGACTTTGTCAGACACCCAGTTCCGCCACTGCTTAGGGATCACATGTTTCCCTCGTTTGGTTGATTATATGGGAAAATGTGTGCAGACTACTTCAGAGCGCCCAGCAAACAGGAAGCACTGCTGTGCTGGTAAGTAGCTGATATCATGTTTATAGCCAAACCAACAGGCCAGACCATTTGTAGCTAATGGGATCCAACCTTTCAGGTGTGGCTGTAGAAGTTGAGTCTGAACCTAAAGGCTTGGTGTTCATGCTCACGGCCTGCTACTGCTTCACAGCTTCTCAATGGCAGGATGAAACATCTGGTCCTGAACATAAGGTATGGCCGGTGGGAGGGGGCCCAGGTCTGGACCTCAGGTGGGTCCAGATGAGATGAGATGGGACCTGGGAGCTCATCCTGCTAGATATGGAGACCCTTGCTGGCTCAGGGCTCAGCCACTGCCTGCAGCTTGCAGGGAGGAGTGTGTGTTGGAGGATGTGGGGCTTTGGTCCGAGGCCAACCTCTGGCACAGAGCTGGACTCTGAGCCTCCTGGCTCCTGCTGCTTCTTCTGGAGGCGATGTGAGCCTTGCATCTGACCTGCCAAGGTATCCACAAGGCCCAGCATGGGCCACAACCTAGAGCACAGTCCTCTTATTTAGTCCACAAAAGAGCCACAGCTCAGAACAGAATGCAGCCAGGCAACAGCGGCAGCGAGGAGCACTTCTGGCTGCCACCTTCCTGGCCCCTCTGAGATGTATCCAGCACCACTTCATGGGCTGAGAGGTCAGCAGGTGGAACCCACATGCAATTCAACTGGAAACAGTGGTCTTGGGGAGATGGGGGGCTTCCTCATCACGATTGGCTGCCATGATCTGCTCTCTGAAATCATTCTCTGAGGATGTTTACCAAGTGGTTGATGAAGGCCAATGAGGTCAATTAGCTAAAACAAACATATTTTTAGCTCATTAGGATTTGTTTAAAGCCCAAGTGACATATGGTCACATCGCTCTACCACTGGCAGCCAACGCGATGAGCCTGAGTTACTGAAAGAATAAGGCTGGGCTGGGTGTGCAGATGCCTCTGGGACAGCACATCTGTTGGGTGCCCTTTCCCATGCCTCCTGGGAAACCCCAACTGCAGCCTGAGGGTGCAATCCTCTGAGGCTTTCCTCTGTTCTTGCAGGAACCCAGTCCAAGCCCTGGGGCAGAGGGTGGCCAGGATTAAGGCTGCTGGGGACTATGTGATAGATGTAGTGTCAGGCTGTGACATCCAGAGACATGGCTGTGGTTCATGTACATGGCTCAGCTTTCAGGAGGAGGTGAGCAAAAGAACTGAAATCTGTCACGAGTTCTTGAGGTGCCTAAGCAGGGCAACACTTCCTCCTGTAGGTATAGCCAAGGCAAGAGGGAGGCCATGTTTTGTTCCCAGAGTTCTCAGACTCTCTAGGAACCTTCAATATGCTGGTCTGTAAGTGGGTACATGTGAATAGGAGACAGCTGACTGCCTTGGGCCCTCCTGGACTTCCTGGGAAGTCCCCTGGGGGCCTGGCTTTACATTTGGAATGGACTGGAAGTGGCCTGTGGGTGTGGGAAGAACTGTCCAGAGCACAGGCTCAGGAGCTACCCTGAGACCTCACTGCTTTCTGGGGTGGGTGGGACCTTGATTAGGTCACACAGGTCTTCCTTAGCTGATGGGGCTACTCTGGGCTGCGTCTCCTACAGAGCGAAGTGGGTTGTGGGAAGATCCAGGTACCACTGGAGGATTCTGTGTGAGGCTGCCAGTAGCTTGAGGAGGAAGTGATCCCAGGCCCAGAGGCCCTGAGTGGCAGCTTGGCCCTGCCTGTGATCGGAGACTGGGGAGATGCCCTGGGGTGACCAGTGCTTCTAGACCCTAAACCCTCCATCAGCTCTGCATATGTCTAGAGGAATTCCTAGTCCTTCTCCTAAGCATAGATGGAAAAGGAGACACGGGGTATCAAGTATGCTGCCAGGGATGGGAGGGAACAAGGGCAGAGCTTGAGCAGCCCAATGACTGGCTCAGTACTGATGGATGCTCCAAAGCCAAAGGCCTGCCCGTCTGTCCATTGTTGGGTATGAGTTTTCCTCCATGGCTCACAAGGAAAGAAGCACAGTTAACAGATAAACCTCTCACCTCGAGGTCTGAGGCCTTTAGAGCAGTCACCAGTTCCTGAAACGGGCAGCCCTACCTAGAGGTGGGTCAGGTTTTTCCTATAGCAGGGTGAGGGTACTTTGCTTGGCCAAATTTGAGCAGTGGGAAAGTGATCGATGACGTAGAGTGTGCCTAAGGAGAGTCACATGGAGAGAAAACATTCTCTCAGGCTTTCACAGAGAGCACATTGGCCAAGCACTGGCCGTGACTCATCCACATGGCCGACACTGACAAAAGTTCTACAATCTGAGGTACAGGATCTCAGGATAAATCCTGAGGGGATTTCACTGACCTTATCAGAGCTAAAAGCTACAACTCTTGTTGCATAGATCCTGCTTTACCTTGGTCTTAACCATCCAGCAGAAAAGTATGAAGACGAAATATAAGAGGTAAAGATATGTTGTTATGTTGAGCTGTAGGAGACTCAGGTCAACAATTTCTGACATTGCCAGTTAAACAGAAGACCCAATGCTATTATGGGCTACTGGACTCTTTTAGAATATTTTGCTGAGTTTACACACCTATAATATTCAACTGACAGAGCTAAATAAAAAAGGGATACAGACGAATGTCCATTTTGTATCTGTGTATTCAAAATGGTTAGGATAAATATATAGTTACATTCTCTTAATGAATAGAGGGATTTGTTCTAATAGTGTTTGTAAATAGGATATCATGTCTGCATCTTGTACAGCAAATAACCACCGGAAGAGAGTATGCAATGTGTTAATTATTGGAACTGCCCTACCAATTTGATTTGAAACTGTCTCATTGCTATTTATTTCTCAATAAAATTATGGAAAGAAAAAAGAAAAGAAATAAAAATTGAGCAGTGGCTTAGGACCACCCCTGGGGATATCAATGTCATACAGGTGGCGTCCACGGCTGTCTGTAATTGGTGGAGCTTGAATTTCATTTCTCTTTAAATTATCCACTTCTAGGAAATGCGTCTGAGTCAGGTTTTGCCTTATTTACCTAGGAAGCCAGGGCCGTAGAGCTGCCTCTCTCTAACTCCCGAAGATTATTTTTACATTCCCTGGCTAGAGGCTCCTGTTGAGCTTCGCAGCACTTTGCTGGGCTTGCCTGTCTCTGTAGCCCCTTCTCTCATCCTCAAGTGCATGTGTTTTCAGATGCTTTTAAATAAATAAGCCTTGCTTGTATTTCATCTTAATACTTTCATGTTGTACTTTTTATTTTTCTAATTAGAAGAGTCAAACATTCATTTTCACAAAACTGTGTGAGCAATTTTTTCTCAAGGCTTTTCCTTCACTCTAGGCTTCTGTTGGCAGCAAAGCAATAACCCTGACCATGTGTCCACGCTGCCTGCTGCTGTGACCAGCACAGGTAGGTTCGCCATACATCCTTCCTTCCTGTACATTCCCGGTGACACAACCAGTGAGTCTCACTACTCACAAACATGAGCACACATGTTCTTCTGGTTCAAGGTGGGACTTTAACCTTATCCTTTTCGTGGGTGTGTAGCAGTTCTTGATGAGGCATTGCTCCATTTTCCTGGTCTACAGTTTGAGCCCTAGAACTCACATGTATAAAATTTGACCCTCAAAGTTATAAGCTAGAAGTATTTGGAGCTGCAGCCTCTCAGGGGTCTTCAGGGTTAGATGGAGTTGTGAGGGTGGGGCCCCCATCCCAGCAGCTGTGGCTTTCTGAGAATGAGAGGAGAAGCTTCAGCTGGTAGGTGTGCTCTGCCTCAGGGGTCCTGGAGGCAAGGGAGCATCTGGCTCAGAAACAGAGGCCGAAGCAGAGGCGAGAGGCATGAACTCACAGACAGAAGCTTTCATGGAGCCTTAGGCAGAAGAAGGGGCTGGTGGCAGACAGTGACCAGGCTGTCTGTGCCAGGGAAGGAAGGTGACCAGCTTTTGGGGGCTGCTGGCTTCCCATGGGGCCATGAGTACAGGGGTTCTCGTCAACCTTTCCTGTCTGTTTTAAGGAATTTCTTCCTCATGTATGATAGGGACAAGTAAGTAGCCTGCTGGTGCTAGAGATCTCAGGCTGTCACCATGCTTGTCACAGTTCCTGGTGGAGGGTGGGAAAGACCTCACACATGGCACGCCTTGCAGGGGGAGGAGGGTGAGAGACACATCTGTCTTTAAGTGGGTAACAGGCTACAGATTTGGCCCTGACAGCCATGTTTGTCTCTTGTCCCCATGAGCGTCTCTATCCCACTGCCAAGTTCTGATACAGGAAAGTTCTCAGAACTAGTGCTTTTTGATTCTATATAAAATTCTCAAACATGGGCTTCCTGGTTTTGGGTTCAGGAGATGGATACTTTTTTTCTTTATTATATTTTTTCAGTAACTTTTAAATTCTATAACACGTATGCATTTTCACAACTTAATTGATGCATAATTAACCTAGACTAAGTGGCCCATCTGTGAAACGCACACTTTGCTACGATGTGACCTGTGTACACATCATGAGACCATGGGCACAAGCAGAACGTAGATTATGATCACCACCAAGTTTTCCTGGAGCTTCTACGTTGTCCCATCCCTCTAGGCTGTTGAACAATCCATTATTTTTATTTTCATTGCTGTATAATGTTCCATTTGTACAGCCATAACCAGGATGTCCCACCCACTCGCCTGGCCATAGACCCCCAGGGTGTCTAAGTACAGGACTGTAACAAACAGAACTGGTAGGAATATTGGCATGTATATCTTTGTGTAGATTAGTATTTTTTTTTCTGGGAATGTACACAAGATAGGATTGTGTGCTTAGCATTTTAAGAAAGTTCTTAGGTGTTTCATGAAAATTTAAATTTGTACCAGCAGCACACAAGACTTCTGTCTCTTCTACATGGCCACCCAGGGTCAGACTTGTTGACCTTGACCACCCTAATAAGTTTGTTGAGATTTTAAGTTGCATTTGATAACTTATGGTGGCAGCGCTATTTTTGTGTTAACTCGGTACCTCTGCCCTGGTGAAATGTCTGTTTGAATCTTTTTTCCCTTTTGAGACTGAATGCTTTCATTAAATTACTCTCCTATTATTGATTTTAGATAGTTTTGGTCTTTTCATTATGAAAAATATATTTTCTGAATATGAAGACCTTCCATATTTAATCCATGTTTTCAGTCTTTGGATTGGAACCCATGGTCACTGCAGAGATCTACAGCTCAATCCGTCTATGTACCGTCTATTGCGTGCTAGCTGCTATGCACTATGTGCTATCTGTCTGTCTGTCTGTCTGTCTGTCTGTCTGTCTGTCTGTCTGTCTATTATCTACCATCTTCACTATTTACTACAATTGTCTCTCATCTATCTATCTATCTATCTATCTATCTATCTATCTATCTATCTATCTATCCATCCATCTGTCTATCCATCTATCATCTATTTTGTGAGAGAGGATCTTGTTAAGTTGCGAAGTTGCCCAGGCTGACCTTGAACTTGCAGTCCTCCTGCCTCAGCGACCCCCAGAGTACTGGGATTTCAGATGTGCACCACCATCTTTAGCTTTTAATCTGTTTTTTTAAAACAGAGACTAAGAGCCAGAAATCCCGTCAAGGTGTATGAGCATCTGAGGCTCTTCAAGGACCCCTCATCTATCCATCGGCTCTGCGTTCCTCTGGTCAGAACACTCTTTTAGGAACAACAGCCCTGTCTGCTGCTGAGAGCTCAGAGGGTACTGGGGTGGGATGAGCTGCCTTGGGGTTTGGACCTTGGTGAGGTGGCAGCTGAATGAGGAGCCGAGGGGTGGTTGGGAAGCTCCAGGTCTCTCCTTTTGTGCTCTGTCTTGCACATGTGACTGCTTCAGTTTGTCCTGAGCCAAGGACCACACAGACCCTCAGGGGGCAGGCAGGAGAAGAGGCTCACGTCCTCACTCCTGAGGACCCATGGCCACAGCAGTACGAGAGACCAGGTGGCAACTCCTCAGCCAGGCCTGTGACAGCTGTGTGACACAATCCTGTGCCCACACAGAGCAGAGCCAGGGGGCGGAAGTAGGATTGGGATAGACTGAACTCTAGGACCCCTTACAACATGGGCAAGGGTAGGCTGGGGAAGCCTGGAAGGTGGGCAGGACAGTGTGGAGGGGACAGAAGAGAGGGAGGCTGTGAGCAGAGTGTGGTGAAGGGGCCTGGAGGCGTTGTGAGGCCCAGACCCTGTGGGGTGACCTACAGCTATTTCCATGTCCTAATGAGAGCTGGGCTGCCCTCCTCTGGCACAGGCAGAGGTAAAGCGAGGTGGGCACAGCTGTCCCTGTCACACACAGCTGCTCACACCCCTACCCACACACACAGTCTTGTGTGCAGTCATGTCCACTCAGCCCATGTGCACACTGCCTGTGTGTCCTCTTTGTCCCCAACCCAGTAAAGCACAGTGAAGCTCCGGGCTCCTGGACAGGCAGAGGTGGGTGCCCTCAGACTGGCCTAACTTTCAAGAAAGCCCTCACGTTAGCATTTCGCTTTATTTCCAAGTGATGCTTCACACAGACACAGAAACGCACACCCTGAGTTGCCACCTGGGCTTGGGGACAGTTTTTCCTCGGCCCAGTGGTGATAGTAGAAGGCTCTTGGCCCTAGGCCTGGCCTCAGTGCTCAGGCCTCCAACACTGGTGGCTCTTCTAGTGCAGAGGCAGTGGCTGACATGCACGGGACACACAGGCAGCCCCAGCCCTTGTGCCGCACAGACCTGGAAAGACAGGTCGCCCACCACCAGAGCAGCCCTGTTCTGGCATACTGCCTGGCAGGAAGCAGGCATTGGCACTGTCTTCAACTCTAAGAATTGAACTCCATGGTTTACTTTACTTTTGTGTTAAAGTTGCCCATTTATTCCATGTAAACATTTACCACAGTGATTTTTTTCTTCCTGTGCTGGGCTTCCACAGGGAGGGAAGAGGCAGGTAACCCTCCATGGCTCTCAGCCTCTCCTTCATGCTACGCAGGCCCCTGTGTGGCAGGAGGGCAGAGGGCAGGAAGGACACTGAGAAGGTGGATATCGTGGGGACAGGACCTGTGTGACTCCAGAAACATGTGGGCAAGGGTGACAAGACCAGGGGCCTTCAAAGCCAGGGGACCTGGGCCCAGAAAGCTGGACATCTTACCCCTTGACTGCAAGTCTCTAAGGAGTAAAAATAAGGACATTTCAAATACCAAATTAAGGGCATATTTAAATCCAACAAATCCAAACCTTTGCCCTGCCTTCTGTCCTTGGACAGGGGATGCATGACTTCCTTACATTGGTCAGTCGGGCAGGCTGAGTTAGGTTACCACAGAGGTTCGGTTCACTAGCTGTCCCCTGTAGACTGTCACAAAGTGAAGGCCAGGGACCCTAGTGTTCCTCTGTGAAGCCCTGTCCTGTGCACGGCACCAGTGTCACAGTGGCCTTGGCACAGGCCGTGTCAGAAGACTGTTGTCCTGAAGTCATTCTTTGCAGCCGGCAGCTGGGCTTGGGGACAGTTTTTCCTTGGCCCAGTGGTGATAGTAGAAGGCTCTTGGCCCTAGGCCTGGCCTCAGTGCTCAGGCCTCCGGCACTGGTGGCTCTTCTAGTGCAGAGGCAGTGGCTGACATGCACGGGACACACAGGCAGCCCCAGCCTTTGGTGCTGCACAGACCTGGACAGGGGTACTCGCCGGTCTGCTGGCTTTTGGTTTCTGCGACTGTAAGTCAAAGGTCCTGATGCTTGTCCTGTTCTCCTTCTCTGTCCATAGTTCTCGTGTCCCTTCACCAGGGGTAGAGCCCAGGGAAGGGTGCTTTAGTGGTGCCACAAGAGAGACGGCACTCTCGCTTCCTTTTACCAGGCTGGTCCCCAGAGTCACGTAGCCCTGTTGTTCCCCAGGACACAGGGCCTCTCCCCAGCAAGCCCTGCCCTCCTGGCCCCCATGCAGGGGCTACCTGCACCCACACTCAGCCACGCTCATGCCCTCATAGTGGTATTTGAGGGTGGGCACCCCCATGTCATCCTTGTAGAGGATGGAGATGGGGCTCAGTTTTGTGGGGACACAGCAGGCCTTGCCCACCTTCTTGGGGTGCTTGAGGTGCACCAGGGTCTGCACGATGGCGTGTTTCGTTGGTGTCAAGTCATCGCTCAGGGGGAAGAAACAGCCACCTTTACACTCGTAGGCGTCATACTCCTTGGGTGCAATGATCCAGCTGTCCCAGCCGATGTCCTTGAATTGCACACGCAGGGAGGTCTTCTGACAGTGGCTGCCAGCCCCGATGCTCCGCTTGTGTCTGGCTGACAATGACCCCACCGCGGAGTGACCTGCCACGACCCCCTCCGCTCCCCCCTCTTCCTCTTCCTCCCTGTGGCCTTCGCCCGACTCCCCGTAGCTACTCCTGGGTGTCTTTTGGAGCACGGTCTCCTGCTCATGGCCGATCATCTCCCTGAGCTCCAGTCTGGTCTCCTTGGTCCCGTTGCTCCGGTCATTGGAGAAGACGACAAAGAAGGGCAGATTTTTGGAACCTGGGGGGACACTGATGTCCAGCGTGTCGCAGCCCTTCCGGCAGCTTTCTACCATCACTTCCAGCTTGTTTTTGCTCCTGGAGGAGTCTGCCCTGACCCACCGCTTCACGGCACTAGACACTTCCAAGGTCTCCCAGCCCTCTCCCCGGATGTCCTGGGATACCAGGAAGGTCCTGGTCTCTGCAGCACCATCCCAGGCGTCTTCTCCATCCAGGACATCATAGATGACCATGTTTCCTTCCAACCCATGGAGGGCGTCCATGTGATTTTGACAGGAAACGTAGAGTCGGAGCTCAGCCCTGGTGATCTGCTCATGCCTGGGGATGGAGATGTTAAAGAGCAGGATGTGCTTCTGGAAGGGGAAGTCTTTGGTGGCAGCTGTTGAGATGGCATCTGAAACGCAAAGACATAAGATGGGCTTGGCCGGAGCACCCACTCTGCAGACCCCAAAGCAGAGCCTCCTGGCTTGGATGAAGGACTTGTGGGAGGACAGTTTTTGTCTCCGTTATCTCTATTTAGTTTGCTTTAAGCTGTTAGCAGAAAGGCATTTAGATTGTTCCTTTAGGATCTTCCAAGGGAAAGCTGAAGCAACAGCTTGAGTAGGGGACGACAGTCCCCATGGTCTGTTGAGCAGCTACCGCCTGGCTGGCATTATGCTGAGAACTTTCTTTCTTTCTTTCTTTCTTTCTTTCTTTCTTTCTTTCTTTCTTTCTTTCTTTCTTTCTGTCTGTCTGTCTGTCTGTCTGTCTGTCTGTCTGTCTGTATTTTAGGGAAAGGTCTATAAGGTGTTCAAGCTCTCACTACTAGATTAGACTCATAGTGATCCACCTGTTTTACAGCCTCTCAAGAGCTGGGATTACAGGCATGCGCCACCATGCCCAGTCTCAATTGATGTCTCAGTGTGCCCTGCGGGATCAAACCCTTAGCCCCGTGCCTGCTTGCAGGAGTTTTAATCCACTCAGCTATTTGGCTGGCCCTTATGCTGAGAGCTTTGCATATTATTTTTTACACTTATCACTGGGGGAATCTAGTAATTATCTCACTTTTACAGACAGGAAGATGGAGACTCAAGGCCTTCAGTTGCCAAAATGCACACAACTGGGGGTCTGATCAGCCAAGAAAACCACAAAGCACTAGCAGTCTTAGTGTGAGGATCCCAAGGGTATACATTTAAAGGACAGACACTGGTTGGGGACTGCAAAACCATGCAGACATCATTAGCCTCTAATCCATGCAGACATCATTTGGAATTGTAACCTTCAAGCAAAGTGAAAAGTGGGTAGTTTTGTTATGGAAGCTGAGGTTAATGAGGCTTTTTTCTTTTCAGCGGTTTAATTCTCCCTCTGCTTCTCATTTCTCCTAAGCTGACACCTGGCTATGAAGAGAACTGGGCTGGTTTTGAGAGTTCCAGCCAACCCTCATCCTCGGGCATGCAGTCCACAGCCCCAGTGGAGCCTGATATTTCGAGTAGTGCCAAACCACGTACTCTCTCTGTTCTCCCTGCCATGCATGCTTATGAGATCTACTGTCTACACTAGGGGCTGGGGAGATAGCTCAGCAGCATAAGCACCTGCCTGGCAAGTACAAGGTCCTGAGTTTGAACTCTGGTACCAAAAAAAGGAAAGAAAAAAAATGTCTAGATTAGGCTTAGTAAGAGATTCATAGTGATTACAGGAAAATAGAATAATGGGACAATGTAGTGTAATGCCCGTCATTCAGAACATAGGAATTGCCTGTTCTGGAGTTTTCCATTTAATGTGCTGACTGAACAGAACCTTGGAAGGCATCCAGAGCTGGAGTGCTCTGTGTAAGAAGCAGGGGCCTTGTGTTCCACAGTGACTGATCATGTAGGCTGAGGAGCCCAGCCCAGAAAGCTGACCCTGCCTCACCCCACATGGGGCTCATTACCTTGCAAAACGCTGTCTCTCTGCCTCGCTTTCCTCTTCCATCCTACCTGCCTCTAGCATGGGTGTGAAGCTTATCTAGGTGCACACAGAGCTTCAGTGGCAGTCCCCAGCTCATAGCAGAGGCTCAGTTAATCCGTCTGTGCCCTCCTGACCTAGGCACGGCCCCTGCACACATGAAACACACACACACACACACACACACACACACACACACACACACGGCCTCTCCACCCACTCCCTGGGTCCTCTCGCCCAGTGCAGTGCCCAGCTCAGCTCCTGGATGGGGTGTCCTACCCCTCGGGTGATGCACTGGGACTTCGCCCTTGTGACTCCATGTACTCTGAATGTGGCATGGCTTCATAGTGCTGAGGGACCATGGTCAGACACCTAGAAAACACCTTTCCTCAGCCTCGTCAGGTGGAGAACGGGACTAGGTCAGCATAGTGCCTCAGCTCGAACACCCTGTGCTGGACTCAGCATGCCACCTGCTTAGGCCTCTGGGATCTGATAACTCAGATGCTGACCAAGAGAGGTCACAGATGTGTGCCCTAGGCATACTGTGGATTGTATTTAATAAAAAAAAAAAGGCAGAGACTTAAAAATCAGGCAAGTTCATGTAAAATACAGATTTTCTCCTTTTCGGCAGTCGTGTATTGTGAGGTTAGTGGTTTTAAAAGGACTTGAGCTCTCTGCCTCCCTGGTGGGTGTGTTGGCTTGGGGCATGTGCAGGTCTGATGCCCAGTGGGGTAGAGGGCCCACGCTTGAGTCCTTGACTGGGACTCTAATGCAGATGTTGCTGACAATCGTCAGGGCCTGGTGGCGTCTGGTTATTAACTTCTCACTTGCACCTGGCCTGGGGGAGCTCCCTGCACCTGCGCACTGGGCCACACTGTCCCGAACTCATTTCTTCTGTCTCTCCCAGGCTAACGAGTCAGTGGACTCAGGTCAAGTCAGTATTTCCTTCTAGTCTTCCTAAGTCAAGGAATTTCATAGTTAGAAAAATAAGGTGGCTTTCTTCCAACACACATCTGTCCAAAGGTTTTATCATTTGGGTTTTAAAAGCTCTGCCTAGGGAGGAGCAAGTCTTCTTCCAAAGTTTAAAAATGCACTGATTAGTTGTGTGAGAAGTAAGTTGTTTCTGAGGTGGAAGGAGCAGGAAGGGAGGCAAGATGGAGGAAAGAGGAGCTGAGAGAGGAGGGCAGGAAGAGAAGGCAAAGAGGAAAGTGAGCAAAGAGGAAGGGGAGAAGAAAGAAGGAGGGAGAAAGAGAACAGTAGGCGAGGGCGGGGCTGGCACCCCGGGCACTGAGGCCTTCCGAGGCCTTCGGTGCTGTCTGTGGTTGGGGACAGAGTTTTCTGCTAGAACCTTTGAGATGCTGTCCAGGCCCTAGGACTTGCACAGCCCCACAGGGAAGCCATTGGCCACACATAACTATTGGCGACTTAAGCAAAGAGCTACATTTTCTTTTTATGTCTTTGCAATTAATTTCAGTGGGAGCTTTTCAGATTGCATGTGGTCCTACACCACCTCACTAGGCAGGGCTACTCCAGCCAGTGTGTTGTCCCCACCCCCCTTAGGCCCCAGCTGTACCTTCCACACTGAAGCTGCGCACGATGTTGGAGGCTGGGGTGGACGACTTGTCAGAGGTGTACCTGTAGTATAGGTCAATCATGTACTGTGGCGGCTCCAGCTTGGTCTTGTCCTGGGAGGGGACGCCACTCAGGTTGAGGCTGCGCAGGAAGTCCACCTTCATGTTCTCCAGGAGCACTGTCATGTCCACGGTGCCTTCCTGCCGCCCACTGCCAGGCTCCCCTGGCAATGTCTGCCACCGGCTCTCCAATGGCCTCCCTTGCACAGGGTAGGCCAGCAGGGACAGCACGAGCAGGGCCACCCACAGAGCCCCAGGAGACATCTCAGTCCCTGGGGAGGAGGCCGCCGGGCTGTGGTGGTGGTGGCGGTGAGTTACTGGGTGCTGGAAGGATCCAGGGAGCGCTGGGCTTGCACCATCCTGCTGACTGATCTGCAGGGAGCGCCCGGCCAGCACAGGCTCGCCCTGCATCCTGGACTGTCCACCACTTGTTCTTATCTGGCTGCAGTGCTGCACCAGGCCGTTATCTAAGGCAGCGCTTGTTAATGAAGGCTCTATAAACATCCGAGACTTGAGCCAGCACACAGGCCTGTGGGAAGGACAAGGCTGACTGTAAAGGATCTGTGTTACACTGGGTTATCTTTTGCTAATTAGGAACCTTGCTCATTTCCTTGTCAGCTCTGTTGGGAAGGCTCTGCAGATGGGTGAAAGGCACCCCTCTCCTGGGCCATGAATCAAGGAATCCAAGAACCAGGACTGAAAATACTGAGAACACATTACAACTGTGCTGGAGGTGCTTTCACTAACAGCTCCACCTCAAGATAAAGATGGAATTCCTGTACAGGAGGATAAGCAACATACTAGCATTGCCTGATCAGTGTCCCTGGCCCAATAAGCTTAAAGAGGCATCAGTCACCCAGTGGGTGACCAGGACCTCCTGGCTGATCTCTTCCACAAAAGGTCCCCATTCTTTCTATTTGCGCTTGCTGCGGGACCTGCCTCCCCATTGGATCCATGTTACCTCAGCAGCTATACCTGTAATCCTATTGGTTGACAGTAGTTTTGTCCCACTTTGTATCCTGGGGAGGAGGCTGCTGGGCTGCCACCTTGTAGTTTTGTACCTTCCTCATGACCTCACTCTTAAAACTCCCTCTGTAAAGTACATCCCACTCGAGTCCATTCTGTCTCTCAGGAGATGTATCTGTTCCCCTCGGTGAATTTGTCCTACCCTTAGCCTCCTTTGTTCCCCAGAATTCAGTTTTCTATTTTGGGGAGCACGAACTTGGTTCATCTAATATCCAGAAGGTTGGGAGTTACATTATTTCCTCTTTATCATTTAGAAGCCTTCTATTTTTTTTTTTTTTTTTTTTACTGATTTTGATGGTCAAAATTCTAATTAGGTAAAATTTTGTTCCCCAGAATTCAGTTTTCTATTTTGGGGA
>NW_004524708.1:7695218-7748391 GCF_000260255.1 Octodon degus
AAACTCAGCAAAATACTCTAAAAGAGTCCAGTAGCCCATAATAGCATTGGGTCTTCTGTTTAACTGGCAATGTCAGAAGTTATTGACCTGAGTCCCCCACAGCTCAACTTAACAGCATGGCTAGAAGCCTTCTAAATATAGAAGCAGCACAGGGTACCCAGAGATGACACAAATCAGGGGTCAGGAGGGCAAGTGGGGCACGGACTCCAGCAGGGCATGTCAGGGGCCTGTGGCTTACAGACGTAGGACCTGCCTGTGTGGCTCAGCCGTTCCCACTGGGAATGAGCCCCTGAGCAGCAGGGATCGCGGGTGCAGTATATGTGCACTGGCCTCACTCAGTATGATGGGGAAGACTTCAGGGCAGGGTCAATAAAAGTTCAATTCCTCCTCCCCCACTTCCTCCCTGTGAATATGAGTTGGTGCAGGTCACTGCAGGTCATGATGTAAGGTTGTGACGTGCTCAGGTTGCCACTGTCTGCTTTGGGTCTGATGGGCTTCAAGAGGAAGCCCAAGCTGCAGCTGCTCTGGGCAGTGCCACCACTGCATGTCCTGCTGGCCAGTGGCCCAGCACAGTCACTGTCGAGGGTGCTGGGGTCCTGGTTCAGAGCAATGGAGAAGTCACATGGGCTGCACTTGACAGCTAGGAGGACTGTGAAGTCTGCGTGGGCAGGAGGCTGGAGGTGGCTCTGTGCCCGGAGTCAGATTCCTGGCAGGTAGAGGCTGATACAGCCCGAGGGCTGTTTCTGAGGCTCCGAGACTGCTATTTTAAGGGCAATGTGCCTATACTTGGCCTCTGTCCATCTCTACTACTCAGGGCATCACAGTTCGAACACCAGGGCCTAGCAGGGTGCTCTACTCTGGGAAGGACTGATTGGAAGGACCCTGCCCTTCGGGCAGAGAGCCCAGGTGGCTCAGGGAGATGCAGCAGTGGCCACCGGTGCAGGCTGTGGTCAGTGCTGTCCCAAGGCAAGGGTGAGGCCAGGAGTCCCTGGGTGACTGGACAGAACTTGCTGTCCCAGTCCCTTGGGGACATGACCAGGGGAGCAGGGGAGGGGCACAGCTACAGAAATGCTGCCTAGGGAGGGGGCAGGAAGTACGCTGGGCGTTGGTCCAGCTCAGTGCAAAAATTCCAGGGGCGGGGAAAACCCTGGAGCAGAACTGTGGCTGCAGAGCTGGGTGTGGGCCTGAGGAGCCGGAGCACGTGGTGGGCAGGCCCCTGTGAACCCTGCAGTTCCACTTCTGTTCCCCAGGGCCTGCGTAAGGGGACCCCACAGGGTGGGCTGAGTGCACTGAGGGCTGCGCAGGGGCTGCTGCCCAGTGTCCTATTGTAAATGCTTCAGATTTCTTTTTGATACTGACAGTTTACAGTGCAGTAAATTTGGGAAATTCAGAATGTAACTAAGGAAATAAAATATACATAATCTAGCCATTGTTCAGCAGTGTTCACAGTTAGCATTTTGAAACATATAAGGCTCTATAATCCCCTCTCTGAAACCCTGACAGCTGGGAATGTTTTTGGGATAGAGAAAGTTTCAGATTTGTAAGATTTAGTACTATACTGCACATATTGTAATATCCCTCTAGGGATCAGAGATGAAGCCTTATCATCTAACATGCAATATTTCTGCAGTGAAACAAATACATAAACACAAAAATATTCCTTCAGGCCCAATTTTGCTGTAAGAGTTAAAAAGAAACTTGAAGCTTCCAGAAGCTTTTGGGCTTGGGGACTGCAGATAAAGGGTGTTTATATAAGAGGCTGTCACAGCTGGCAGTAGAGGCTGTCTGGGTGCCTGTCACATGACTTCTCGCAGCTCCCCACAGCTGGCAGTGCACATGCCTGTGTGCGTGGGTTGTCATCCCCCAAGCTCCGCCTATCCATACACCCACGCTTCTTTATTATCTTCAAGTGCACTAGGTATCCTGATGGTATTATCAGGAAGACCACGTACACCCACCCTGGATTTAGTCAAACCAGGGTTGACCCTGGGTTTGAGAATGCTAGGAAGGGGGAGGGAGAAAAAGGTTGGAGTAGGGACCATGTGCTGGTGTCGCAGTCCTGGCTTTGTTGTTGGGAAGGGTCTAGTACATCTGACGCTGACACCTGCTTGTCTGAGGTGCCCTGGCTGGTCCAGGTTTCTTCGTGTGGTGTTCTCTGTAAGGTGGCCAGGTAACAGCCTTCTGGGCACTGTCTCCCACACCTAGCTATTTTTGTGAACCATGCCCTGTGACTAGCCGGCAGGGGTCACTCTTTCATCTCCATTTACCCTTTACACAAAGTTCCAGGTTCCTGAGGGGACTGTGGTTCCCAGCCCACATCCCTGCTTCCCCAGGTGATGCCCAGGGCCTTTGAACCTTTCCCGGTTGGTCTTGGTTCATCTGAGGAGATCTCCCTGTGTTTCATAGGGAATAAGGTCCAGGTCTTGCTTTGCTTTCCCACAAGATGCTAAGATTCCCATTCTGAAGGACCCATCTTTCCTTTCCTCTCACAAATTTTTCTTGTTGGGGCCTTAGGAAGGGGCGACCTTGACTGAGCCATGTGAAACCTCTTTTGTCCCCACCCTGACATTCTGTACCTCCTAATTCTCACTTTTCCCAAGGAAGTCCATTCTCATGATGATTCAAATACCGAGGATCTGAATTATGGTAGTTTTGAGTCTGTGCCTGGATAAATCAGAACCAGACACAAAACGCAAGACGACCCAGATTCAAGTGTCAGCAATGTCTGCCTTTGATTTTCCTGAGATCATTTAGTGTACCAAGTTTGGTGTCTATGGGCTTGGTAGGCGTGGGCTTGGTTTTCTCTTGTGTATGCGTTTGTTTTTCTTTCAGGAAGTTATGTCATTTAGAGTTCCTTTTGCTGAAAAGCAAACTCTGAACAGGCTCAAGCAAATGGGTGATGGCTGACATGAAATCAGAAAGCTGTATGAAAATTTGGCTTTAGAACAGCCCCAGCTAGAGGGAACAAAGCCCCTGTGCTGCCCCTCTCCCAGCTCTGCAGTCCACCCTGCACTGAGCCAGCCTCAAGCCCATTGTACAGGGGCTTGAAGGGTGGGGGCAGAGGCTCCTGTGCCAGGAAGTTCCAGGAAGTGACATTATTTCCCTGACCCTGATTGGATTATTTGCCTAAGCCCCCACAATCGTGGTTGTTGGGGAAACCCAATGTTCTGATGGGCTTAGACCTGAGGCGATGATGTGCTCCACTCCTAACTGAGCCCCTGGCCACCCCCTGCAGACTTCAGCCTCAGTTTGTGGCACTGGCCAAGTCTCACTAGCACTGGGCTGAGGCCATATGCTCACAAGTACTGTTTGTCACTCTCCAGGGCCAAGCCGAGGACCCCACAAACCCTGGGAGTTCTCAGGAGCACATTGCACTTAGCACAGAGCCCATGAGGGTTACAGTCATTGCTATTGTCAGCACAGTGCCCAACCTCACCCTGGGCAGCTCACCATCTGCTCTGCAGAGCCCCTGCCCTGGCAGCCTGCTGTGAGGACGGGGCCTCTCTCCCTCTGACCTGGCCCTCCTCTCACCACTCCTATCACACATCAATACTTGTGCAGGATGCCCAATGGCCATGCAGCACTTGTGTTCCTTCTGAGCAACTGGGCTTCCCTGGAAGGACTGTGGACTGTTGGCCTCTTGGCAGAGGACTGTGCCATGCAGGTGCAAAGCAACCTGGGCCCACCCCCGGCCACTGGCCGTTCAGCTTCATCCTCCTCTGTTGGTGATGTCTGGATAGTTGGCATAGAGAGACAGAGGCAGCTCATCCATCTCTTTCAGATCTAAGCCGTGACCCTGGCTTCACTATTCACTGTGGAGTGAGAAAGGTCCCCTGAGCACCGGTGACAGGGCTGCCTCCCTGAGTCAGGGACCCCTTCTGTCCCATGTGAGATGGCCACGGAGGGCACTTGCGCCTCCTCCAGGTGCTTGGCATCCACACCTACCTGCAGCTGCTCAGAGGAATAAAAACTTGATCTACCTTGGGTATGAGGAGAGAGCCGGGGCCGGGAAGAGCAGGCTGGGGACCCCTCCCAGTTCCAGGTTCGGACCCCTGGGATCCTGCTTTCTTCCTGGTCTGTGACCACCCAGGACACTTTCCTTCCAATGAAGAATCTCATCTTGAGTCCAGGGCCAGTGGCAGCCTTTGGGGATTGGGTAAAAATAGAACCTCAGTCCTGGTCAGGAACAGAGGGGCCCTGCGCCTGTTTCAAGCCTTCCAGGTGATTCTGAGGCACATTCAGGTTCACACACTGTGCTTTTGGTTTTGGTGCTAGGGATAGAATCCGAGGACTTGGACAGGCTATGCATTCCCTCCATGCACCATGATGTGGATCAGAGAGGTAAATAAAGTAAGTGAGACAGTTGTCCCTCATGTCCAGGACAGATTGGTTCCAGGAGCTCCCTGCAGATATGAAACTCTGCAGATGCTCACAACCTTTGAATAAAACAACTGCAGCAGAGTGAGGGCTATAGTGGCACAGGGGGACATGAGGAATAGCTCCTGGCAGTCTGTGTGCAGCAGGGCGACTAGGATTGGAACAGCTAGCTGAATATTTCAATATAGCCAGTAGACACAGAAAAAAATGATGCTTCCTGGATTTGGTTTTGTTTTTGATGCTAGGGATGGAACCCAGGGCTTTAAGCCCGCTAAGCATGTCTGAGGTGACAGATATGTCACTTACTTACCTGACCTGATTGTGTTGTGTATTTGTACTGCAATGCTACTTTGTACTCTGGAGCTATGCACAGTTATAAGTGTTCTAAGTCTCAATTTAAAATAAAAATGTATTTAAGGACAAAGTGTTTTGGTCTTTGCATATGACTTACCTATATTTTCCCTTTAAATCATCTCGAGGTTACTCAGAACTCAATATCATAAAAATATGATGTCGTTGCTATACTATACTGTTTATAAAATAATGACAAGGAAAAGCCTTGACTGCACAAAGATAATTTTTAAAAATGATTTTCAGTCCAAGATTAGTTGAATCTGAGGATATGGATGCCATGGATATGGAAGACTGACTGTACCACCTAATGAGGAGCTAGGCCCACAGCGGATGCTAAAGGTGGAGTAATAGTTGAGTGAATGGGCATTTGTTTTCTGGCTGAACCCCTTGAAGCCCTGATCATACAAACAACTGTTTAGAGACATCAGAGGAGGGAACATAAGATTGGATCACAATGAGTGATAAGTTCCAGAGGTAAGAAGGGTGGACCACGGCCTGGACGACATCACCATCTTGGGGACTAGGGAGAAACCCAGAAATACCAGAAGCTTGGTTATCCACCAAGGACTTTAAATTCCCAAGTTTTGGCAAAGGGGAATAATCTCCCCTGTGCCTCCACCGGCTCTCTGATGTGCAGTCTGCACACACACTGCACGCGCCGTACTGTGATGTCCTTACTCACCAGCCAGGTTGGCTCTCTCTTTCCAGCTGGCCCCGCTCTCTGCCACATCATCTCCCTCTGTCCTCCTCTGGGCCCGCTCCCACACCCTTCCACCATGGCCCCAGATGTCTGTAAGTTCCTCCATCTCGGCTGTCTCTATCCTGGCCACAGAAGCAGTGTTAGTCATAGGCACTAATGATCCTGATGGTATTTAAGAATGACCTAGACATAGAAGCACCTCCTGGGATGCCTAAGGCAAGATATTTGGTACTACCAGAACCCAGTTCCCCTCCTTCTGGAGGAAAAGTTGTATCAGAACTTCCCAAAGACTGGCCAGAGAGTGACTTGCTCTTTGTTGTGCTATTGGTACATGAACTATTCCCAAGATGCTAGACATTTCCAACGGGTATATACAAAGGCTGGCCTAAACATACAGCATGTTTAGGTTTTTAAGAAATTATTACAGTAAAGGACACATGGCCATGAATCTCCTCAAATGCTCCCCTTGGCTCTGAACACACTCATCCATTATTCTTGCTACATTTTGGAAGCCTCTTTTGTGACTACCTTCACAAGGTGTGATCAGAGCTACTACAAGTACCATTGCCAAGTGCTGTCCAAAGGAAGGGCAGGTGCATAACAACATTCCAGTGTGTCCCCATCTACTTTACTCACTGAATATGGCACCCAGTGAATTCTGGCTCTTCTCCAAAGTCAAAATGACCATCAAGGGTAAACACTGTAAATTAATTCAGAACATCCGGGCAGCCATGGTGGCACAACTAACGACACTCACAAAAGAACTTCCAGAACTCCTCTGGAAAGTGTGAAAAGCTGTGGCTCAAGTGTTTAAAGTGAGGGGTTGGATTTTTGAAGATTAATGGGAGTGAATTTTTTTACTGCAATAAATTTTAAAATGTAAATATTTGCCATATTTTTCAATCACACCTTATAAGTTTAGGGACCAGGGCCCAGCATCAGGTCACTATACCGCTCCCTGCAGACTGACATAGGCAGCTGAGTGACCGCAGGGGGCCATGTACACAAGGCTGTGTGCTGGAATCTTTTGGTTCTTGTGACACTATGAGGTGACATTTTGATTTTAAGGAGGAAGCTCTTTCATCCACGTTTTCTCCTTCGTCTTGTTTCCTCTCTTTTTGTGCTGAGGTTCATCCACACTAGGCACACACTAGACCCTGAGCTCTGCCAGTTCTTAAATCTGGTTTCTTTATCATGGCTCAATGGCATTGGACAATCCCAGTGGGCCTATAGAACACTGGGGCCAGCCATGTGACTGTGACTCAGGCAGCTGTGGACACCGATCTGCGATCTCGGGAAGACATTCGTGGACGTGTTACTTATGCTGACTGTTTTGCTGCAGCACCATTGGGCAGTAAGGTGTGAAGCTGCTGAGACTAAAGATGCCATATGTTTAAACTTCAGGCTGCTCAGTGAGTTAGAGGGATCCCTGATGTCACCAGATCTTTCCACTGCAGAGCTGGAACACACATCACCCATGTTTTCTCCACACCACAAGGCCTCATGGTACACTTGAGGAAGACAGCTCCTACTGGACCCTGAGGAGTGTATGACACCCCCATTCCAACAATCCAGAAATGAAGACTTGACCCTACAGATACCAGAAAGAATAAAATAAAGCCATCACAGGACACCCCATCTTTATTAAAGGAGGCAAGGCTGTGGTTTAAGGGGGGAGGTAGAGTGGGGGGACAACACAAAATTTCTCATATTTAGAAAAAGAGAACTTAGAGTCTTTTCAAGCCCTAATATTACATTTGTTTTATCTGCTGCCATGTTCTGAAAAGGATCAGATGTAGAAAACCAATCACTAGTTTTGTAGCTGATCTGCGATGTCCCAGCCATGTATCAGCTGCTTCACAGAAGCCTCTACTCCTCAGCACTGACTCTGTAGGAAGAGGAGACTGAGACAGTGCACGTGTGTGTGTGTGTGTGTGTGTGTGTGTGTGTGTGTGTGTAGAAGGGGGCATCCCTGCCTCAGCTCACTGGTTTGTAGGTGGGGCTACACAGCTGTTGGGCTCCACAGGGAGTCATTCCTGCTTCTCTTTCCAGATTGGACGTAGCGCCTCAGAGGAGGGCCAGAGAAGTAGGGATGTCATCCCCCTACCCAGGGGCAGGGGCAGCTGGAAGCAGGAAGGACCTGTGTATCCAGTATCCCCACATCAAGACTGGGCTACTTCTGAGGCACAGTGCATGGTCCAGAGCTGCATCTGGGCTGCTGGATCTGGGCTGATATGTTTGGCTGACCCACTTTAGGCCCTCCTTGTTGCCTCACCTGTTCTGTCCCAAGTCTCTGAGAACAAGGCCTTTTCCTTGCCTTGTACCAGATCCCTGGGCTCAAGACTCCCCCTGAGACAGTACCTGGAGCTGTCTCTCTACACAACTACCCTCCCCAAACCCTAGTAGCTTCACAGTCCCCAGGGTTGACTCAGGACTACGCCATTCTCTCAGGTCCCTCTGATGGGGTTAGGATGCACCTACCTAAATTAGACCCAGGTTCTTTTCAGAATGCCAACCAGTGGGGACCACAGGAAGGCAATGCAAGTGTTAGGCATAATGGAGCCATCTGGGGCTGGCTATTTTGTGATAGGTCTGCAGCTGTCCTACAAGCATGCACAAGAGAACACACTGTCCTTCCAGGGCCACCCGAACCCAGAGCTCTGGAGAGGACAGTGTGCCATCTCCTCCAGCTTGAACTACCCTGTGAAGAAGGCCTCTTTCTTATAGCAAGAGCACAGGCAACTACACATTGTCCTTTAAAGGCCTGGCATGTCCTGGTCACCTCCCAGCAGGCCACTGTGCCTGCATGGAGTTGTGACCTCTGAATGTCAGATGGGGTGGGAATTTGCAAAACAGAAGGGGTGGTCAGGGTACTTCAAGGCTTAGAAGCAGCTAGCTTTCTGCTGGTTGGGACAGAAAGAGTAAGGAGATGACCTCAGGGCCACTGTCAATACTAAAGGATACAGTGTCACCCAGACATTAGACTTAGGATGGGCAGAAATAGATCAAAGTTTGAGAATGGGGACATTTGACTTTTTCAAGATGCCACTGTCCCTTTAGTTTATTAGCTTTCCATAAAAACACAGAACATACACAATCTACAGTATACAAAGTATAATTTACAAAAATATAAAATCTTGGTTATTTTTTAGTATTCCAACATATTACTGTATGTGTTATTCCCATACACATTTAAACAACCCAACCTACCAGCTTGATTATCTCTGAGGAAAGGTGTCAACTCCCACCCTTTTGTTTTAAAACAAAATATATATTAAAAGAAAGAAACCCACAATGTTATGCGTGCATACTGTATGTAGAAAAGCACCTGCACTGGAGTGGGAAAGAAAGCACCCACTTATGCCATGATGAGGCCCTTTTTCCAGTTTGTAGCCTAAAGAGTTTTAGACTGAGCATTTGAAGAGCGGTTCTCCTGACACAGGGGACTGAGCACCCCCACATGTGCACAGCCTCCCCCCGCCCCGTTTTGAGATGATGAATGCACAGATGAATGCCCTGGGCACGTCCCACTTGTAGGCCTTGAAGACAGTGGGTTGAGGGGTGACCTTCAGGTGCTTCCCGACACCTCAGGGTGTAGACTCAGGAAGCATTCAGGGGGCTCTGTCACCAGCAGTGAAGACCCACCATCTTTCTGGGCACAGCAGGGCTACCATTAAGCTCCGCCCTGTCCCCTGAAACTGCTCTGCCAGTCCAAGCCCAGTTCCCACAGACTCTGCTGGGTGAAGCTGTCTTCCCTGGAGTGGCTTTACCGGCAGGCACATGTCTCAACAGACATGTTGGGGTACACCTTCAGAACCACATTCCGGTTCTCATCCAGGAAGAGGACCCCGAGTGAGTTCATTTTGTCTGGCACACAGCAGGGCTCTGGGATGCCCGGGATGATGCCCACGGCCCTGACAATGCTCTGGATGGTGGCGTGGTTGGAAGGGCGAACAATCTGTGGGGTGAGAATGGAGCAGGGTCACTTCAGTGCTCTGGCTGCACCCACCCACCCACTCTGCTTATTGTCATGGCAGCAGACCACAGCACTCCATTGCTATTCCTCTACCGAGACACTGGAAATGGTGACCTGGAAGAAAAACTGAGTTCTAGGTAGGCCCTCCATTTGAACTCAGGGTAAGACCCCAAGCCTGCCTGCCCATCCTGTGTCCCTGCAAGGCACTGGCCACTGGGGGGCGGCCGTGCTTCACACATCTCTGAAGAGCACCTGGAACCTGGCAGACTGCTTAATCCTGAAATTCAGTTATTGAAACTGATGGGGCAGGCTTGGCCTGTGCTGGGGGCTGGACCTATCCACTCCCCAGCTGTGCCTGAGTTGGAGTGGAAGCTGCAGCACCACTGGCATCATGTTGTTTTGTCGTCTTACTGATTTTTGTGGTGGAAATGATCTTCACATCATGGGTGAAGACACTGAAGTATAATAAAATGACTAAGGTGCCTGATCAAGTGCCTCCAGTTAGAGAGTGACCTGGCTTGGCACAGGTGCCCACCTCTGACAAGATGAACACAGCTGTCACTTGCTCCAGCACATTGCTAGCCAACAGAGATGCAGGCAGACTAGGAGGAGCACATGGGGACACCTGTGTGTTCGAGGCTCTAGCTGGTGTCCTGG
This sequence comes from Octodon degus, assembly GCF_000260255.1. Classification (NCBI taxonomy): domain Eukaryota; kingdom Metazoa; phylum Chordata; class Mammalia; order Rodentia; family Octodontidae; genus Octodon; species Octodon degus. The sequence goes on from NW_004524708.1 coordinate 7,705,283, forward strand.
ATGGTGTCTGGGAAGGTGGGGAGGCAGCGAGCCAGCTGATAAGGTAAGGTCAGCCAGCCGTGTGCCTGCAGAAGTCTGGCCTCGCATCTGCCCGGGGCCTGTGCAAAGCCTTTCCAGCAGACCCTATCAATGCCAAGCTCCTCCCTTCTTCTCTCCAATACGTGCATAGCTTGGAGGAGAACCCCCTTGACTCACAGACAAATGAAGACAGCCTACATCTGGGCCTGTGCTTTCTCATCAGTCTGATTTAGTGAGGATCAAAATGGATTTATGCAATTACTTCCTTTCTTGGAGGGACAAGCAGCAGGAAGCTATGTGCTTGGAGTCAATGTTCACAGGGCCTGCATAGGTTACCCAGAGGTGGGTAGCCACCACCCAGCCCAGGAGAAGGGGAAACTCAGAGCTCAGGGCCAGAGCAATAAAATAGCCCTGTTACTGTGTCTTGTCAACTGTTCTAGGGGTGCCCTGAGCCAAAGGAGGGAGGGAGCCTCCAGCAGGAGACACTGAGACTAGAACCTCTCTGGTCACAGCTACCCACACTGGGGTCCCCAGCTAGGAACAGGAGAGCTGTGCCCAGGGAGAGCCTCTGGGACCTGCCCTGTCCATAGGCAGGTAGCATTGCAAACCTAGATGGCATCTGCTGAGAATACCCTTCTATGAAGATGGTCCTCTTTTTCAGAAGACATTTCTGATTGAAAAATTCTAATTTGACCAAGTCAAACTTTCCAAAGAACAGAGGGATCAAAGACAATCAGGGGCTGCATCCACCTCCATCTACCTGTTCCTTGCCTCTCAAGACGGAAGACTATGATCTCCATTCTGCCGATGATGACCAGAAGTCACAAATAGGGGGACTTCCCACTAAAGGGGCAGAGATGAGATGGAGGCTCAGACGACAGGCAGACGGCAGAGGCACTCCATCCGGCTTACCTTGGGCATGGGGAACTCACAAGCTCCAGCGCAGTAGTAGGCATCAAAGGACTTGGGTGAGATGACCCATTCATTCCACCCTATGTCTGCGAAGTCCACCTTCAGGTACCGCCGAGCACAGACCCGCGGCTCGTCCCACTGCCTCCTCCGTGCTTTCTGCATAGTCTTCTCGTCAAAATCCAGCACCTGTGAAGGGATGGCAGGGAAGGAGTCCTGGCCTTTCCTCCTGCGTTCCTTGCGCGCAGGCCGGGGCTTCAGTGTGCGGAACGGGCCAGGCCACAACTCTTGCTTGTGGAAGTGCGGAGCCAAAGGCGCGCGCGCAGGCCGCTCGTCCAGCCCAGGCAGCTCGTTGTCCTGCAGCGGCCCAGGAGCCTGCGCTGCTCGGCGCACACGGGGGTCCGCGGAGCTGTTGCGCACGCCGGCGGCGCGGGGAGCGGGGTCCCCGGCAGGAAAGGGATCATATCTCTGCAGCGTCACTGCCACGCTGTTGGGTTCCGAGATGCCCAGGTCGTTGGCGTAGACGAGGATGTAGGGAGCTCGAGGGGTGGACTTGGGCACCCCAGGGACCCGTTCCCCAGAGTCCAGCTGGGCTGTCAGGAGCAGCTCGCCGTTGCGGCGCGCGGCTTTGACGATGGTGGAGATGTCCTTGGCCTGCCACAGGCCGCGGGATGGAAGCGCCAGGGCCATGGCTCCGCGCAGCAGCCCCTGCGTGGCTGCGTTCTGGGCCAGGCTGCGGAAGAGCACGTGCAGGCGCGTGGGGCCGGGGGGCAGCATGCGGCACGGGGTGCTCTTGGCCCGAGGCTTACAGGGCACATCGCGTGCCCGGGGCCACCGTGGTGGCTCAGAGTAGAAGTGAAAGGTGGCTGTGAGGATCATCTCTGAGTCCTGTATGGAGCTTAGGTTGAAGAAATACACAGCCTTCTGGTTGACCACTTCTACGAGAGAAAGACAGAACACAGCCTGTTGGGTTTTGTCTAGGAAATGCACCTTACACAGAGTGCCTCCTGCCCAGGCTGTGGTGGTGGAGCCCTGCCAGGACCCAGGGTCTCAAGCCCAGCCCATACTTTGACTGCCTCCTTTTCTGCAATCCTCACATCAAACTGATGGGGGCAGCTTTGGTGTCCTTAATGAACAGGAGCTACTTAGGTCAAAGGGGTAGGGAGGGGTGGCAAGAAAGGGAGGGCCAAGGGAGGTGAAGAGGGAAGGAAGAAAGGAGGGAGGGGAGAGGGAGGGAGGGCAGGAGGGAGGAGAGGTGGGAAGGAGGAAGGGAGGGAGGGGAGCTGGAAGGAAGGATGATAGGATGGGTCTCTCCTGTTGGATCTCAAAGCTCCTGTTTCCTGGCTTGTACTCTACAGCCTGAGGAAGACCAATGTGCAAGTGCCACTAACATCTTCACAAGGTGCTTAAGATGGCTTGGGCTGGGTCCAAGCCTTGCCTTAAGGCAGCGGCAACCAGCCCTGTGGCTCTGTTCTAAGCAACCAGTTTTCAAATGCAACCATTAAATACAATTGGTAGCAAACGCAGTCATTCTTGCAAAAACATGAACTAACCGAGACCTTCCTTTCTTTGCTGAATTCTGAGTTCCTTTAAAGGGAAGCTCAGATTATGGATGCAACCATTTGAGCACCTGCTGTGAGACTTTTAAGGCTGCCTCACAAAGAAGGAGCAGTATCAGGATTGCAAAAGGTCAGTCAGGAGCCTCCAAAGGCCAAGTTGTCATCTGGAAGGAACTGCCGCAGCCCCTGTGGTGAGGACCAGGACAATGTGACCATCACATCTGGTCTTCAGGGAGGTCTGAGCACACTCCTGCCTCCACTTCTCTTGAATAGCCAACTACCCCTTCCTTCTCACCAGGCCCCACCACATGTCCCCCATGTCACTCCATGGTCCCAGGAAGCTGGACAAGTCCTCTGTAAGCAAGGAGGGTCTTTCCTGGCATGCGCCTGGGCTGGAGACCAGGACAGTGGAGGTGGCCTCCCTCCCAGGAGGGAACAGCCCAGGAGATGGTAGACACTGAGCTCTCAAGGGCCATGGGTTGGGGCCACATGTCTCTGACACTGGTGTTCAGAGATCAACTGAGATTTAAAAAAACCCACAATCTTCAGTTTAACGTTCCCTATTTCTACTGAGCTATCTTCCTGGCTCATCGTTCCCTATTTCTATTGGGAAAGAAGCACAGCTCTATTGGAAGAATTCATATAAATCCCAAGAGGGAGAAAGAAAGGGAGAAATATTTATGGAGAGCCCCCCAAGGCTACAGATGCCACCTTACCTAGTCCTCCCAACACAGGGAGAGGTTATTGCCCCTCCATATGCCCCATGCATAGGGAACCACCCTGGGTCCTGCTATGCATTTGAGTTTGGCTTCCCAAGCCCTGTGGCCTTACAACTTCAGTCTTGAGGTCCTCATTTTCACCAGCGCCAGTCCCCTGGGGACTCTCTACAGGTAGGAAGTCAGGGAAGAAGCTCAGGAGGCCCAGGCTGCGTATCTGTAGCACCTCTAAGCTGGAGACTTCCTGTGGGTGTACTTGCTGTGACCCACAGCAGGGGTAGGGGGGCTGTGCAGCGTTTGTGCAGGGGTGTCAAAGAGGCTCACTTGTGGCTCCCCGTGCCCCACATTCATTAGCCTGTGGTTGGAGGCCACCACAGTACAGCACCTGCTCCCCAAGTAGCAAATGCTCCAATTTCCCATTGGATGGCGCCATGCTCTGAGCCTCACTATCCTCACCTGCCTCATACAGGCCTCACACGAACTTCTGTGACTAAAAGATATGGCATATGGCATCCCCCAAACAAGGGAGGTGCTTTCAACAGGCCTCTTGCCACTGCCACCAAAGGGACAGAGGGAGGTATAGCCAGTTCCTCTTATGCCAAAGTGAGCAGCCCCACACCCCACTCCTACAAGACCTGCATCCTGACCCAACCACCATGGCAGATAACTTGCTTTATCTAGTTCAGATCTTAAAACATTAATTGTTCTGCTCATATTGCAGATCCAAAGTGAGGACCAGTCTCAGAGGCCTCATGAGAGGGCAGGGGTCCCACCTCTATTGGGCTTGGGTGCTTCTGGCCAAGATTGCTCTTTGCTTACTGGAAAGCCTGCCCTGTGAGCACCTTCCCTGCTGGGACCTGCTGAGACCTAGCTGGGTCACTGTGGCCCCAAGAAATGAGGGGCCACAGGCTGGTCACTCTTCCACATGTGCCTGCCTGTGCAATGTGGCTTGTGGCTTAAGATAGGGACAGGTACCTACCTGAGGTTTCTAGCTGAGATGTGCCCAGGCCACAGGGGAGAAGCCCCCAAACAAGTCCTCATCTCCAATGAACTGTATATAGTGGTAGAGCAAGAAACCCCTCTCCCTTCTCCCCTTGTATCAATCCCCCTTTCCAAAAAGTATCTGCAAAACTCCTACTCTGGTTAAGGGTCAGCTGTCCTGGTTCCTGGCCAAGGTGCTTGAGGTGCTGTGGGGGAGCGCGACCTAGCCAGGAGACAGACAGGTCACAGTGACAATAGCCATGTACAACATCTGGTCACATCAGCCTTACAGAGCAGTGTTCACAGGAGTCTTGTGTGCCAGGAGCAGCACTGGGGCTTCCTTTGCTTCCTTCCATAACCCCAGGCGGAACACAACTTACCAAAGTCCTCCTAGGCCTGACAGTCCATCCTTTCTTGCTATCTTTCCCTGTCCTTGCTGTCTCTACATGGGACTTTTGTCTAGGGTTTTACTGTTCCTTCCCTTGACCAGCTCCCTGCACCTAGTGTCCTGGATACCCCTTCAGGTCTCCTCCCAGGCAGCCTCTCCTGCAAAGCTGCCCTTGGCCCTGGGACAGAAGAGCCACTTGTCACCTCACCTGTCTGCAAGCACTCTCTGACATGTGTATTTATTTGTTATCATTTGCCTTGTTCTTTCCACCAACTCTCAGAAGGCAGCCCTTTGTCAGTACTGTGTCCCTCAGTCCTGGCACATGGCAGGGGGAGCATTCGGTGCTCAGAGATTTGTGGTGGAGGAGGGGATCCCTCGGGCATATTAGATGGGCTCTGTATTGCAGGAAGGGAGAGGACACCAGTGGGGCCGACGAGGCCCTGGCCTATGTGCTCGAGCACAGCCACCACATCCTTGAGCTGACAACCTGGTTCTTTGGCAGGACATGGCAGGCTGTGCAAACACAACTGGAGACAAGGTGCATTGCACCCTCAGCCAGTGACCTCCTTGTGGGGCTCTTTTTTCTTGCCTTTAAATCAGAATCCCCCTTGAGTATCCCATATTTGAAATGCTTAGGACTACATCTATTTTAGATTTCAGATTTTTTAAAAATAAATTTGGACCATATGCATATACCTGATGAGCCCTCTTGGGGATGGTAGCCTAGTCTGGAGACAATGCTTTTCTATTTCTTATACCTTATATATTTGGCCTGAAGGTAATTTCATACAGTATTTTTAGCACATCTGAATTTTGACTGAGACTTGTCACATGAAGTTGGTTGTGGAATTTTCCATGTGACACATCATGGCAATGCTCAAAATGTTTTGAATTTGTGGCTTTTTGGAGTTACAGCTTTTAGATTTGGGTGCCCGTGAAGGAGTTCTGTGCTCCAGGGCTCTCAGCACCTGCCTTGACTGAGTGCCTCTTGCTTACTACAATGACAAGGGACAGGTCATTCACTCTGTGGACAGAGGGCTGGGCCTTCAGTGAGGGTACATAACCAGCCTAAAGTCACACTCCTCAGAAGGGGAGAGGCAAGTCACGAACCTGGGTCTTCCTGACCTGGTACCCATGCCCTCTGTCTTCATATGGAGCAAGAATTCCAGCACCAATTTTGGTCTGTGCTGGCAAGATTGTTGCCATTTATAGCAGCAACCCCCAAGTGACCTTGTCTCTAGATGGGGATCCCTGCTCAGGCTCACCTTCCATGCAGGTGAGTCCCCAGGGGGGATGCAAGCAGCATATCTGAGGGCTGGCGCAGGGCAGGGTAGGAACAGCTTGGACTTAGATGACCAAAGAGAGGGGGACAAAAACCAACCTCCTCTATGCTGAGCACTGTCTCCACCTCCTTCTTACTCTTCAGAAGGGGAAAATAGTTGGTGCCACGGCACACAGCTGATAGCTGGGGGAGCTGGGATTTATGCCTAAATTTGCCTCCCAGTTCCAAAGATGAGGGCTCTGTCAGACAGTTCCAGAGTGTACCAGAATTTCTCCATTTATCTTTTCTGCTGTACTGCATGGGGGGCCTGGGCTTGTCTCTAATGGAGATAGTAGGGGGTGTGTGACAGGGTGACATCAATAGCCTGCTATAGGAGAGGTACCAATCAATGTTATGCATAGATCTCCCCTGTCTCAGTTTTCCTGTCAGTAAATAAGACTCACAGGATATGAATCACTGTCTCCAGGTGCTTTGAGGGTTAAATATTGCGTTCCTGTTACTGGCACCATCCCCATTCCATAAAACCTTAGTCTGGCCAGTGCTGGGCTCAGAACTTTCTCCTTATTTCCTCCTTCCTCTGGCGTCTCAGGCCATGTCCTGCCCATTTTTAGGTAAGTACAGTCAATTCCACAGGCTTTAGTGCTTTACCGGGGCTGTGATCTTGCCAGATGAGTCCTAAGTGGCTTAATTTAATAATGGTGTTCCAGAAATGGACATTAGGTGGTAAATGAAAGGTACAGGGAAGATTGTCTGACTGGTTTTCTGGGCCCCCAGAGCCACTGACCTGGTGAGTCTGTTCAGGGAAAAAGAATGGATGCACCTCTGTGGCAGTGCTCCTCCACCCAAGCCCTGGAAGGCCAGGCTCTCCACGTCTGAGCCTAAGACCACAGATGTTACCTAGAGCCACACAGCCTCTGAGCAGCAGGTGACAGCTCTGACCCCAGTCAGGATGGCCTTCTTTCCTTCATTTAAGGAGAATAGCCTGCATGCTGAGCAGTCTTTCTCCCGATAAATGCCTTGTCCACACAGGGCTGCAAGAGGCGCCCATCCATACTTTCTAGAACAGCACTCTGAAGCCATGAGCAATCACTATGACAACCAGGGTCTTCCCACCACCTCTGCTGCCCAGGAGACACCTCCTCTGTTCTCTTGGGAGCTTGTGAGGCCACCCAGTTCAGCATAGCCTAACCCAATCAGCAGGCTGCTGGGGTCGGAACCCAGAACTCCTCTGGGAGAGCAACACAGAGGGCCTCTGCCCAGCTCTATTTACCATGGATGAAGGCAGGGAGGTGGTTTTCAGACAGCAGAGGGACGGGATGCTTCCACTGCCCAGGGTTCTAGACCATTCCTCAACCTCTTCAACCTGCACACTTATGCTGCGGCCCTGGAGTTCTCAGTGCCAAGCACCCAAGGTCCATAGTGCATGCTACTTCCTGCCACCTGAGCCACTCACAACTCACAGCTGGATGTCCTCCTCCTGCCCAGCCTGGTGCTACCTTCTCCAATTGCTGTATAGCCACCTAACAGCACTCTTCCAGCAGCAAGTGCGAAGGCACTTGACCTCGTTCTCATGCTCCTCAGCCCACTGGAGCCTAAAGCTGGTGTCTGGGTGGGGCGTCCTTTGTCTTGCAACTATGGGAGTCTGCAGAAGAAGGGAACCCTGTGCCACGCCGCTGTCCCACTCTGGGCTCCTCACCGGAGGCTCCCACCTGGCACAGTGCGCTGTGAGTTCATGCGGAGTAATGAATGAAGAAATGTGAGGAAGCGGCACGGGAGGCTGGACAAGGAGGAAGGGGAGACGGAGGAAGGGGAGACAGAGAAAGATCCTGGAGCTTTACTCACCTAGCCGGGCTCGGAAGCTGCGCACAGTGTTGCCTCCTCCAGGCTGCGCGCCCCGCCTGTTGTACTTCTCATAGAGCCGGAGCATGTGGACAGCGACCATGTCCTGGGGTCCTGGGCCCAGCGCGGCGGTGGCCGCGTCCCCTGGGGGTGATTCTTGCAGGTTGTCTGCAGCTGTAGGCGAAAAGGGCCAGGATGGGGCTGAGTGGCTGCAGCCCGCGTCCCGGAACAACAAGAGCAGTGGCAGCAGCGGCAGTAGTCGGGGATTCTGTCTGGTCCGCGTGGGAGCACACGCCATGGCGAGGGTACGGCGGCGTGGGGCGGGAGCCCAGGCGGAGCTCGGGGAGCGTGGGCGCGCTGGGCTGCGGGTGCTGAGGTGGGCGCGGAGCGCGAGGTGCATCCACGCCACTGAGCCCCGCGGCGGTAGCTGGGTGCGGGAGCGGAGTCTGGTGTTGTCTGGGGGACTCGCGCGGCCAAACTTTGCGGCCCACGGCGCAAGGGCCCAGCTGGTTCGGGGGGCGGAGCGGGGCGGGGCGGCCGGCGGCGCCCTCGGGGGACCAGGCTGAGCTCCCCAACCGCTCTGGGCCGCCACCGAATGAGAGGGGGCAGTCACTACCCGCACAGTGTGCGCGCACCCTGGTGTGTGTTGTGTCGCTGGAGTGTGCTCCTGAGTGTGCGCCCGCGGGTGTGGGAGGTGTGGGCGTGGACCAGCGCGCTCCCCGCCACCCTGCCGGGAGCCGGAGACACAGCCTTGCGCCTGGCTCCTGTGTGTCGGCGCCCGCAGCCCAGCTTGGGGAGGGGCCCTGCCTGCCGGGTTGCCCCTGCAATGGCATGCGGGGCTCTGTGGTTGCAAGATGACAGTTCCCCTAGGAGGAAGAGTGTGTGTGTGCCAGCCAGGGTGTCGGAAACGCAAGAGTAAAGTTTGATCTGGCAACTGGGACCCTTTCTAGGCAAGCCAAAAAGAGGAAAACGCCCCCTCACTCTCAAGGCGATGGGAGCGAGAAGGGAGAGCCTGATTAAAGTTAAGAATTAACTGATTAGCTGACTATTTGGCAATGGTGATTCCATTGGTTGAAGAAATACATCAAAGATCCTTATTAATCTTTGGACAGGACCGCATGGAAAAGGACATGCTTTCAATTTGCTGAAAAAACACACTTTCGGTACATCAGAGGATGAAGAGAGAAAGCCTATGGCTGTCCTCAGAAGGGTCCCAGTGCAGTGAGTCTCTGACCCTGGGCAGAAGGTCCTAGACTGTTCCCCTCTGGTAGGGTTCCTTCTGCAAGGGCTGAAGTCGGGGCTGTGGTGAACTTGACAGGGAACTATTGTATCGTAATTTTCACCATCTCTAACTGAAATTTAGCACTTCTCAGTACTGTAAAGCCAAGCAATCAACCTCGATGGCTGTACCTGTGGCTTTGCCATCAGCAGACACCACCCGCAGATGCTTCCGTAGTGCAGCAAGGTTGTTGCAGATTTCTCAAAGGGTTAGTTTTGCTCACTGCTACTTTAAAATTATAGTAATTATCAAGCAAGCTGCTAGTTTAGGCATTAATGGAAAAGAATATACACTACTAAATTAAGATATTGCAAAAAATATTTTAAAAATATTTTCTGACAACTAGCCTGGCCTTAAACTCCAGATTCTCCTGCCTCTGCCCTCTCAGTGCTGGGGTTACAGGGGTGTTCTACTACACCCAGCTTTAAACGAAGGGAAGGATCTCCTTCAATTCTATGTTTTTCTAGAAAGCTCTGGGACACCATCTATGCTACATTTCAAAGGCCTATTGGCAAACTTGTGAACATGCTGTTCCCTTTACTTGGTAAATTTGGGGTCTGGAGCCAAAATAGTTACTTTTCTTGGAGGGCTCACAATGCAATAATTGAAAAATTGCTGGAAAAATCTTCTGTCAGGGTGTAAAACATAACCCATTTGTAATTAAAAAAAAATTTCATACTGTCAAATTAGAGACCATCTGATTGAGACTGATCCTCAGGCCCATAGCCTTTGGAAAAATGTGGATGGGTATTTTATTTGAAAAATGAGCTCATATTGCCTTCTACTTCTTGTTAGTACAGCTTCCATTTTTGTCTGTAAACTTAAGTATGAAAAGGTTTGCCTGGAGGTGAGATGGTCAGATTGCGGCCCAGACGTGCATCTCCACCTAGAAATTATCCCATCTTTTGCTGCACCCTCCCCACCCCCACCGCCCTCCTTCACCAAGTGCCCCTCACTTCCCCTCTGCCCCGCCTTCTCCCCCAGAATGCCTCTGACCTGCCCCAGCTGGGGGTAACCTCTGCTCAGGGGTAGTTTTGTCTCTGCTGGGGCCATACACAATCAAGGCCTGTGAAAAGGAGGGTGAGTCTGCAGGGGGCCCACACAAGCTGGGCTATTGGGATCTGGGTCCATTAAAGCCTTCTGGCCCTCCTTAACTCATTCCCGCAGCATTCAAGCCTGCTGGAGGGTCAGGCTTTAGCCAGCACTAAAACCTGTAGAGTACAGATTCTCTGACATTGTTGGGAAAGAATTAAGGCATCAGCCAGGGACGGCTAATATTTCTTGCCTCATTTTATTGCTGAACAGCGGGACTGTAAAGTTTCAAACACTGGAGCACTGTGGCCCCCTTTCATGTGGCCGAGATGATGGGATAAAAATGTGTTTGGTGAAGCAATTCAGATTACCACTGGGTCACATCCTTGCTGGCTTGCAGCAAGAACCTTGAAACGGCTTCACTAAGGCAAGAAACAATCGCTGTGTAATCGCAGCTCAGGCAGAGTGGCATTTGGGACATGGAAAGGAAGCTAATTGTGGAGTTTGCCAATGAGCATGTTTTGTTTTTAATAGCTCAGGCTATAGCTCAGAGTTAAGGGATTGATAGTGGACTTCGGAGACAAGTCCTTGATCCATGATTCTGATAGCCTCAGAGAGCACCCTTCTGTCCTTCCCGATATTAAGGCATTGAACTTGTACATGGGGATGGGTGTGTCCAGTTCAGAGAGGGGAGAGATTGTTTGGCTTTCTGCCTTGTATGCTGGGGTGACAGGGTACACTTATACCCAAAAAATGATGAAAAAGGAGAGGAGGCTTAATGGTTAGAAAGTGTGCTGTTCCTTTGGTTCAATCAAGAACTCTCCCCCAATAAGTAAGCGAAATGTTCCCAAGCAATTGTTTCATGAGTTTCTCAGTCAATTTATAGATGAGCCAGTTTGCAACTCAAAGTAGTCCTACAGCCTTGAGCAGTCCTGGGTTCTCTCTGAGTCCTAGAAGGTTGATCCCTGCGCTGTTCCCTCTACAGTGCTCAGTGCTGGGTCTGTGGCTTCTTGTCAACTCACCTTGGAACTAGGAGGTCCAGATGATCCCATGGAGTCAATCGGGACAAAGATCACATCCCTATTTTCACCACTGCCTAGCTGTGCGACCTTAAGCACCTCACTTGCCTACTTTTGGCTTCAGTTTCTTCAACTCTAAAATGAGGACACAAGCAGACATTGCAAGGGCCATTGGCAGGAGTTTAGCTGGAGATGGTATGAAATTGCATCAATTGTTGCTAATGCTCTTTTTATGGTGTGTTTGAAAAAGGCTGTAGCACATTTAAAGTGGAGCTGGACTGGGAGATTTGGTAAGAGATTCCCGGCTGGCTGCTCCTTTTCTGTGGAGGAAATATATTTCTCAGTGTGCACAGTGCCAAGAACTGAAAAGGAAAGGAGAGGGAGAGGGGCTATTTCCTTGATTAGGAAGTCCCAGGCCTCTGCCAAGGAGCTGTTACTATCAGTGTCTGTGGGAGGATGATTCACAGCTCTTCATCTTGATTTTCAAAGCTCTTGGCCCTCAAGGACAAAAGAAACGCAAGGGAGTCCCTGTTCCCATTTGGTACGTGAGCTGTGGGGCGCTAGAGACAAGAATCCAGGGCCTCCCCAGGCCGCTGGGCCTGAGGGCAATAAATCTGTGAAATAGCAAGCACAAAGGACTTTATAATCAATGACAGATTTTATTTTTGCTCTGGCAAAATCCATGCATAGAGTTCACGTTTTATAGGGAAATAACTACCCAGTTCAGGACTCCTCCTTAGCCCACATTCTCTTTCTTGAAAGTCAGGGAAACTCGGAGAATCAAAGGCAGCTCCTCCGAGAGCTGTGGCAGGCGAAAGCTTGACTTCCCCTGGGCGGGAACCCAACTCTCCCGTTACTTCCTAGGGTGGCGCGGGCCATTCATTTCTGTTTTGCTAAAATACCCGTGACATGTGAATGAGCCAGGATTACAGAACATTGTCTCGGTCAGTAATCTGAGCCGGCATGGGCTCTGGTTTGATGAAATATGGTGCTCTCTGAGCAAACATGGGAATTGGTATTACTTCTCGTTAAAGCCGAACAGTGGGACTATTTAGAGCTGATGCATGAATGCGGCACTGTGGGGAGTGACAATTTGAAGGGGGCCGATTGGGGGAGGGGGGCGGGTACATGTGTGTCTGTGTTTGAGTTGGCCAGAGCCAGCCATTTAAGAGAAGTCTATGGGAGAGGCAGCCAAAGGGACACTTGGAAATTGGGGCTCCTTTGGAGGCTGCAATCACTACCACAAATAATCTTCCAAGCCTTTGGCTGATCTCCTTGGCAGGATAGACAAAGCCTGAGATGCTAGTCAGGCCATTCAGGTCCTCACCATCTGTCCCATCTGTCCTGGTTGAGTCTCTTCCACTCTCTGTCCCTTGCCAGGCTCTCATAGCCCAGAATAAGAAGAACCCCATGCGATGGGCCCTGAGTCCTCATCCCAGCCTCCCACTCCCAAGGTGACGCAGTGGTGCTGGCTTGCAGAACCCAGACACGGATACTGCCAGGGCTGGTGTCTGCTCAGGCCTCAGTCCTGGGTGTGTCCACAGGACTTGCTGTCCACGGGCCAACATTGGCCCACTTACCCAGAGTTCCTCCAAATTCAATGAACAAGCAAGGCCAGGAGCAGAGGTCTGGAGAGCTCGGAAGGTCATGGGGCCCATAGGGGCTCTCCCTGTGTCTCCCCCCTCTTGGCCAGTTTTGGGTCCTTCCTGCCCTAACATGTATAATGCCATAGCTGTGCCCTTTCACAGATCTGCACCTACCTTCCCATCTCAGCCTGGTTCTAGAACACTAGGCCTGAGGTCACTGGTGCTAGGAAAGATCTGAGGAGGACTCTGATGTGACTGGGGCTTATGTCTTCTGCTACATGGTGGTGGTGAAGACTCTGACTGGTACAGGTGGCATCTGGATGACTCTTGGCTGAGTTGGAGTGTCAGTCAATGGCAGGGTCAGAGGAAGGGAGAACTCATAAGTCAAAGCCTGGCTCTGCTGAGCCCTGTGCATGCATGGGGGATAGACTACAAAGTTTTGAGGATTAACCATGAGTTTAAGGCATGGTGAGGCCATCAGAGGACCTTCCTAATGGCACCCAAATGAACCCTCATTTCTTCTCCACCTGAGAATCATGCCTAGGATTTAAATAGGCCTTTGAGCTCTGGGTAAAATTGAGTTCTTAACCCCAGCAAATCTCTTGCCACAAAATCATGGACCTGGTTGGGCAGAACAGTTCCTGAGAGTTGGGAGTACTATGGTTGATATACTCAGGACTCTTAAAATTCTGTACCCCACAATACACTGGGCCTGAGAAACCCCAGGTCCTTTGCTTGAAGATGATGCAGTCACTACATGTGTCTCTTTTGTTATCTGTCTACCTGTCCCCTGGCTTTCAGATGGAAACTGAAACCATGTTACCACTTAACCTGGCCAGAGAAATCCTGGGCCTAGTGAGGGCGGGAGATCCCATGGACTGGCAAGGTGGTTCAGCAGGACACTGGAGTGTGGCTGGGTCCAGAGTCTTGCTGCTGCTGGGTCATCGGGGGCTGGGATATGGAGCTGGGCCAAGGAAATTATAGATATTGCAGAAGCAATATCAGGAGACTTACTCCCTGGCAAGGGCCACAGGGAATGGGGCTGATATGCTCATGGGTTGGCTCTTAGACATTTGGAAAAAGCAATGGCCTGCACTAAATGAAGCATCAATGCCAAAATTGCCATGTTAAGCAATACAGGAATAGATGAAGGGCTCAGAGAAATGGATATGCTAGATTAGAAACGGTTCTTAAAACCAGCAAACCATCCACCTGTCTGTCTTGTGGAAGGGCTTTGCTCATGCCTAGAAAAGGGAAAAGGAGCCCACTGTAGGGAAAGACACCAGTCTCATGAAACCTCAGGGATGGCTCAGGTCTGTGAGGTGGTCTTGGGTAGGAGATATTGTTAGTGAACCCTTAGTAGAAATGAAGAGGAACGATCCCAAAAGAATTGAGTGCTTAGTAATCCAAAACAAGGTAGACACAATTACCAGTAGGAGAGAGGCCCAGTCCAGATGCAATTAGGGTTCCTAACTCCCCAAGAGCTGCAGCAGAGCATAGTAACACATGAATTCTTCAGAGGACATGGTGATGGGCAGGCAAGAGCATTGCTCAAGTGGTACAATAAAAGATAAATCAAAGAAGGGTGACTGAGGCTCGGGGAAGCCACCCAACAAGAGTCATACTCCTTTGCTGTTATGATGTAGGTCTAGATATCCCCCCAAAGCCTCATGTGGTCATAGATAGGGCTTTTTAGAGATGGCTGGATCTAGAGTGTGTGATGCTGGGATCAAGGGTGTGTGATTACTAAATCACTCTTCTGATTGGTTTGGCACCACCCCAATCCTGGTACCCTGGATATAATATAAGGAACATAAAGAGGCTTACCTTGTCCCTTGCTTGTTGCTTTTTCCATCTTCTGCTACCATGAACTGCTTCTCCTCTGTGATGCCTATCTATCGCATATGCCACCCTTAGAACCAACCAATGATGGACTGTAATCTTTATAGGCTGTGAGCTAAATAAACCTTTCTGCTTTTAACTTTGGGTATTTTGCCTCAGCAGTGAGAAAAGTGGAATGGAATTTTTGATAAATGATCCTGGTCTGGGCCCAGCTTACTTCTGTGTAGTCTTTTCCCCTAACCTCAGATGGGTAATCAGAGCACCTTCCTTGGTAACTCCCAGAACTTTGCATTTCTTCCTCAGTCTGTAAGTTAAAAGCTGGACAGTAGGGAAGGCAAGTTGTCTTATTAGGGAAATCCACAAGAACGCTTCTGAAATTACTCCCCCAGCCCTGCTGCCCCCAGATTAATAAATAAAAAGAAGTACTCTATTGTCCATAACAGGAACGGCAGATCTTACTACTCTCCTTCCTAACGTGAATGACAGAAATCAGACAGGCACTACAGGATGACAGCAAATGGCTACGAACTCAACCAGGAATAGTGTCATGGCCCTAACTATGTGGCTCTGTGCCAGATGTGACATCCTGGCTGGAGTAGACTGACATGGCCTCTGATACATGGCAGGACTTGGTGTGTGTTGCTCTTTTCCCTCCCATTCTAGAAGGAGTTAGAACTGTTTTTATTTACATGGAGCAGGTGCCAATACACTTTGCTGGTCACTGTCTTTCCTCCCAGTGGACCATGCTAAATCTACCACCTCTTTCATGCTAGACCAAAAGACCTGGACCATCTGGAGACTCCCCTAACATCATGTTTGTATGATGCTCTTCTGCTATTCCCTGAGTCAGCAGGAGGTGGCAAACACTCTGGAGGCCTTGGTAGAATACATATTCTTCAGAAGGTGGGAGAGAAATCCTACAGAGGTTGGGGGGTCTGTCATACAGTGAGATCACTGGGTGACCCCTGTTCCTAGTATGCTGGGATACCCAGTCTAATGTAGAGGATGCATTGTTGTGTCTTGTACTTCCTATCTCTAAGGAAGTACATGGTAAGCCCCGATGAGTTCTAGAGGCTACAACATCTGCCATTGGGAATACTACTCTGACCCAGAGGGCCATGGAAAGGAGGCTTTTATGTAGATCCAGAATAAGAGAGGGCTCTCAATCTGTCCATGCTGAAGAATAAGTGGCTTAGATTCTATGACCTCTTAGACCCTGTAGAGTCACAGGTATCTATATGGAAAGACCCCATGCACCAGCACCACCACCAGGCCTTCATACCCATTCCATTTTAGGGCAGAATGCCCAGTGACCCCGAGGCTAACAGCCTGGGCCACTCTTCCAGGTAGGCCCCCTTGGCCAATAGAGGTACTTGCTGAGAGAGATTGAATTCACAGTGAGGCCCAATAGGAGTAAGCCTTTGCATTTACAGCAGAGAATTTTATGTTGTTTGGAAAGTGGCTCCTGATTTGTTTGTGGGCACCATTACAAACAGCCTGACCAGTGGCCCTCAGGTGACAGGATAGTCATAGCCATCTAACACAAGCCACCACATCACAGGCATGGGTGACTGAGCAGTGACTCACCCAGACAGAAGTGGTCCTGAGACTGAGCATGACAGGAAAGGTACCTGACAGTGTTTAATAGGTGGTGCAGACTTCTGTGCCACCCACTGTGTGCAGGGTACCATACTTGTGGCCACATGGCATCCCTAAGGATCAACCCATGGAAAAGGAAGGTGTGTGAGCTTGGCTTATAACCAAGTAGTTTGTGGTCAGGGACAAACTGAATTTCTGCTGTACTGTGCCGAGTTGGGGCTGGTGGTCCTGAGAGACAGAAGCAGGGAACATCATTCTTATGGCAGAGCTTTGGGGGTGCAAATGGGCAGCCACTTTATGTGGATGGAAAAGTGAGCTGGGGTGAGGATGTGGGTAGAATTGTGAGCAAGATAGAATGGCTTAAGCAGTAGACTGTGACCTGGGAGGAAAACAACCTAGGACAAGGCATGTAGATAGGTGTGCAGGAGTGGACAGAGGGGGAAGAACTTTGTGTTACCCCAGTGCTTACCAGAGAGCCATTCAACCCCCACAGGTGGTGAAGGGCTTGGCCAAGAGCTGCTGGCCACAGGGGCAGCAGTGGGTGCTCTGTGCCATACAGGATCCAAGACTAGTGTGGCTTTGCTGCTTCTCAGTCTCCACCTACCTGTAAGGGGACCCAGGCTAAGGAAGAGCCATGCCTGCCAAAATACACAGTTGCTCAGTGGAATGATGCTATGGCTGGGCTCTCTCCACCCTAGAAGAAGTGCTTCTCTCTGCCTAGAGTCCACACACGAGCTGGGAAGGTTACCATTGCCAGTTGTGGCTTCAAAAACTCAGTACCTCCTCCAGGCCCCCAGGCCCAATTCCATAGCAAATAGATAAGGGCAGGAGCCACTGTGACCACAAGGCTGAGAGTCTGGGTCATTCTACCAGGGAGCACTCCTGGACCAGTGAAGGTGGTGATCATAGAATGGGTAGTAGAGGAAGGAGAGGTGAGGACAATGGTGTTCAGCCCCCCGCCCCCGTTTGTGTGGCTGTGTTCATCTTTGTGGGCTTCCTCTTATAAGTTTCCCTAGGAAGAGACCAGGCAGAATCCTGGGTGCACTGTTACCAGGTAGGTTGGTCAGTGGGGCTACACTGCAGGGCAGACAGTAGTGGACATTGTGTTCTTGCTGGCTGTTGCCTTCTGGACCAAATCTCCCACCCATCCCTTCATCCCCAACCCCTTTCCTGCAGACAACCTCCAGCTGAGACCCTCCCCAGAAAGTACCCTCAGCTGCCTGGAGGTGGCATCATGTCAATGGTCATACATGCATTCCCAGGGCCATCTATGCCCAGGGACTGGTCCATGTGACACTTCAAAGACCTTGGCTCCCTATCTCAGTTTGGGACAAATCTGAGTGTGATGGGATGGACTTCAAGGTAATCATATTATATCCAATGCCCTTCCCCCATCCAACTTGTCTCCCTATATGTGTGGGTCCCATAAGCCTGAATTCTCAGTCCCCCAGCCTTGCCTCTGGGCAGCTGCCCCTGAGATAGAAGGTCCTGGGCAGCCATAGTATCTTTGTTTCCTGTCATATCTACTTGCTTCTTAACTCTCTTTCACGCTTTCTATGAAAAACACCATTTTCCTTTGGCATTTCTCTGACATCGCTCTCACACTTAACAAATTCCCCTCTTTAACAAAGACAGGCTGCAGGTTCATGAGAAATTCATGAGCTCAGGTTTCTTTTATTTATTTTTATGGTTAACTTCTATTTATAACAAGGAATGCTGGTTTTCCATTTTACAATTGAGATGTAAAGAAACATTTTACATGTTTAAAATAATTTTAAGTAAAACAGTGAGTTGGTTTAAAGAAAAAGAATACTAAGTAAATGATAGTTGTGGCAGGCGCCACAGAGGCAAATAGCTGAAGGATGCTGGGTGGGAAACTTCTGTCTAGCGACTTCTCCTGCCTGGACACCCCTCTGGTCTTCCTCCATGAGCACCAGCCCTAGGCCTCCAGTCCTTGTGAAGGCTCCAACCTTGCATTTAGCAGAGGTAGCTGTTTCTTCTGCTGAACTGTCCTGCTGCGTGGATTCCTTGCCTGTGTCTGCCGGCGCAGCTGCCCTGTGAGTGTTATCACTGAGTGTTGAGTCTCTTTCACCTGCTCCTGCAGCTTCAGCACCCAGTGGAGGCTGAGGCACGGAGTAGTTCTGGGCATGCGTGTTCTTTACAACCTCACCCTCAGAGTGGACGTGGGGTCTTTGATTGGTTCCAGTCCCTCTTATGATTAGCTTATGCTGTATGGCCAGGGCCATGGGATTTTGCTCATGTGATGAAGTCTTTTGCTTATGTAATCAGTAGATTATGGGTTAAAAGAGCATTTAGGCTGTGTGGACCTGATAAAAGCAGTGAAAGTCCCTAGGAGAAGAGTGAGGCCTTCTGGAGGAGAGCTTGTGATCACCAGGAGAACACGGTGTTGTGGGAATTTGAAGGCAACATGCAGGGAACCCCTGGGCCCTGAGATCTGGGGACAATCCCATGAGCGGCTGGGACTGTGAGCCTAGGTGGGTCACAACACTGCCTCTGGATGGCAGCTATGTGTACCCTGACTGGAAAGGCCCCTAAGCCAGGCTCTCACCCCATGGGAGCTGAGGGCTGATGAATGTGTTGTTTGAAGCATCTAGGTTTGTGGGGTGCAGTAGGAGATAACCACCCAGTATCTTGGCACAATGAAGGTACTTCCAGCTTGACAGGGATATATCTTCAGGCAGGGGGCTGGGGATTGTGGGGAAGGGACAGAGAGATGTCTGCAGTGGCCTTCAGATCTCCCCTGTCCCCAATAGTGCAGATGAGGAACCATGGAATGTGTCCCATCAACTGGGGACACGCGTCTCCAGGCCACCTGAGCCTGGCCTCAGCCTTACTGGTGCAGGCCATTATGCACTCCCTGCCCAGAGCCACCTGTGCAAGTCAGCTTTCATTATGGTAACAAATGCCTGAGGCAGCCACTGACAAAGAAAAAAGGATCACTTTGGCTCACAGTTTGGGAGGTTTCTGTTCACAATCAGGTGGTTCTGTGATTTTCAGGGCTTGACAAGATAGCACATTATGGAGGAAATTCTTTCCTTACACCCAGGAAGTAGAAAGAGAGGAAGAGGAAAAGGCTGAAAGCCAGCTTTTTCTTTGAGGACACATCCCCCAGTGACCCGACACCTTCCACTGGGTCTTACCCCTTAAAGGCCCCATCATATCCCCACAAGGCCACCTAGGACCAACCCTTTCCTATATGGGTCTTGGGGGACATTTATTTATTTTTCCCACTCTGCCACCGCTGCCCCCCAGTCTGAGCTGCAGGTACCATGGGCCTGCTACTCCTCTCCTACCTTCTGTATGGTTCAGATCTAAAATGTTCCTAAGTTCTTTTAGAAATAATTGGATCACTATTGATCAATGCACCAATGAGTCCACAAATCAGTGGTCCTTAGGAGGTGGGGACTGACTGAAGGAAGAGGATCCTAAGGACGTGGCTTTGGGAGCCGTGTCTTGTGCCCAATCCCTTCCTCTCTGGCTGTCTCTCTGCTTCCTGGCTGCAGCAGGAGAGCTGCTTTCCTCTACCACACCATCTGCCGATCTAAAAGCAATGGAGCCAGCTGACCATGGACTGAGTACTCTGAAACCATGAGGCAAAACAATCCTTCACTCCTTTAAGTTGTTCACCCCAGATACTTGAAGA
This sequence comes from Octodon degus, assembly GCF_000260255.1. Lineage (NCBI taxonomy): Eukaryota > Metazoa > Chordata > Mammalia > Rodentia > Octodontidae > Octodon > Octodon degus. The sequence goes on from NW_004524708.1 coordinate 7,724,996, forward strand.
GCAATAGAAGGTGGGCTTATGCATGTTCTGGATCTGTGACACCAAATCATGTCCTTTGTCCTCAACCTACCACATGGGTGATCTGTATGACTGTTGTACCCAGTCTTCCCTCACCCTCACCTTCTACTACCACGTACCCCACTTCCAACCGGCGGGGCTGGACCTCTCCAGGTCCTCACCAGGCTCTGGCTCTATCTTCCCCTGCTCTGGGCCACATGCTGAGTACAGTAGGCCTGTCTATATGCAGGACACTCTCCCTCAATCAGGGCCAGTTTGTGCATGCTTGACTTAGGGCCTCTCCCCTGGGGATTGTTACTTGGGTACTCATCTCCCCCATAGAGGTGGATTGGACTCTTCCCACTCCCTGTCTCTACTTCTGCTCTGTTACCCAGCTGTGGCTGGCTCAGGCTCTTCCCCAAGACTGCAGTTGAGTTGATGGCTGGAGTGCAGTTTCTGCGAGGGTCACTTGTTCAGTGCCTGCTTCTAAAATTGCTCAGAGGCCTTGGACTGACTCAGTTCTTTGAGCCTCAGTTTCCTGATAGATTTTGGGCCCAGAATTTTTGTCTCCATCCATTCTCCAATCCTGGATCTGCACCCAGATCCAGCCTGGGTCAAGGCTGGAATTCTCACTATTGCCTCCTGAGCCCTTAGTGGTGGGATCAGTTCAGACCTGATGCTGGAGTGTCCCTGCTGGTACTTCGCTCCAGCACATCCTTCCCAGCTGCCAGCCTTGTCAGCCTGCTGTCCTGCCAATGTTCCTGCCCACTGGGCCTGCTCCAGACCACATTCCTGCCAAGCCCTTTACCCTGTCCTGCAGCTTGTCTCAGCACACTCCGTCCCCTCCCTCACAGATGGTGAGTCTTCCAGATGTCAGGGCTGACTCTACCGTTCTCCTCCTTACTAGAAGTCATCTCTCTCTTGCTCTTGACATAGTGTCTGTGCAAGACCCTCCCACATCAGCCCTGCCCACCCTGCTCCTCCTCCACACCCACTGTCCTAGGCTGTTTGCTCATGCTGGAGCGGGCCCTCGCAAGGCCTCCTGGAACCCCCACCACAAGCCTGTGAAGCTTTTTTCTTTCTCCCTAGAAAAGAGACTGCCCAGCAGGCCTGTGGCTGTTTTTGCTCAGGGAGATGAGAGTCTGACTTGTGTGAAGTGCCAAGGAGGGAGAAGGATTGGTTCCAGAACCACAGAGGGGGCGGAGGACCTGGGTGCCTGTGGTAACGCTCTCTGACAGGTCACAGTTTCTCTGTGCTCCTCCTTCCTCTGAGCTGTGGTCCTGAGGCAGGAAGCAACAGGAGCTGTCTCAGCTGAGAACTCCATAGTCCCCTCTGTTTCTAGAAGAACTTGTTGATCCCCAGAGCCCTGGGAGCAGGGGTTCTCTGGCTTAGATGGGTAAGCTCCCTGAGAAGTGGCAGAGTGTGGGGTTCAGGATGCCTTCAGGAAAGCCCAAAGAAGAAATCTTAACAATGCAACTCTTTCCTTCCTTCCTCTTCAAAATGAAAATAAATGTAATGCAGCCTGACTATAATATTTGGCTGCTGTAAAAAGTGAAGAAGGCACATAGTCAGCCCTCTGTACCCATAACTTTTACATTCATAGACTCAATGAGTTGTAGACAAAAATATTTGAAGGTAAATTACATCCATACATGTTTTCATTGCTATTTCCAAACAATACACTGTATCCACTATTTCCACAGCATTTATGTTGTGCTGGGGATTTGCGGTAATCTAGGAATGACTTAAAATATACAGGAGGATAAGCATAGGTTCTAGGCAAATGTCAGACTATTTTACATAAGGGTGTTCAGCACCCAGGAATTTTGTATCTTCAAGGGGTCCTGGAGCCAGCCCCTAGGGTACTGATGGATGACTACATGAGTGTTCCTGTCTACACTCAGTCACTGTCTTGACAAAGGGCAGCGACGTTCTCTTTCTGCAGCATGCCAGGCAGTGAGCATTATAGGATCCATGGTGCACATGGTCTTAGCTTTGCCTGTGACTAAGCTCACGGATAATCCAGTGTTGAATGGGGTGGGGGACATACACATCGCCGCTCTACACAGCCACTGGATTGTAAACACCACCAGCAAGGAATTAGAGTCTGGACTTGAAGGGAAAATGGTTTATTTGGAAGGGCAGAAAAAGAGAAGAGAGCTACTATGGAATTGTACAGGGTGTTGGGGAGGTGAACGCCCCCAGCGCATGTGCCTGGCTACTTTTATTTAGGTAGAGTGATCCTTCCCATCCCCCATGTGGGCCCAGTCAAGTTGTTGCCATCTGATTAGCTCTCGGACTGTCTCTGAACCTAACCTTGCCACCTCTGTCTGCATTCTTTCTGGCCATTTGATTCTTTCCTGCTCTTCTCTGATGGATCAACATTATAGAAATCTAGCTTAGAGTTAATGGTTAAGTAAAGGGGACATGAGTGTACCCGGTACAACAATATAGTGATGCTAAAGTGCGAATATACATCTAAGTAGGTAGGTGTAGGTGGTGTTTTTTTACATATTCAATATGAATCCTCAGGTAGTTACCCCTCATCTCCTTTGTATTTTATCAAAGGTGAGTGAGAGGGGGATGGTACCCTGGGCTTTCATGTTTCTGGTTTCCTCTGGCCTTGTTAACTCTTTCTGATAAATTCTTATGGTAATCACATTACCTGGTGTTTTTCCTGTCTTTTGGGGTTGGGTTTCTGTCTTCTTTTACCTTTGTCCTCCTAATTGCTCTAACTGTAGAATCTAACTGTAAAGGCCAAAGTTTCTTTTAGTAAGATTCCTTATTAATTTTTAATGATGCTTAAATAAGGCTTTTATCTTATCTTCTCCCTACCTAGGAGTCCCTTTTCCCTATAATATGAATGACCATGGGTGGCCTTATGCCAATAAAGCTTTATTTACAAAGCCAGACAGACCTGATTTAGCTTCTGAGCTATAGTTTGCAGATTCTTGATGTTCACATTTTCTTTCTGGCTCAAGAATCAGCATCATGGGTCAGGGAGATAGCTCAGTGGAATAAGCGCTTCCCTGGCAAGCGCAAGGGCCTGAGTTCAATCCCCGGTTCTGCCAAAAAAAAGAATCAGCATCATTTTCCCTAAGACAAAAGAGTGAGGTGGCTGTGGGTCCTGTGGCTCTGGGTCTCTCCCCTGTCCTTCACAGCTGAGGAGGGAAGGCCTGGTTCCCATCATCCCAGGATGAGGGTGCTGTGGAGGCTCTCCATGGCCTGCAGAGGGGGTTCAGTGAGGGATTATAAACCAGCATTAGGTGGTGGAGTGATGTGCCATTAAGGGCGCTATTAGGAGTGTGCAGAGTAACCAGTGTCCCTAGAGCCCATGTCCCAGAGCACGCCCCAGAATCTGTGAGATCAGTTTGGAGCATACGGTGGCAGGATTTAAAATCCAGAGGGTTATTTTCTCTTGGGAAGTCCCCTCCCCCTTGTTTTCTATCCAGGAGCTCCTTTACCCTCCCCTTTCCCATTCATATAGATGGCCCATGGGCCACAGCATGGGTCTCTCCATTGGCGTTGGCATTTTTCAGCCCACAGGGACTCAATATTGGCCTCCCAGGACCTGCTTGGTTTCGTGTTGACATTTCCCCACCCATCCCAGGCGGTTCTCCAAGCCCCACATCCTGCCTCAAATAGCCAGGCCCTGGGAGACATCAGTAGGCGCCTGTCAGGTCAGGTTCTGTGATGGGATTGCCTGTCCTTGGTGGAAGTCTCCAAGCCCTGCCACGAATCCAGCAGCCCCATGCAGCCGGCCTGTAGACTCAGGCTGTCAGTCAGAGCTCTGCCTGGAGTGAAGCCTCAGGACTTCCTCTTTCTCAGCTGCCAGCACTTGACACATTAGGGTTGGCCTCATCCTGGACAGAGCCTATCTCCCTTTCCTCTTCTGTAAAATGCCCGTGATAAGGGCCTTCCCTCACAGGCTGGCTGTGAAGAGAAAACAATCAAGATAACATGAGCTGCTCTTTGCTCATTGGAGGCCTGTGTGGGCAGGCACTGAGTGCTGGAATCTCAATTAACAACTTCTTTCTTCCTTCCTTCCCCCCTCCCCACTCCTTCCCTCTCAGAGTTGGGGATCAAACCCAGGGCCGCACACAGGCTCAGTGGCCAGCACCCCATAGCTGAGCTCCACCCCAGCCCTGTGCAGCCAAATACTTCTATCCACTTTTGCACACAAGGAGCCAACAGTGTTGTCTTCCCAGAGATAGTAGGAGCCCTCTGTATCACGTTATCTGCCCATCTCAAGTCAGAACCCAAGGGAAAACTCCTAATACACAGGCACTTTGCTGAACTATGAATATCTTGGCTTATTTATTACAGATGCACTTAAAAGTCATGGAAGAATTTATAGAAAGCAGAGATGAAAAGAATTTCTTATTTTTGTGCCACTCAGTCTAAACTTTCCAGGTTGAATCCCCCATGTTGCCCGTGAACGTCTTGTATGCACACACTTGATCATTCTGTGTTCAGAATTGATTTCCCTTTGCTTATTGCATGTTGGATCGTGTGCCTTTCCTTTGTGGATTGAAGGATTGGTATAGGGCGCAGGGCCATGGAAGGTGTCTCGCTGGGTGGAGAGGCTCAAGTGGGCTTCCTGGAGGTGGGAGCTGAGTGGGAAGGAAGCAGCACAGAGAAAGGATGATTCAGGCTAGGAGCTCAGGGGTATGTAACAAGAAAGCAGCCACGATGGTCACAGGGTCTGTGGGTCACTGGGGTCAGGACTGGGTGAGGACACCCCTGGCCTTGGCCAGATCTTTAAATAATCCTTGCCACCAAGGCCACTGGAAAGAGGGAAGAGATGTGCTGAGTGCAGGCTACAGAAACAGACATGGCGTTCAAGAGCTAGGCTTAGGACAGGTCCCAGATACTACATGAAGCAAACCTACAGTTTGGCTTTGCCTCCTTGCTCCTCCTGGGGCCCAGAGATCTGAATGCCTGGGACTCAATGGACCTTGGCCCTGGAGTCTCCCTGCCAGGGGAGGCATCTGGCCTCCCTCAGATCTGCTCCCTGAAGACTGGTCTGCAGAGGGTGGCTGTAAAGCCTGAGTTTCTTGCTGGGTCTGCCTGAGCACCACCTCTAGGTCATGCTTCAAGGCCAATCACAGAACAGAGCAGCAGGCTGTCTCTAGCCAAGGCTTGCCTGTCCTGAGATAGGGTTGCCATCTGTTCTTGTGAGGCCTGGGCTGAGCTGAGCCAGGGGCTGAAGGAAGTGGGGCAGGGAGGTGCCTGGCCTTGGTGACTCCTGAGGCTTTCCCTCCTTCAAGCATGAGTATCTCTATACGCAGGGACATAGTCAGAAAGCCCAGGCAACATGTCAGGTTCTGGAAGTGGGAGAGCATGACTGTGCTGGCAATTGCAGGAAGCTCTCTAGGGATGGCTAGGCTACAGGAGACTGAAGCGGGAGAAGACGAGATGTGGTGGGAAGGGCCCAACGAGCTGGGACTCAGCCTCACAGTAGCCTGGTATGGAGGAGTAGCATGGTTAGGCTATGGTCAGAGGAGGGACTTGGGGTTGCAGCAGCAGGGCAGGGGCAAGAGGAAACTAGGCAGCTAGGGCAGTGTGGTACAGAGCAGGGTCTGGGTAGGGTGAGAACAAATGGACATGAGGAAACAAGAAGATAGTCCCAAAGGGGAGTGTGCAGCCTGGGGCTCAAGCATTTGAGGCCGGCCCAGGTGGAGCCTGGGCTCTGAATGACAGCCATGGGGAGGTGATGAATCCAATATTCTGTCTTGTGAAGAGGGATAAAATAGCACGGTGGCAGGGATGATGGATGCTCCCCTCCTTGGCACCAGGTCCCCATCCCCAGCCTTCCTTGCCAAGGGTAGAAGCCATGCCACAGACTGTAGTAGAAGAAGTTAAAATTGAAGTCATGCATCACTTCCTGTCCAGTTCATAGTGGTTTGTAGAGCTGAGGCCTCCATACTTCCCATCTCCTGAGAACTGCATGATGGGAGGAGCTTGCATAGAAAAATATTCTATGTCTTGGCTGCTCCTGTGGGGTAGTAAGGCAGAAGGATACAAGTCACTGCTGGCATCCTTATCCTTCTCCTGCCTATAACACTAATCTCACCAGGGAGCCTGTGCTGCTGTTTGGTGACAGCGATGGAGGAGACTGGGCATCTCTGAACCCATTACGGTTTAGCCCCCGGTCACCTGGGTCAAGGTTGCTGTGGACAACTGGCAGAAGGACAGCCTGGCTCTAGATGCTCAGGACCACTCCTTTCCCAGGCCACCATTGCCTCTTTATGCCTTTCCTGGACAGGATCCCTGGTGACAGTGTAGGTTCTTCTGTGGATGTAGTGGGTAAGAAGCGGGCAGTTCAACCAACTTCTATGGAGCCCTTCCTCAGAGCCCAGGTCCCGTGCCCATGAACTCAGGGCATGGAAGCACATCCCTGTGAGCAGGGTGAGTGGTTAATGCACAGAGCAGAACTGCTAGATTTCTGCTCTGAGTGGACTCCACACCCGTGTTTCCATAATCAGAATCCAGAACAAAATCCAGTGGTACCTGGGGAAAAGACAGTCAATGTATTTATCGCAAAACTTCTTTCCTATTTTTGTTTTCTTTCCTAACAGATGTCCCTAGATTTTGTCCTGGGAAGTAGCATGTAGAAAGAGTCACAAGCTGAGCAAGTTCTGGCCTCCTGGGTGCATCTTTTGGCCACATAAATCTTCTGCAATGCTTTACTCCCGAGGCCACAAAGGTCGCTTCCATCACGGCCTCATCCCACCAGGCCTGGAGCCCGTCCACGCTGTCCCACCTGGCTGTGCTCTGTGGACCTCGGCTCCGCTTTGAGGCCCTTGGGCCCATGGCTAGAGACATTTTTTCTTGAGCTTCTCTCTCGGAGCACAGATAACTGGTGCAACTCGCCTGGCTCCCAGATGTCCTGCTGAGAAGTTCAGCATCTGGTGGGTTTCCTTGCTTTTCTATGGTTTCTAAACAATTTTCTTGGTGCATATTTATGATACATAGTGCTCCCATTCATCATAGGGAATTTGTACCTGTACATGATACACCTCAATTTCTATTTCTTCCCTTTTACCTCCCCTTCCTTCAAAGCTGCTGGCCTCCCCCTATTCACACAAGATTTATTTCCATCTCTCCTTCCATTCTTTGCTTCTCTAATCCTTTTCCCTTCTTTCCCCTCCCTTGTTCACCTTCCTGTCTGAACATATTCTTCCCACTTCCAGTTTCTTGTCTTGATTTTTTTTTCTCGGAAAACCTTTAAAGTCTTCTTTTTGAGTCTCTCGGTTTTGAATTTTCAGGCGGCATGGCTTTGAAGATGTCTTTTTTCTATTCATTTTGCCAGACACTTTTTAAAAGAGTTTTGAAACTTGCCCTTTAAGTCAAAGAAAAGTTTTTCCTGTTTTGTGTAATACTCATCTTTGCCCTGTTTTTCTCTTTTTCAGCTTTATTGAATTTCTATTGGTTTCTTTAGAACTTTTGCATTTCTCCCTGTAATTTCTTGTTTCTTACTGTTCTCACCTATTTTCTATCTCTTTACTTCTTTCTTTCTTTCCTTCTTTTTAGCTTTCTAGGACTTTCTTTTCTTTTTTCCTTCCCTTCCCTCCCCTTCCCTCCCTCCCCTCCCCTCCTTTCCCCTCTCTCCCTTACCCTTCCTTTTCCCTTCATTTCCTTTCCTTTCCATGGTTCTTTTCCAGGGCCTTTTGCAACCTGGGCAATGCACCAAAGAGCTACACCTCCCACTACTGGACAGTTTCTTAAATTGTCACTCAGGGGTTTTTTAATTAATAAATTACTATTTTTATTTTAAATGTGTTATTATTTATTTCATTTTTATCCTTTAGTATGTTTTTGATGTAACATTTTCTCAACCTCCATGAGAATTTGGTGCTAATCTTTTGAAACTGTGATTTTGCTTCTGGTCTCACCTGTTGGATTTGTCATTGGCCTCCCTAACAGCAGGCTTTCCTCAGATGTCCAGGGTCCTTGGTCAGTCACTCAAATTTAAGCACTGGCAAGAATAGGAATAAATAAGATACTTATAAAGAGAAAGAGTAAAACAAAAGAAAATTGAGATTATAACAACCCACAAGAAAGTCAGTAGTGAGGCTGGAGTCCTTCGAAAAATACAGAAATCAGATACAATTCACAATAAAAGACTTAGAGATTATACTAATAAAAGGTTTCTGAAGTGAAACTGAACCAGTAACCAATTAGATAGATAGATGTACAAATTGATGATGACAACTACATTGTAGACAGATGGGTAGATTAATTATAGGAATTAGCTCTAGTGCTCATGGAGACTGAGAGTCCACATCTTCCCATGCAAAATGAGACCTAGGAAAGCTAATGGATCATTCAGGCTTGAGACTCTGGGTGTTGGTTCTGTCAGTCCCCATCTGAACCCACCACCATGGGCCAGGACCTCCTGCATCTGCGGGTAGAGAAGGTGGATGTCCCAGCTTGAGTGGGAAGAGTGAAATATCCTTCCTCAGAATTGGGTTTGTTTGGGAGCATGGTGGGTTGGAGCAGGCCCACTCACATCAAGGGTGCCATTGGGCTCAATGCTGATTGCCTTCAAAACCCCTTCACAGACACACTGAAAACTAATGCTTGAACAGTGATCTAGGAATCCCTTAGCCAAGTCCACTTGACAAATAAAGTTAACCAGTGTACCCTACTGAGTGACAATGTGCTTAACTCTATTAAAAAGTCATAAAATAAGAAGCAATCCATACATCTATCTATACATAGAAAGAGTTAACATCAAGTGAATGTTACTCTTCATTCGTAAGTTCAGCGAAATTCCAATTAAATTTCTAGATGGATTTTTCTTTTGGGGGACAGTACTAGGGCTTGAACCCATGGCCTTTGTGCTGAGCTAAATCTCTAGCCCTTTTTCTATGTTTGATTTTTGAGACAAAGTCTCACTAAGTTACCGAGGCTCAGCTCCGACTTGATTTTCCTGCTTCATTCTCTGGCTGCTGGGATGACAGGTGTGAGCCATTATACTCAGCTTGGAAGGATTATTTTTTGTTAATTCATCCAAATGAATTAGTCAATTATATTGAAGGGTGAAAGTGTAGAAATAAATAAGATACTTATAAAAAGAAAAGCATTTATAAAAAACTAGAATAAGACAGGAGGAATAAGTTCAGATAATCTTACATGACTATAGTTAATAATGATATATTATAAATTGGAAATTTCTAGGAGAACAGATTTTTAAGTGTTTTCATTGCAAAAAGTATGTGAAGCAATTTATATGTCAATTAACTCAATTAAATATTCCATACACAATATATGTGTATTTTGATTCAACACCATATGTGGCACACACAATTTTTATTGGTCAATTAAAAATAAATGTTAAAAGGTGCTAGATGTAGGGCTAGGGAGGTAGCTCAGTGGCATGAACGCCTGTCTGGCAAGCAGAAGAAGAAGAAGAAGAAGAAGAAGAAGAAGAAGAAGAAGAAGAAGAAGAAGAAGAAGAAGAAGAAGAAGAAGAAAAGGAAGGAAGGAAGGAAGGAAGGAAGGAAGGAAGGAAGGAAGGAAGGAAGGAAGGAAAGGGTACTAGAACTAGTAGGTAAGTGTAGCAAAATTGTGCATGCCAGGTCAATATGAAATATTTCAAGTGTATTTCTACATCCACAACAATCAGAATCAAATTGATAAACTACACCACTTTCAATAGCATCATAAAACATGTAACACCAAGGTAAATCTGAAAAAGAGGTTGTCTTGACTTTCTCCTGGCTGAGACAAAATAGCCAACATACAAAATTAAGGAAGGAAAGGTTTATTTGTCTCAATCTGTGGAGGTTTCAGTTCATACCCAGCTGACTCTAAAGCAGGATGGCAAGTGGCAGAGTGGCAAAAGTTCATGGCAATGGAAAACAGCAAAAGCAAGATGAATAAAATGGGAGAGTAAGCATATTTCCCTCCCTTCTGCTTAGGCAAGCTACCTGCCCTAGGGCAGGTGTAGCACTCATACTCCCGGTTGTAGTGCTAGACAATGAATCAATCACAGACTCCAGATTCAGTCCTTTCTGAAAGCCTGCTCGCCCATGAACAGAGGAGGCTTTAGGGGGATGTACAGACACAAACCATAATGGAAGGGAAAGGGAAAAACCAGAAAATTAAAACCTCAAGAAATGGAGCAGTATAGTGTATTCATGGATCAGTAACCTCAATATTAAAATGTCAATTCTCCCAAGTTTATGTGTAGATTAAATGCAATGTCCATCAAAATCTAATAAGGCCAGGGAGATGGCTCAGTGGAATAAGTGCTTCCCTGGCAAGTGCGAGTGCTTAAGTTCAATCTCTGGTTCTGAAAAAAAAAAAAAACTAATAGGATGGTGCTTTAAGAAAAACCAACAAGCTCATTTTAAAATTGAAATGAGAATACAAAGGATCTAGAAAAGTCCAGCCATTCCAACAGAGAAGAGCAAGTTTGAGGAACTGAGATGCACTGATTTCAAAACTTACAAAGCTGCAGTAGTGTAGACAGTGTGGAATTTGTGTCATGACAGACAAATAGACTAATGGAACAGAATAGAATCCTGAAATAGAAACATATGTACATTAAAAAAACTTATTTTGAAAAGGTAGAAGGACAATTCTCTATAGAAAACCTAGTCCTTTGAGAAAAGGGTAATTGAATAGCTGTGCGTGTAAACACACAGAAAAGGAACCTTGACCAATACCTTATCCCATATTAAAACAAAACAAAAACCTTGTAAAAATAGTTGTTGACTTAGGAAAAACATGGAACTATAAAATTTCTAGAAATATATTTTTAGAAGAAAAATAGGCAGAAAATAGGAGATAGAGTGAAAATATTTGTGAACTTTTATCTGGAAATTTTCATTGCAAAAATACAAAGAATTCTTAAAAGTCAACAATAAGAAATCACTCAAGCAAGTCATAACTTAGCAAAAGATCTAGACAGATGCTTTACAAAAGGTGCATGGATGAATAACAAGGGTGTTAGGCATGTTCAACATAATTAGCCATTAAAGAAGAGCAAATAAAAGCCATATGAGATAGCACTGCACATCTATTAGAATGGCTTTTTTTTTTTTTTTTTTTGCATTTTAGGACAGGGTCTATGGGGTCTACGGGGTCTCACTGCATAGATCGGATTCCTAATGATCCTCCTGTTTGCAGCCTCCCAAGTGCTGGGATCACAGGCATGTGCCACTATGCCCAGTCTCAATTACCAAAGTTGAGAAGGATTTTTTTTTTTATTGTGACTGGCTCAGGCTGCAGAAAGGGAGGGTCTCGAGTGGCCTGTGGAGCTGGATATTAGAATGGTTAACACTGAAAAAAGACAATTGGTGGACAACGTCACGTGTTGGTGAGGGTGCGGAGCAGAGTCACATTTATTACTGATGGAAATGCAAACTGGTACGCTTGCCAAAATAGTTTGGTAGTTGCTTATAAATTTAAACATACATTTGCCATGTCACCCTGCAGTCCTGCTTGTAGGTATTTTATTTACCCAAGAGGACAGAAAACAAGAGCCTCATCTGTTCAGAGATGGGGCTTTTGGAAGGAGATTTATCATGGTGATGCTGTATTCATCAGTGGATCGATCCATTACTGAGTTCAGAGATAAACATATTCTTGGGAGGTGGGAGGAGTGGGAAGAGGAAAGTCACCGGGGCTGTGACCTGGAAGGACACAGCTCCCTCCTGGGTCCTCTCTTCACTCTCTGCACTTTAGCGGCCATTGTTTGAACAGCGTTTCCTCCCTCTTATTGCGGCATCACCCCACTTTTACCTTCGAGGCAGCTGACATGGTCTGAAGCTGTGATCCATAGTAAAGCTTTCCTCCTTTAGCTTGTAGGTTTTAGGTGCTGTGTCCTAGTGACAAGAAGGGATAAAGACGAAAAAGAAATCCTTGTGTATGTCCTCCTGCCATATATGCAAATTAGAAATTTATATATGTTTTGAAAAATGGCATTTACAATACAACAGCTGTCTGTGAAGGGGGGAACCGTGGCTGGAGGATAAAGGGTCAAAGGGCCTGAAGCAAAGAGGGGCTCTCCTGGGCCGGTGGGGAGAGTGCTCTGGCCCCAGCCACTAATGCCTTATTGCTCTCAAGTCGAGACAAAACCAAATATAAAATTAAAATCCAGCTGGAGGCATAAAAAGCAGATAGGAAACCCTGAGCACGAGGCATGTGTGGGCTGAGGCTGGGGCTGCCCCACCAGGATCTGTCCAGTCTGTGCCTAGGGGATGTGATCACCCGTGGGAGACTCCTGCTGCTCTCTAGGCAGGAGACTGAGCTGCTGGGGAGGAGGATGTGAACCTTCATCTCTAGCAGCATGCTTCATCCCTTGTAGCCAGGCATCTGCCTGAGTCTATCATGGAACTCGAGTCCTTGAGTTCAGCTTCAGTTTTCCTGGCCTTCCCAGGGCTACAGGAGGGAACTCCCCTCGCTCTGTGGGGTGAGGAGAAGATGGCGAGCTCAGCCTTCCTGTTCAGTGCATCACAGAATTGCCCTTTCCAGCCCACTCCTTGTCATCCCACCTTCTTAGTGCTGCAAGCTCAGGTTCCAGCAGCTCTCCCAGGTGCAGTGGAGATAGGTCACAGGCTCCCTTCATGCTGTCTCCCTCACTGAGGGCTCAGCTTTCCCCAAACTGTGGGTCACCTCTAACCTGCTGCCAGGTTCTTTTATTCTCTCCCCTACAGATTACTGACCTTTAATTCTAATCAGCCATTCTCCTGGACTCTTGGAAGGTAAGAGGTTGCACCCCCATGACCTCAGGACTCTCCTTCTACTCAGGAGAAATGACACCAGCCAGCGAGTGCATGGCAGTGTCCCATCCTGATGGGGAGCCAGGGCGATGCTGAAGGCAAACTATCCTGAGGCTGCATCCAGCTCTGCCCTACCAAGTGAGTTTCAGCACCCCACCCACCCTTTGGGAGCCTCAGTTTCTTCTGTAGTGAAGTGGAGGCGTCAGTGCTTCCCCTCCACTCCCACCAATATCAGAGCAGGTGGTGCTCATTCTGTGCTGCTTTCGTGCTGGCGCAACCAGGTTGTCAGCACTGGATGGGGGAGATTAGGTCAGTGTAACAGTCGTGTGAGGGGGTCCTCCAGAGTGTGCAGAGCAGGGAGAACTTTGCTGAGGTCTCACCCCTGGTCTCCTGTGGTGGGGCAGACTTCAACCCCCATGTGAACTTGGGAACCACCCAGACACACAGACAGGGTCGGGCTTCTCTCTGTGCACATGCAGCACCCGTGCACCTGAGCATCATGGAGTGGGGGATGCAGGGAGCCCTCTCCCTTTATATTTCATGGGGTGGCATGGGGTAGGCCAGAGAGCCCACTGGCTGGCAACTGATAAGAGCTTGCTGGTAGAAGTGAGAGTTCTTTGGGATGCTAAGAACTTGGGGATTCCAGAAGGGCTTCTTCACCTTCTAGAAGAAGTGGTGTGTCCCCAAACATCGATGCTCATGTCCTGCTGGGTCTGCTCATGGGAAAGGCAGTCTTTAGATACCAGAATTGTCATTGTACAATGCACCTTAGTGAGGTTCTGTCCTGGTTCTGCCAGGAATTTTAACAGACCCACTTGCCCTCTTCTAAGACTCTGTTTTCCCATCTGTAAGAAGGGTCAGGTCTAGTGATCTCTGGCCAAGGGTCCCCAACCTCTATCAAAGTGTTTAGCTGTCCCATTTGCAAATACTTGAGCTCATGTATCCATCCTCAAGTGGACCCAGTGGGAGGGTGTGTAGCTAATTAACTTGTTGATGGTTTGTAGTCAGATGCTCTTTCTGGGACAGTATAGTGTTTTGGCATCAGCTTGTGGGGTCCGTAAGCACACCCAACGGAAGGACAAAAACATCCTCTTTGGTGGATAACAGGAAAACAACAGGGGCAATGAAGAAAAGCAGAGACACATGCCAAGTGCTGCCATACATGAGTCATCTCTTTGCTCTGGCTTAAGGGACATTAGGGTCCCTTTGGTCAGAAATTGGAACACATGTGGCAAATGGACCTATCTGTCCCAGGGCTGGACCCTGGGAAGAGTGGGGAAACTATTCGCTCTTTGGCTTTCGTGAGAAGAGAGACATTGGCGAACTGGGGGACAGGAGGGAGACCCTCATCTGAGTGACCCTCTGCCAGCTCTTGTGGACACTACAGTCTCTTCAACAGTGATCCCTCAGGATTAAGGACACATATGGTCATGGTCATAGTCATTCTACTCTTAAGGTCCATCACCTCTGGGCTGTGTCACAGGGCACTAAGAAAGGTGAATTTCATTTCCCCACAGTGACAAGGGGATATTTGGCTTCTCAGGGAACAGTCCTTGTTCTTTGGGGCTTTGTAAGGGCTGCTATGGGATGGGCAGGGTGAAGCTCTGGCCAGTGGCTGCACCTTGGAATGAGCATGTTCATCCTTGTCCTGCAGGGAGGGCTACTCAGAGGTGCAGGAAGATGCTGGTTGACTCCCCAGCCTGATGTTACTTCATAAAACATTAACATAGTTACCAAACATATCCATTCATCAGAGGCAGTTGGAAAATGCTGAAAAAGAAAGAAAATATGATGCTTATTTGTATATTTACATCCCACAAAGGTAACTTCCATTCTGATATCATCCTGTCCTTCACTGTTCCTATGGATGTGTTTGTCTTTCTTTACATAGCTGTGATTATACAACCACACATTTTCAAGCCATGATTTTAGAGTTTATAGTAGATGGATAACCATGTGATGCCAAATTGTTCCTAGGTACTGCATGTAATGACTGTTCTGGGTTAGTAGGACAATGCTTTATTGGTGATTAATCAGACTATATTAAGCTTGAAGTATTATGCATAACCTTGAAGTGACCATTTGTGTGCTTTTAAAAATCTTGCATCAGTGTAGAGTGGAACTATTACATCAAAGAGTAGTTATGTTTTTAGATTCTTGACTTCCTATGGGAAAGACTGACTTTACGACCCCATTTTCTTGTGGCCAGAGCAGACAGCAAGGATTCGCTTCACAAACTCCTCTTTAGAGACCAAATTTTGGCCTGGGTGTGACCACATTGCCCATGGCCTCCTTCTCTTCCTCTCCTCTGCACCTTTATTCCTCTCTTGCTGAGGGCTGCTGAGATGTCTATAGCATGTTCTAGGCAGAGGGTGCTTGCCTAGCCTTGGACCATTGCAGCAGCAGACATTGCTCCTGGACTCCACCCTTGCTAAAGCATGAGATGCGGTCCCTTATGAGTGGCCTTTACTCCCCAACATGTGCAGCAGAAACAGTGACAAAGGAGGGTGCCTTCCTATCTCTACAAGGTTCAGCCTGGCCTCCTCAGTTCAGAGATCTGAGTCTGACATTTTCCTATACCCCAATATTAGTTGCAGAACAATATAAATGTCCTTCCCACCCTGTGCAAATGGAGCCTGTCCCTGGGGCTGGTCTCATCTGGGCCCTGCACAACTGGCATAAACAACTCCAAGGCAGGGGTGGCATGTGCTCCAGGCCCAGGGCTCAGTGGGACCCTAGATGCTCTTCCTCTGACCTGCCCCTCCCCTCCTTCACTCCCGGGCCCTACCTTCTTCTGTTGGGTTTCCCTGTCCTTTGTATCTGAGACCTGGAGAGACAGATAACCTGGGAGCCCCCATGCTGATGGAGAGGCCAGGACTCTGAGGTCTCTAGAGCCTGGGCCAGTTTGAAGGTCAATTCTCACAGTGATGGGCACAGTGATAGGGAGAGGAGCATGCTGTGAACCATCTTTCCAGACATACAGCATGCTCGCATGGCCAAAAAGTGCCCACTCTAGTGGCACAGTGGACAAGCAGCAAGCAGGTCCTCTGGGGTCCATGGTGCTGTGGGCAGCACCTGAAGCTCAGCTGTTAAGTTCAAGATGGAAGTCTTTGCTCAAGGAAGATCTCCTTGCTACAGTACAAGTGGCCACTGATTGAGGCCACAGAAGCACGGGGCCACATAGCCCCAAGATCACTCACTGCTTTGGGGGAGTAATTGGCCCAGCTCCTTTCCTTTGATTTTTCTGTAGGCACAGGAAGGGCCTAGGTAAATATGTCCTTTTACCTGTGAGAAATAATCTCTGCCTAGAAAATCTATCAATAGTCCCTCTCCTACCCATAGCAGCCCATACACCAGGCTACTTTTCTTTCATGCACAATACCCAAGGTTTAAAGACTTCCCAGATGGAATTAAACACACTTGCTACCTTTTGCTACCCCTGCCTAGGATGAGCCCCTCTTCCCCTCTCCTCTGAAAACGTGTGGGCAAAGTTGAGCAGATCTTCAAATTCCCCTGCCCTCCCACCCATGGAAAGCCACTCTTTGTGTCTCTGGGCTCTACCTGAAGCTGTGTGTAGACCCAGCTGGCATTGGCAAGCCCCTGGCCCACAGTAGGAAAGCCTGGGAGCTAAGCCAAGTCACTCCCCTTCTCTCTAAGACAGGTGATGCAATTTGCTAGGGCTGGGGTGTAGCTCAGTGGCAGAATGCTTGTTATGTCAAGGCCTTGGGTTCACCTCTCAGTGTTACAAAATAAACAAAAAACAAAACAAGGAATAATGCATAGTGATGTGCACCTTGTCCTGACCGCATTTCCTCTCAATTCTGCGGATAAGGCAGGCTCTGTGGTGATGGCCGGTCTGTGACTGAGGGAGCCTCTGTGATCCCTTTGTAGTTCACTAATGTGCAGGCCCTGGTGCTGCCGTCTGGCCCAGTGGTCCTGGCAAGCTGGGAGATGTGGCCACCCACAGGGTGCTTCTAAGCATGTGTATGGGGTGGATGGTA
Source organism: Octodon degus (assembly GCF_000260255.1). NCBI lineage: Eukaryota > Metazoa > Chordata > Mammalia > Rodentia > Octodontidae > Octodon > Octodon degus. The sequence continues at coordinate 7,741,731 of NW_004524708.1, forward strand.
AAGGGTCATCAGGGCACACGTGGGACTTGCTTATGAAAGTCTAGTACCTATACTGCCCAGCATAGCTCTCTGGGGGTTGTTACCCACATTTCAGAATGAGCACTGCAGAAATACAAGGAGATAGATTCAGATACAGCTGACCTCCTGGAGCAAGGGCTCCCCAAGCTGAGCCGTGAGGACCTTCTCCGCTGTCTACGCCTTCCTCTGTGCTCCATCTTTGCAGCACTACCAACCCCACAGCTGGTGCTGATTAACAGCGTGTTGACAGTGAGGTTTTCTTTTCCTACTAACCAGGGGGCTGGAAGTGAACATTGACGGAGTTCCTACTGCATAACGACCTTCTGCTTGCCATTCTGCATGCCCAAGTCAGCCTCCTCCTCGCCTCTGCACTGGGAGGAGCTTTCTCACCGCCAGCCATGTCAGCTACAGAAAAACAGAGGGTCACAGAAGCTTGGGTCATTTGCCCTTGTTGACCACGCTGGTACCAACAGAGTTTGGGTTGGAATGCAGAGCCCTTTGACTCAAAAGCCCACACTTTGTCTATTGCTTCAGCCTCTAGCCCATGGCTGTCCAATAGAAACAGAAGTCCAGCCACGAGTAGGAGCCAGATGTGCAACTTTATATTTTCTTACAGCCACATTAAATAAGGAAAACCCAGGTGACATTAATTTCATTGATGTGAGTTATTTAACTCAGTAGACTCTAAATATTAGCATTTCAACATGTAATCAATGTAAAAATTATTAATTTTACATTCTTTTTCTTGTTGTCATTGGAAGACATGGTGTAATTTACACATCCATGTGGACTAGCCACAGTGCACGGGCTCAGACCCCATGTGGGACCAAAATACCCATTCTGGTTTCTCTCTTAGATATTCTTCCAAAAGAATCAGATTTTTTTTTGTAATGCTTTTTGGTTGTAGAATATATTTTAAAGTATAACTTGCCAGATGTTATGTATGCATTAAAACAACATAGGTACACGCAACACTGCTTATAGCTAAGTAACAAGATTAGAAGTCTTTGGGTACATTTTAACTTCTCTTTTTACCAGTGTGCTTTCAGTACATACTAAAAAATAGTCAATGATGTAATAAGTAATGTGACTGAGTTAACTGTGCCAGTCAGCTGGGCTTGCAAGAACACAAACTACCACTGATGACATGGCTTCAAGGGCAGGAATTTCTCTCTCATATTCTACATGTGATGATGGGACCAAGGTTCTGGCAAGGTCAGATTCCTCCTGTGGACAGCAGCAGCACAGAGAGCGTGCTCTGGTATCCTCTCTTCTAAGGACACTAATATTGTTCAGAAGCCTACCTTCTTTAGCTCTTTCAACTTTCGCTACTCCTTATACCCCATCTCCAGACCATTGCCTTAGAGGTTGCATCAGAGAGGGGACACAAGCCCTCAGGCCATCTGTCACTGAGCAACTGCAGGTGACCGCATTTCTCAGTGGGCTCAGTGATGCGGCATGTCCTTGGGTTACCCATGAGGACTGTTGGGGAGCTCCTGTGAGGCCAGTGTGCCTGGAGGCACCCCTGCAGGGTGCAGACTGGAGTGCCAATCACTCTGTATCCCTGCACAGCCCTTCTTTTAGTCTCCATCCTTCTCCAGGCTTTGAGTAAAAGATACAGAGCTGTTGAGGTCCAGTGACATGATGCAAGTCACTTGCAGAAGTGAAGTTTCACTCTAGGCCTCTCCTCTTGGCTCCCTCCTCTGCTGCTTGAGCACAGTGTCCATGGCCTGAGTGGTTTTCTTGTGGAGCTGAGGAGGCACAGGCCCTGTTCTGCTTTGCTTTTTTTCCAGCATCCTTTACAGGACACAAGTCACTTTCATGGGCCATGCTGGATTTAGGAATCAGTGGGCTAAGTCACACACCACTGCTTAGTGTGAACTGGGCCAAAAGTAGCAGGGGGTAGTGGGTGTCAAACAACTTCTAAGAGGCTAAAAATGGGAGCTGAGGTAGCAAACAGACTAAGCAAACTAGGAGGAGTTTCTCACAGAAGCGGGGGTTCCATTCTTTCTGCAAGCCCTTCAAGCTCTACCTGAAGACTTCTTCCTGCTAGAAGTGCAAGGACAGAGTGACAGGTCCAGGCTCTGGGAACAGGTCATACACCTGTGGGGTGGGGAAAGGAAAGAGACCAAGGGTCTCCAACCAGCCAGGAGTCAGCAAGGTGTTGGCTGAGCCATGAGCCACCTTGAACAGGGACATCAGGGACTTTGCGGACAAAATATTCATGTTGGTCACCCTCTGTGTGTCACTTGTTGTGGTGTCTTAGTCACTGCCCTGTGGCTTACAAATACCCAAACCAAACATCCAACCCCTCAACTTGAAGGAGTAGAGGTTGATTTGGGCTCATGGTTTTAGTCTGTGCTTGGCTTCAAGGCAGGAACAGGATGACAGAGGGACGTGGTGGGAGTGAATGTGCTCTCCCCACAGTGGGCTGGAAAAGGGAAGGAATGAGCCCCTCATTACCTCCTGGGATAAAATGAGCCCCTCCAGGTCGCAGGCCTGTGACCATGACCCCACCTCCTAACAGCACCGAACTCACCAGGGCAGCACAGCATTCCCATAATCCAGTCACCTTCCACACACAGGAGAGTTTTGGGGGATGTTTCAGATCTAAACCATGACATGATAAGATTGTGTCTCCAACCCAAATTTCAATCCTTATGCTGAAGCCCTAATCCCTGGTACCCCAAATGTGACCTTATTTGGAAATAGGGCCTTTCAGATGTCATCATTAAGATGAGGCTTCTAGGGTGCACCCCAAATCAATATGACAAATGTTCTCTAATGAGGAATAGTCTGCACACTGTTATGGGCATGCACAGCTCAACTTTTCTACAATACGGCATGAATGGTCATGCTGACCTCTGAAGCACGCAGCTAGCCCAAGCAAGCCAGCTACCCCAGACCCATAGAGATTCATGACATCCGGGGAGCACCAGTGCTGAGTTAGCCCTTCAGTACATTCCTGTTGATGCCAAAGTGTTTCATACTTTTGGCTTTGTGCAGAAACTTCAAATCTAAAGCATCTTGGTTGTACAATATTATTTGTTACAGAGGCGTACAAAATAAAACTTATATGTAAATGCTTCCTTGCAATTTAAAGATCTTAAGAGAAATTGAGTCAAGTTAGACAGAAGTTTTTTTTCTTTTTTTTTTTTTTTTTTTTTTTTTTTTTTTTTGCGGTACTAGGGATTGAACTCAGGATGCTGTGCTTGCCAGGCAAACGCTTATTCTACTGAACTATCTCCCTGGCCCAGAAGTTGAATTTTTTTTTAAACTAAAATATAGGCTAAGCTTTTATTTCCTGTCAGTTAAATTAAATTTAATGCGTCTCTTGAGTTTTCCATATTTTGTTTTGTTCCCCATTTTGATTATTTTGGAGGGAGTGCTGTTTCCTGCTGATGATATTCAGATTGTCCGCAGTTCTTGTCTCTTGCAAATCGTCCTCGATAATTGACATCTTTGTTCTTTCGTACAAGAATGTCCATAGGATAAATATAAGAAATAGCACCTTGGATCCTGGGAAGACGCTCTCAGTTTCCAGGCCCGTGGTGTTTACTGTGCTGTCGGTGTCTGAAGACAGTTCACTTCTGGTCCTGTTGCACCTCAAAAATTAACTATCATTTTCATGTCCCCAAGAACAGAAGTGGCATCTGTTAGATCTCACTCATATCAAACGCTACCCTCCTTCCTGTTTCACTGTGATGCCGCTGTGATGCCCCTCCCCTCAGTACTTGGCCTTTCCTCTTATTCTGTTGGATGGGTTTAAATTTTATGGTTCAATTAGTCTTTTACTTTCAAAATAATATTTCTGGATTCCTGTCTTGCTTTCAAAAGCGCCCTGTTACTGGAGAGTAGAAAACTCTCTGGGCCGTTTTTTCTTGCAAGCACTGGAGACCCACTGTACTCAACCCAGGTAAACAGAGGCTGTCAAGGTGGACACCGGGTGTTGTAGTGAGGGAAAGTGGTGCTTGGAAACAATCCTTGAAAAAGGTCAGGTGATAGGGAGCCCGAGAGCAGGGACATGACCGCATCATTCCCTGGGGACAGTCTGTCCTGCTGCTACTGTTGTTACAGCGTCTGTGGACACGAGCCAGTTCTCGGATTCACCTGCCTGTGACACCACTTCCTGGATGCTGGGGGCTTTTCCTCCCTGTCGCTCCAGCCACCTTGCCCTCTCCCACCATCACCCACCACCGTTGCTTCCCTGCTGCCAACACCCCCTGCCCCTGTCAGGTTGCTGCTCCTGTTACCCCTCCACCTCCATCACTATCCCCCCAACTAATGCTAGAGCAAATTATCAACTGTCCTCTGACTTTGCCAGTGGTGACTTTGGACTCAGAGGCCTCTGTAGTCATCTCTGGTTGTTCCTACACAAGCTTTAGTTGTATAGAGTCAAGGAGAGTAAGTTGGTATTGACTTAATTGGGGGAACATTGAGTATTCTTATTATATTAGATCTTCCCATCCCAGAAGAGGGCATGTGTTAAATTCTCCCTTTGTGATTGAGATTCCATCACATCCTACCCAGCTTTGGAAATCTACTTCCTACTATGGGATCTGAACAATTATTATTATTTTTCTTCAGTTATTATTTTTTACTGAGATGTGTGTCTTAATTACTGAGCCACATCTCCAGACTCCCCACCTTTTAGAAATTTCAGACAAAGTCCTGGCAAGTTGCTCAGTCTGGCCTTAAAGTTGTGATTCTCATGCCTCAGCCTCTAGAATCATAGCCATGTGCTGCAGCACCCTATTCTTTTTTTTTTTTTTTTCAGAACTGGGGATTGAATCCAGGCCCTTGTGCTTGGCAGGCAAGCACTTATTCTATTGAGCTATCTCCCTGGCCCCTATAGCACCCAATTCTATATGAATCACTTTCATCAGGAGCCCCATCTTTCTTTCTGCCCCATGTTCGGGCCTATTTCCTTTACTTTATCTTCTGGTTCATTTGTTGATGGTTGTTTTTGGGGCAGGGAATAGCAGTTCACACATGGAGCATCTAAGAAGATAATTTCTTCCCCAAATACTCTTTCCTGAGTCTGAACCCTTGGGTGCTCAGTTCTGACTGGTCTCTGGGTCTTATGTGCTACCCAATTCCAGATGTCTGGTGTGTTCCAGACTGAAAGCGGGGTTGGTTCTTCTGGAAGTTGCTGCAGTAGGCTGAAGCCTGCTGTGTGGGAATTCTTTCCTCCCATGTCGCTGGCTGCTGGGGCTTTGAATACTTGCAAGAAAAGCCAGTCCTCAGGCTGAAGTCGCTGCTTTTCTATGAGTAGTCAATGTGGAAAAGTAGGGTTCCCATTTCTGCTCATTGTACCCCTCCAGCCACTCTGGCTGACCTGTGGTGTGCCCAGCCACAAAGGGAAGACCTCTCTTCCTGTACCCTTTTGTGCAGGGCAGCTGACAAATGGTTTCCTCTGCATTCCCACTGTCTGCTGGTGATTTTCCATTCCATTCTCTAGCTTGTGCCAGGAATAACATTTCACACATGTCTGACACCTTTTCTTTCTGAGAACCAAACACTTTACAAGCTAACAGTAACTGTGATCACCTCTGGATTCCAATGGAAAGGCTGAGAGTCACAGGATCAAAGTGGCATGGTTGGGGGTAAAGGGGAGGCACCTAGACATCAGGTCGCCCCAGGTTTGAGCAGGATGAGAGGGTTCAGGTACTAGAGGAGGGACAGCCCAGGTCAAGAGTGTCAGTGTCAATGCTGGGTACCTGCAGGACCCTAGAGCCTTGGAAGACAGTGAGAAGGTGACAGTACTAGTGCTGACGGTGGCTTTGGAAGAGGATGGGACTCGAACCATTGCTGCCAGGAAAGTTGGGAGAGGTGGCATATTGTCTGTCTTGGGGAAGTGGAGACACCCTGAGCATCACTCACCCACCTTGAGGAGCAGGAAGCAGATCAATTGCTGCTGGCACTGAGATCTGCTCAAGGGGAGTCAGCACTCAGGCCCAGGGGACCTCCAGGAAGCTGCTTCAGTCATTTGGGGGCATGTCCTGTAGAGCATGGGGCTGAAGCAGTGACACATTAGGCCTCTTCCGGGACAGCATTTCATCAGGGATGAGCTGAGCTGCAAAAGACTTGCAGTGGAGACCCCAGAACTCTGGGGTGAGCTCAGCATGCAGGATCCACAAGGCTCCTTGTTGCTTCATTTGGCACCTTGATTTGGAGTCTATGTTATCCTACCCTGCAGGACACTCTGCCCACTGACAGCTCACAGCCTGTAGGAGCAGCACCTGTGACTGTGATCCTCTTAGGAATCACACAAACCTAAGGCTGTTGTGTTGGTGAGACTGGGAATCAGCAGTAAGTACAACTCTGTGTGTGTGTGTGTGTGTGTGTGTGTGTGTGTGTGTGTTTGAGAGAGAGAGAGAGAGTGAACATGCATGCACAGGGGCAGTGCTTGCTCAGGGGATGCAATGCAAGGCATGTGTCTCTGTGTTACAGCTCATAGAATCCCAGAGGTAGGTACAAGGGCCATTAAAATGTAAGGTGAAAAAGTGAGGACTCAAGACATAGGAGAACCTATACTATAACATTATGTAACTCAGTTGTATCCCAAATTTTCTGATCAAGGAGATGATGGGGCCACAGAGGAATGTGATCAATGATGTAGAGTGTGCCTAAGGAGAGTCAC
>NW_004524708.1:7749346-7770591 GCF_000260255.1 Octodon degus
ATTCTCTTAATTCAATGAATAGAGAGGTTTGCTATAATAGTGTTTGAGACAGGATAACATGTCTGCATCTTGTACAATGAATAACCACTAAGACAACAATATGCAATGTATTAATTGTTGAAAATGTGCCAGTAATTGGTTGTGAAACTGTCTCATTGATATTTGTTTCTCAATAAAATTATTTTAAAAAGTAAGGTGAATATTTAAACTAAATATGCATTACAGTGAAAAGCCATGTTTGCCATCAACATATTTTCTCTTGCTTTGAACACACTTATCCCATCATTCTTGCCACTTTCTGAAGCATTCCTGGGACTCTTCTTTTGTGAATATCTTTACCAGTTGTGCTAACAATTTCAGTGTATGTTGTACCAGCTGCCACCCCACAGAAGGCACAATTGTTCAACAGGGTGGTGTGTCTGTGCCCATGTTACACACCAGATCTGGCACTATGCCCTTCCCCAAAGTGAGCACAAAAGGTGGGCATCTTGAATTGATTCAGGACACCAAGGCAGCCACAACAGTGCAAATAAAGACACTCACAAAAGAACAGTTCCAGAACTGCTTCAGAAAGTGGCAAGATTAATAGGAGTAGGGTACTCAGAGGAGGAGATTTTTGAGGGGGATTAATGCCAATGTATCCTTTACTGTAAAATGTTTTTTTAAAAATTTAAATATTCATTGTAATTTTTGATCATGCCATGTATTATGATCCCATTTTGTAGATGAGGGATAAGAGGTTAAATTAACAGTCCAGGGTCTTGGCATCAGCAAAGGCTGGAATTTGAATCCAGTTCCCTTCTACTCCTATGTCTCCTTCTCCTCTGAAAGACTGCCTTAAAGTTAAGCACCAAGAACAAGGTCTCACAGAGATAGTCTGACTGCCCCCAAGTATTTCTGGCTAGCCAAGCCCTCCCAGGTCCCCAGCACTCTTTCCCAAGCAGGCCCCTTCCGAGTGCTGGGAGGGAGTTGTTTCTGGGTCTGCCTCCGATCCTTCAGAGATCCCTCCGAGAGCTCTGGGCCAGAGCCCAGGCACAGCAGGGCAGCCCCTGCCCAGTGCTGAGGTTTGTGATCTGCCATTCACACTGGCTCTGCTCAGATGCTTATAGTTCTCCCGCGACCACCCAGGCAGCCCCACGGGGCCTGGAAGCCAGCCTGGGTTGCTCAGCTCTCCTGGTCCTGCTGTTGTCAGCCACCCGCAGCAGCCGGCCATGCCGCCCAGCCAAACGGACACTGGAGCCCAGAAACAGCAGGGTCTGAGCATCCCCCACAAGCTACAAAGGAGAGTCACAAATCAAAGGGGCCAGCGAGAACAAAGCTGTCGCATCTGTCCATCATAGCGCCGGATCTCAAAATATCACCAGCCAAAGTCCTGCTAGGGTTGGGTCACTACAGGCTAGCTATGGCTGCTGGCTACACATTTCTGGCTGCACGGAGCCCACTGTGGAGGAAGCCAGGTGGCTATGCTTGTGCTGGCCCAGGAGGTGGGGATATATGCAGGATGTTGCACCCTTGCATTCCAAGGTATGTGGAATCAGCCACTGTGGGCTCCCTGTAGGAGGAAAGGAGGGAGGCAGGGAATGGCTCTGACTGCAGCCTGGCTCTGTCTGCGAGAGGATACAGCCCCACTTCTCCATCCCACTGAACCTGCCCAAGGATGTCATGAGGCTGGCCAGCCAGCTGGCTCAGCACAGACTTCAAGTCACTCTGAGCCTTTGCTGTGGTCCTGTGTGCTGGCTGTCTCTGCCCAGGTGAGAAGGACTCAGGAATCACGCAGGTTCTAACTGCCAGCTTTCTACCCCTGCAGTCTGAGCCACAGTGCACAAGAGACACACAGGGACGTCACACAGGGCCGCGCTCCCCTCTGCCTCCAGGGCAAGCATTCTCCTGATGTTGCTCCTCTCTGTGATCATGCCACCCTGAGACCTTGCCCCCCTTCCCATACTCCTCTCCTCTCCTGGCAGTGAGGCCACAGCATGTGCATCAATACATATGCAATGGCCTGGATGACAAAGCATGACTTCTGATCTTAAGTGTGTTTCCAGTTCATTTCTCCTTGCTAATCTTATGGTCAAATGAAGAATGAGACCTTGAAGAGGCTTTCTGCTGTCCAATGCCAGGCTCTGTAGGATGATCCTGCTGCAGGGACAGTAGCAGGAGGAGAGCATGGGCCATATGCCAAGGCCCCCGCTTCACATCCTGGCCAAATTTGCTATTGTTGGAGCTTGTGGTGCTGGCCAGATCCTGAATGTGAAGTGGGATATCATTGTGATCTTCCTTTGTGTTTCTCTAGTGACCAACAATGTCAAGCATTGTTTTATATGTTTATTGGGCATTTGCATATCTTCTTGGATAAATGTCTACTCAGATACTTTACCCATTTTTAAATTAGGTTGCCTTTTTATTATTGGGTTGCAAGAATTCTTCATAAATTCTGGCTATTAAAACCTATGAGATACATAATGAAAGCATTTTCTCCTGTTGCCTATGTTGTATTTTAGCTGTTTATTAATGTCCTTTTTTTAAAAAAAAATATATATATTTAGTGCAGGGTGTACAAGGTCTCACTACACAGATCAGACTCTTAATGATCCTCCTGTTTTCAGCCTCCCAAGAGCTGGCATTACAGGTGAACACCACCATGCCCAGAATCAGCATGCCATCTCAGCGCACCCTGGGGCTGGGGACAGCATGGATGTTAATGTTCTTTGATGCACAAAATTTTAGATTTTGGTAATGGCCAGTTTATCTAATTTTTCTCTTGCTGCCTAATACTCCCATTATCATACATAAAAATCTTTTGTAAAAACCAAGATCATGAAGACTTTTCCCATATTTTATTCTAATAATTTATTGATTATAGCTCTTATATTTAAATCTTTGATTACTTGGCAGTTAATTTTCATGCATGGTTTGAGGTAGGGTACAAGTTAATTCCTTGGCATGGAGATATTTAGTTGTTCTACTGAAATGGATATGTTTAAATGAGAAAGGATGAAGCCGTAAACACTTCTCTACCAGGGGTCTGATATAGCTCAGTTTACAAACTTAACTTGCTTTACAGTGTTAGAGTAGGTGGCTGAGATTGTGTTTGCATGGGGAAGATGACTGTGGTCTCTCTCTCTCTCTCTCTCTCTCTCTCTCTCTCTCTCTCTCTCTCTCGTTTGTATCTTAGGGAAGGGTCTACAGGGTGTTCAGTGTCTCACTAGTAGATCAGACTCATAGTGATCTGCCTGTTTACAGCCTTCCAAGAGCTGGGATTACAGTTGCATGCCATCACGTTCAATCTCAATTGCTCTCTCAGCACACCTCGGGGGCAGGGCTGTCACGGCAGGTCTTGGGATTGAACCCCAGGCCCCTGAGCCTGCTTGCAGGTGCTTTAATCCCCTGAGCTATTTGGCCGGACCTTGATGACCTTGTGACCCAGTGAAAAGTTGGTGCATAGAAGCAAAATTTTGCAGAATGCTTTTGTTTGCAAACAGAAGTGCTCACACAGAGCAGCATTGCTGTACACTGCTAGTTGGGTAAAGAATGCTGTCCACTTAGAAACACATGTAAACCAGTTCAGAGGTGTGTTGATTAAATGAAAAAACCTAGGTTACACAGCATAGAGCTGAGTGGGACCTAGGGCCAGTTTAGGGTACATAAATGATCAGATTCTACACAGAAAGAAAACTACAGGGATCCCTTTCTCCCCGGAGCTCCACCTGGCTGGGCTACATTTGCCTTATTTTATTTTGGAACCATGGCTGTTCAAAAGTCCTGTGTCTGAGCCCACATTTGCCAAGTGCTCATGGGGCATCTCCTTGTGGGGTTGGCTCATTGGGGGGGATAATGTCAGTCTCAGAGACACCCCTTCCTGAAAAATCAGGGTACCACCTTGGTACCTCTCTGAGTGCCTGCAAGGCCTTGGCCCTGGCCATAGAAACAGCTCTGGGTCTCTTGCGGTGGGGGGCTCACACGCTGATACCCACCCCTGTCCTGCTGCTCATCTACACAGTGTGCTGTGCTGATAATGGGAGTAACTAGGGGTGCACAGCCCTGGAGCAGGGTGATGGGCACCCCCCCCAGCCCCCAGGGAGTGGCAGATACTCCACCCTAGACTTCAGTTCTTTGTCTCATCTCTTCTAAAGAGCATAATTAAGCCTCTGCTGCCCACGTAAGCTGCCATCCAGATCCAAATGTTCTCACTTGGAGCTTCTTTCCTAGTGTGTCTGCCAGCTCTGGAAGTCCAGCTTTGGTCCCTCCACACTGTAGCTCCCTCCTGTCTGCTTCGTTCTTTTTGTGCTCAGACTTTGGGAACCAGCATGGCACCACCTTCTTATTGATTCTGCTGGGGTTTCTCCTAGATCCACCCATTTCAAATTGACCTGTGTACTTGCTCCTCCTTGGATGTGCCTGGGCTGCATAGTGTTGCTGGAGAAAGTCCTACCACTGGTGCAATTGTGTCCACCAGGCCCACTGGAACCCAAACTCCTCCCTCATGCTGAACCAGCCCTCTCAGCTCCCTGGGGTTGTGCAGGCAGCCCTGGAGGCGCTGTTCTCTGACTGCCCACTATCATCTGCCACATGCCCCATGCCCCACTCCCATGTCCCTCCCATCTACCTTCCAGACTTTACCACTTGGCGACCCTTTGCATCCTGCCATCCCTTTCCTTGTTACGAGTGCTGCCTTGCTACCTTTTCTCTTTTGCAGATGCTCCACAAGAGCCCAGTTCCCAAGCACCTCCTGTAACAGCCACCCCACCTCTGCTCAGTGGCTTCCACTCTGGCTTTCCAGTGGCCACTGCAGCCCAATGGACTGGCCCCTGGGAATGAACCCACTCTGAGAAGCGCCTTCCCACCTTTGCCGCTGTGGTTCCCTGCAGATAGGGGGTAGGTATGGGCTGCAGCTTCCTCAATCTTCACAGCCACTGTGTTAGTCAGTTTTCTTGTGGGGACACAATGCCTGATGGCACAATCTGAAGGAGGAGAAGCTCAATTTGGCTCACAGTTTTGGGGATTCAGTCCATGGTCAGAGGGTCTAAGGCAGGAACACCATGGTGGAAAGCTGCCCACTCTGTGCCAGTGAGGAAGCAGAACAGGGGAGCAGTTCCAGTCAGGAAGGGGCACAGACCACAAGTACTGCCCAAGTGCACACCTCAGTGAGCCACCCAGACATAATCACCAGCCACTTGGATAGCTCCCAAGCAAATTAGTTCAACACAGTTCAGCTTAGGCACCACAGCAACTCAGCTTCTCTCCGTGTCTCCATCGTGGTCCTCGGCTTCCTTTGTAGCCTCCTTTTCTTTTCTGGCTATCTAACTGTTGCTCTCCATTGGTTCTGCTCTTGCCCATCCCCTCTCCCTCAGCCACCTCATCCATTCTAATGCTGCAGCGGCCAGACTGGGAGCCGATGGTGGCTCAGCCGTAGGGGTCTGAGCAGAGGACTTCTGGACAGAAGAATCTGGAGATGCCCTCTACTCTTTAGGTCATGTGGCTTTCTAAGGAGCGGTATGGGTATTGCTTGGCAGTGCACTGGATACATAGCTCAGCCTGTCCAGGCTCCTAGACCCAGAATGCAGGGTGACAAGCCCCATAAGAGATGTGTGCATAGTAGAGAGTGAAGACACTTGTTTTCTGCAAACGCTTTTGCTCCAAAGTAGATGCAGTTCCTAAAGGAGACTGAATGGCTGGAGTGCTCTTATTTTGTTCTCCTGGAATGCAAGCTTATGCTCAGCGAGGGAAACAGGTTCTCATGGAAACTAACTCTTCTCCAGTGTGGTGGGCCACAGGGGGAGTGGGATGAAAGGGACAAGAGTAGTTGCCTGGCGCCAGGGCCCTGCTGGGTCAGAGGCAGAGCCCAGAGCTGAGGTGCACCCACCCACTGTGGGGGCCAGCCTAAGGTTGCACAGCACCCGGGGGGAGGAGATGAGGGGGGCTCTTTGTGCACTCTTAGTCCCCTGCTTCCTAAAGCAGCTAGGGTGTAGCTGCCCAGGGTACTGCCTGGGCCCAGCTAGCTCTCTGTTTCCTGCTCCTCGCTGTGTGCCCAGGCCAGTACTCGCCTCCTTCACCGACTGAACTCAGCCTGCAGAAACCAAACACATGGGCACTGGAAAGCTCCATGTGACCCAAATCAACCCTGGCTTTTCAGTGAGTTCTTGGAGCCAAAAACAACAGGTCTTCCTGGTGCATGTGAACAGAGTGGTTTGGGCTGGGTTGGTGCAGAGCCTGTCATCAGCCTGCCTTGGTTAGGCTGGTAGACAAGGCTAGACTGTTTGCAAGAAATGAGAGCTCTGCTCTGGGGCCAGCACATGTTCTGGTCCCTCACTCTAAACACAAGAGATGGAGATGGAGAGGAAAGGGCCTTGCAACAATATTAGGATCTAAAGATCTCAGGCAGAACAGAAAGGAAGTTTCCCATGAACCTTGGGTCTGGGTCCCAGGACCATCCTGTACTTATGTGATGTGTGTGCAGAAATATATGTGCATAAGGTGTGTGTGTCTTTTTGCATGTGGGCATTATGCACATAGATGTATGTGTGTTGTACATGAGTGCATATACATGTGTGTGCCCATGGTGTGTGTATAAGGCAACTGTGCATGTGGATATGCACACACATGTTCATGCATCTCTGTGTACACATGTGTGTAATGTGTATACATGTGTACATGTGCACGTGTGCATTTGTGTACATGCGGGCCAGACGCCTCCTGCAGGTCTACAGAAGGGCTTGGAAGGGGGCCCACAGACAGGCGCTGGCCTTTCCCCAGCACAACAGGGTGAAGATCCTGACATGGTTCTGGCTTCCGAGTGTGCATGGCGGGGTCAGCCTCATGTGGGGGTGAGGCCCTGCTGGGGTGGTTAAGCAAGGCCAGGGGAGAGCTATGGTGCCCTCAAATACCCGCTTGAGCTTCTGCCTCTGTAGGGCTTTGTTTTCTGGGGGCAAAATCCTGGGGGTTGTGGCCTTGTGCCTTCACTTCAGCTTCTCAAGTCTCATAGGGCCAGACCTGTGCAGTGGCTAGGTCCCTGAGCAGCACTGCCTTGACCTCAGCTTGAGGCCAGGCTCATGATGGGTGGGCATGGCTCCCCACCCTGCCCAGTCCTGTGCCCCACAAGTCCCTCTATGACAATTGGCTGATCACGACCCAGGTGAGTCCCAACACAGAAGGATGCCTCCTAAAACTTCACCTCAGTGATCGCACCGAGTCTTCACAGCTTAGGCCTCATGAGATCAGTGCTACCATCATCTCCACTTCGTGAGGACGCAGAACAGCCAAGAAACATCCTTGGTGTCACACAGCCCAGGGCAGGGGAAAGCAGCTCCAGCTGCAACTCCAAGGCTCCTTTGTGTCCCGGCTCCATCTGGTCTGCTTTACTCTGCAGGATTCTCAGAGTCCCAGGAGTCCAGAGGTGGAAAGGACACTGGTTTGGACAATCTGTTTCCAGTGAAAGGTTCACCCAGGCAAGCCTGTAGCCAGCATAGTTCCTCCCAAAGCACCAGTCTTGGAGTGTGCTAGGAGAACACTGTGGCCACCCTCTGCAGTGCCGGAAAGTCCACCCCTGAGCTCCTGCAGGGCATGGGCACCAGTGCAGGACAGTGGGTTGTACCCGGCACCCCAAGCTGTGTTCACACTAGGCACCTGGAGTCCCGCAGCGCCGCATCATCTCTGCTCTACAGCTAGCACTCAGGTTCAGAAGTTCCATGACTTACCAAAGGCCACCCAGGGCTGAGGAGGACAAATGGCCAGAACTAGAACTCAGTGCACGAAGGAGTGTGTCCCTCCTTTGCTTCCAAGTCTCATCAGTGAGTCCCTTAGGCTGAGTGTGCACCACCTGTGACTGACATATCCACCCCTCTAGGCTTCCCCTTACTCAGCCATATTTCCTTCACCTTGTATTGGGTTCCAGTTGTTACAAAATACCTGTGGTAACCAATTTGTATTTTTTTGGGGGGAATTGGGAATTGAACTCAGAACCTTGCATTTGCCAGGCAGGCACAGTACCACTGAGCTTCATCCCTGGCCCAAGTTAACTTTAAAGATAAAAGGTTTATTTTTGTTTATGGTTCTTCAGGTTCCAGTCCATGAATGAGTGGTCCTTGGGGAGAACAGCACATCGGGGCCAGAGGCAACAGGGAGGCAGAGAGTCCAGGCCAGGGCCCCATAGTCCCTTGAAGGGTACATGACTTCCCATTAGGACTCACTTCCTAAAAGTCCTATCACCTCCCAGTGGTGCCACCCTAGAGAATAGGCCTTTGGGGATACTGAACCTCCAAATTATGGCATCTCCCATCAAGTTACCTAATCTCAGTGTCCTACCCAGTTACCACTGGGGTTCTGCCTGGCCCAGGACTGAATCTGGGAGGTCTCCAGGGAGGGTTTGGGAGAAAATGGAGTCTAAGTTGAGCTCTGAAGGGTGACATTCTGATGGCTTTTAGGGGAGGGCCCGGCACATGTGTGTAGTCAGTGACAGGGACCCAGGAGCTTGAAGAGGTGGGGAGAGGGCTTGAGGGGTCTCATGAGACCCTCCCTGCTATTAGCCTGGCCTGGGCCAAAGCTCTGCTATGCAAAAGAAGATGAGGCAACTCAAGTACGTAAGCATCACTGGTCAGGCCATGTACAGGGGCACAGGTGACCATAATGTTCAGGCAACATGGAAATCAGGACCTAGGTGGCCATCACATCCCTTCCAGGTGATAGACTTGGAGAATCAGCCGAAACAGAGCTTCGGACCTAAACTCTGGTTAGACGTCAGCATCCCCTTGGGTGGGGGCATTAAAAGAGACAGATTTCTAGTCCCTAGTTAGGAATCACATTTAATTGGTTTGAGTTTGACTTTAGGATCCTTGTGTTTCCTGGGTGATTTCTGTGGTCACGGTGGGAAAGTCTGTGGCAGAGACAAATGGAGCCTTGTGCTGAAGATGCTATTCTCGAAGTCAGTGATCAGAACTGGCTGGAGGTTCCTGATAAAACAGGAAATTTTATCCTTATTCTAGGATAAATATTCAGGTTCCTCCTTATTCTAGGGAGACTGGGAGGTCATTGCTTTGGAAATTACAATCAATTCGTGAAGTCTCAAACAGTCAGAGTTTTTATCTCTGGTTTGGCTACCTGAAGATCGAGGCATGGCTTAGGCAAACTTTCAAAAATACCCTATAACTCCTTGATTTTCTAAAAATATTCCTGAAACTTCCCTTGATAGATTTCTTTGCCATTAAGACAAGGAATGTAGAAAGAATTAAAATAACCCAATGATTTCAGGATTGTGGAAAATGTCATTACTGGTAATGAAAATTACAGGAAGACTTGCCGACGCTTGCACCCTCCCCAAGACTAACATATGAACATGTTTTTACTTCTGATGCAATAATTAAGTTTGCCCAAGAAAATGTCTCCCTGTGCAGGCCTCTCAGGGCCAGCGCTAAATGAAGCCTTGAACTCACTCATAAATGTGATGCTCTTCATTAACTGAGCCCTGCTCCAGCAGACAAGATCCCTGACTGGATTAGCTCTGGGCTGTGACATGCTGAGATCAGAGAGGTCCAGGGCCTGGAAAGACAGACTGGCATATGCTAGAGGGATGGGGTGACATCTGTGGCTAGCTGCAGCCTCGGTCTTAGAGGCAGAGCCCAGAGGCCAAGATGCCATGATGCGAGAAGCTGTTTGGCCAGTCTCATCAGAGGTCCTGGGTATGAAGAGCCAGGTTGGCTCAGCACTGAGCCTGGACTATGCTTTGCTTTGTGTAGACCCTGTGGAACTACTGAAGCAACACTCAAGCTCTGGGAAGCTGGTGTTTTAGTGGGGGACAGACAGGTCTTAGTGTTAGAGTCTCCCCACTGAGAGGTGGGTGTTGTGTGTGCTCCAAAGACCGACATAGATAGCTGGACAGAGGAGGGGAAGCACAGACAACAGGCAGAGGTCAAGGATTTGGTGCCAAAATGTGTAAATAAAAATTGAGGGCAAGGTTTAACCTCATTAGCTATCAGTGAAATAAAAATTGAAATTCTCTTGAAGAATGATTTTTTCTTTTATAGAAGAATAGACCAGCGGTGGACAGTGTGTCATTAAGGTGTTTTTTTAATTTTTATTTTTTTTAATCTCGTGGCAAATGTGCAGTGTCCAATTGAGTTAAATTTGTCCCTTTATTTGGATGATAAAGTTTGGCCCAAAGAGGCCTCTGTATATAAGGAACAGTAGACTAGCTAGATTTCTAACTGTAAGCTACGAGTACACTCTTAAAACCAAGCAACTGAGTCTCAACCAATCAGGTGCTGAAATCTGAGGAAACAGGATATTGGACAAATCAGATCTCAGTCGATCAGGTTGCTTTGTACGTCACTTCCTTTTCTCGAGCTATAAATAGAGCCCACAGATGAGGGAGCGGTGAGGCAGTCTGGTTTTAAGTGCTGCTGGGTTCTAGAAATTTTTTGCCTTGTTCTCAAGTAAATTTTGTTAAATTAATTGGTATAGGGCTGGGGAGAGAGCTCAGGCACGTAACCACCCGCCTGGCAAGTGCAAGGCCTTGAGTCTGATCTATGGTACAATAAATAAATAAATTAAACTAAATAAATTGGTCTAAAGTTTTGTTGCTGTTTCTACTGTTCCTGGTTCTTTTGAATTCAGCACCACCCTACTACAAAATAGTTTGACATCTTGGATGGGCCTAGATATATATTTCATCTTTACTGCAATACTGAAGGCTTTATGTACAAGGGTGTATAGTGCACTATAGTGACTTCTAAAAATTGTCAGCAAGAGCCAAACTTTCCTCCTACTAGCACACAGAAACAGCTTTTATCTTGCCCTGAAATAGGTGCACGTCAGGGAGTATTATTAGGCCATTCAATGAAATTTACAAAGAGATAAAAATGCTAGCAATATAAAAACATTAGATGTTGGGTGCAATATATAAAACTATATCCAGGTGGGAGCAACTATGTGAAAATAAGAGGCTGCACTGAAATTCTTTTCTTTAAATATTTGAGTCGTGGTATTAACAATGACTATTATTTTCCTTTTTATTTTTTGCGTTGTCCAAAGTATCAATGAGT
Organism: Octodon degus; assembly: GCF_000260255.1. Lineage (NCBI taxonomy): Eukaryota > Metazoa > Chordata > Mammalia > Rodentia > Octodontidae > Octodon > Octodon degus. The sequence continues at coordinate 7,760,380 of NW_004524708.1, forward strand.
AATGTTAGTTATGATAAGAGTTCTTTTCAGTTTAATTTTATTTCAGTGTCTAAATGGAGGTGGAGTCAATTTCTGTGGCTCCTTGTTGTGAATGGGCACATGATCTTAACACCTCCCACACACATCCACTCACACCCATAAACACACTTACCAGCGGAACACACATAGAGTTACATGCAGTTGAGGTCTATGACCATGAACAGTAAATTAATCTTTCTCTGGGTTATGTGTGTATATGTGTGTGTACATGCAGGCACATACACACAAACATATACTCTGGCAAGCTCCTTTCTGAGGCTGTGCTAGCATTTCTGAAATGCTGTGTTGCACTACTGAGGCTGAATATTTCAGTGTTTGAACCTTGTAATGGTAGACTACTGCAGTGTAACAAATCATCCCCAAATGTACTAGCTCAAAATAACAAGCCTTTACCATCTCACCACTGCAGTGATTAGAAATTCATAGTTGAGCTTGGTGTTTCTGACTCCAGGTGTCTCACCAGGCTGCGGTGTTCTATATCTAAAGGGGCTCTACTGGAGAAGAATCTGTTTCCAGGAGCACTTCTCTGGTTGCTGCCAGGATGCTGTTCCTGGATGGTAAGTCTGTGACACTTGCAACGCTCCATGGGAGAGTTCACAGCATTGAAGTTGCTTCCATCATAGCCCTGGTTCCCAAAGGCAGAGTGCACAGCAAATGGTCAAGAAAGAAACTACAGTCTTTTTGTAACCAAGTCTTGGAAAAGTTATCCCTATACCAATTGACATAAATTGCCATTTTTTGTTTATCACAAGCAAGTTTCTAGGTCCATCCTTACTCAAAGTGAGGGGGCTACCCATGGGCATGAATACCATGACACAGCACCATTGGGCTGTCCTGGAGCTACAAGAGCTCACTCAACAAACAATGTCTCCATATTAGTTCTGTGTCCATACTATAATAAAATAAATTTGATATTTACCATTGCTCATTTCAACATTCCCTTTTAGCTCTTTCATTGTGAGAAGTTGTCTTTTGGTAGATTCTCAACAGCTGATGTCTTTGAGTTCCTGAAAAATTTGTGTACATAATACTTAAGGAAAACAGGGTCTGGCATCAGATATCTGGGCTTAAATCTTGATTCTGCCTTTCAAAGTGTGTGAATTTGGTAGTTATTTAATCTCTCTGGGTCTTGGAAAACTCATTTGTAGGATGGGACTAACAACTGTACCTACTGATGGAATTACTGAGATAATTAAATGACATAATATATGCACTTTAATGATACAAGATGCACTTTAATATAAACTTTGGCATTCAATTAAAAAGTTAACTATTAATACCATTAGTTATTCTTAAATAATATCTTTATTTGGTATAATTGTTAATCAATGCTCTATTCTCTGAAGTTACTATACTGTCTTCAAACTTTGGATAATTACATTGTGAAGACTGCAGCTCATTATAAAGGAATATTTTCCTCTTACAATTGAATCAATTATTCAAATCTGGATGATCGATTATTTCTTTATTTACATTTTAATTAATGTCAGTTGGGGCCAAGGAGACAGCTCAGTAGAATAAGCATTTGCCTGGCAAGTGTAAGGGCCTGAGTTCAATCTCTGGTTCCACACACACACACACACACACACACACAAAAAAAAAAAATAATAATAATGTCAGTCATGTTTTATTGTGTTACAGAAACTTTCTGGATCCCATTTCTTCAGGTAAATTTAGTTTCCTTTATTTCAGGAAAGTTTCTTCTACTACATTTTTGTTTTAATATTCTGTTTTTCCAGTTGTTGTCTCCAAGATGCCTTCTGGCCTGTCTACCCTGTTTTGGCCCATATCCTGGTACCATAATTTCCAGACACATGTCCGAGTGTTTCTGCTTGTACTCTCACTAAGCCCTGCCTCCCACCCTCCACATGTCATACAGCACTAAGAGCATTCCAGTGTCCCTGGTCAGGGTTTTTCTCAAGAAAGAGTAACTCCACTCAACTCTTAGGACTCTGTAGCTTGTCTTGGGAGACTGTTATAGTCAGGGTTTCCAGGGTATAGATTTAACACAGGACATAATCTTTAGGATTATTTTTAAATATTCATCCAAAAAATCAAATGCAGAAGAGCGCAAGAGACCTGTCCATGCACTAGAAACCCAAAGAATCCTCCAGCTGAGGGCCTGAATCCCATAGGAATGTTCTGCATGAGTCCAGTTGAAGACCAAGAGCCTATAGCAGTGTCCTCCATGAGTTCAGATGGACGCCGAGAGCCTACAACCATGTCTTGTGCAAGTCTATACCAAGGATCTGCACTGGGAAGACCCAACGCTCAGTGGTGGAAGCTAGAAAGCCTGCACTGGTGAGATGAAGGAGTTGTGCCAGCAGGCTGAGGAATCTGTACTGGAACTGGGAAGCAATGCTCAAAGTCAGGACCAGAGCTCCCCCAAAGAGCTGTAGCCATCCTTCATGTTAGTGAAGACCTGAGCTCCTCCGATGAAAAGAACAGCTGAGTTCATTATCTGGAAAACCAGTGTGACAAGCTTCTCTAGAGAATCAACAGTACACCATCTTCCCCTTCAGTTCTGCCTTTATGCTGTTGGCAGCAATCTTCAGCTGGGCCTCCCAGCCCCATGCTGGCTCAGTTCAGCCGGGTGTTCCTAGCTGACTACCAGTTAATTCATCACAGGGACTATGCGTGCCTCTTTACCATTCACAGCAAAAAGGTGTGTGCCTGGTTTCTAGTTTCATCATGTGTGATTCTAATTTTTCTAATTTTCCTTCTCTTTCATGTTTCCAAATTTAAGAAGAAAAGTCAGGCAGAGACCCATTCCTGGAATATCTCTCCTTAGGATTGTTTTCTTTATCCTGCTAAGAAATCACTCAATGACTAAAGTTCCAAATTTAAAGAAAGGGCAGGGCTTGACACATAGGAATTAGAAATGTGTTCCAGTTAGAAGCACCAGAGTCTCCATGATTGAAAAGTCCCTGGGGCTGCCTGGTATATGGATTTATTAGTGGGCAGCCCTGGCCACTCCAGCCATCTCTACCTGTGTACCAGGGATGAGGGTGATAAAAGTACTAGGAGGTCCATTCTGTGTAAGACTCAAGATGCCCCTTGCTTCTGATGACATGTGACTGTCATCTTTGGAAGTGAATCACCCAGCTGAGCCCCACCAGCCCACTGTGCTACAGTGGGGCATGATACACTGCCTTATGTTGCTAAATTTGCACCAGACTTATCATGAAGAAATAGAGAACAGGAACACTTACCCAGCCACATGCAGGCTTCTTTCTATAGGAACTGGGACCACGTCCATGGATTGGGGTAAGAGGGTTGTTATGCAACTTGATGCCCCTCTCAGTGGCTTCCCTGGTTTTGCTCCATGGAGGGCACCCAGTGACCTGTCATCTCATTTCACTTTGTACTGAGCACAGAGCCCACAGAGTAAGAGCTGTCTGCTTTTGGTTGCAGATTTCCCTGACAGCACCCACTGATTTAGGCAATGCCCGGAACCCTGTCTTTTGTCCCTTTTCTCACCCCAGAACTCTGAATGCCCTGTTCTTGCCTGTATGGGCCAAGGGGAACCCCCTAGAGGAATCCTGGAAAAGATGTGGAAGGCGAGAGGACGCAGTGCCCAGCAGAACCCCCAGGACACATTGCAGTCCAGCACAGGCCCTGGCTCTTGCTGCCTGTTGACTCCAGACTTGGTATTTTATATTTTATTACTGGTGGCTCGGGGCTGAGGCTGTAAATAAGTGTTTTTGCTGGCATCAAGGGACACCATCTCATTTCAGAGAAAAAGCCATATTCAGAGATTTATGGTATCCGTTTTCTTGTCTGTATGCTGTGCCAGGGCCAAAACACAGCTTGTTTCCGGGGACGGGGGAACTCCATTCTTACCCCACACTGACCCTTCAGGAAGGTACTTGAGCTTGCTTCAAGACGCCCCTGGGCATTTCCTCACAGATGTGCCCTGTTGTTCCCTGAGTGTTAGGGCCAGAGCTCCAGAGCAGTGGCCTCAGTGTGTGACACTAAGGGGTCGGCCATCGCGGTTGTGCGTGCCTCTTCCCGTGGCTTCCAGACCGGCTAAGGTTGCTGAGGTCCTGGCTGAGCTTCTTACTGGCCAAGATACCCCAGATGGTTAAGATTTGGAGGCAGAAGCTTGGTGATGGGGCATGAAATGAGAAATGTGAACTGTCTATTAACAAAATCTGTTTTAAAATACTAGTTAACTTCCTCGACACGCACATGTGCGCAGACACATCTGAGTGATTTCAGTGCATTTAGGCAAAACAGTATTACACTTCAGGTCTCCACAGCTACAGATTGGAGCAGGCTGTAGTTTCCACACAGCTGGCCCCTCAGAGCTTGGGGATCTGATGGACAGCTTGCCCTTGAGCTGTGTTCCCCATGCGCCAGGGGCCTTGAGAGGAGTAGCCAGGGTTGTGATAGGACTGGCAGGGCCAGCTGGGAACAGCTCCCTGTCTGCCCAGGATGGCTCCAGAGCCCACTCGGCACCACCCAGGGAGTTGATGCTTCCCAGCTCCTTTGCTTGCTCCTCAGTCCTGGCTTCACTTCCACACTAAGCATGGAAAAAACGAGTCACAGAGAAGCAAAGCGAGTTAGCTGGGCACTTGGCAATGAGCACGAGAATCAGGTCAGACCCTGGAGGGATTCTGTTGCCCGGAATGCATAAAGTGTGTTTGAGAGATGGGGAAAGCAGGGGCAAGAGGACACTTAGACACCCTGGGGGTCCTGCCAGGACCTGGGGCAAGAGGCAGAAGACCAAGTCATGTGAGGATGCTGCTTAATGACACAGGTGGATACAAGAACACGCTGCTCTTAGTAACCTCTTACTTACTCCTTGGCAGCTCATGTAAGTGAGAAATGATTTATAAAGTGGACGTGTGCACCAACCTCACCACCACCACTGTTGCCAACTGGAGCAGCATGGGCAGGGCCCACCTGGCCAGCCCTGGAGGAGACAGACGCAGCTGGTGGCCCTCAGGCCCCTACCTTCTGTAAGCAGCATCAGCCTCTTTCCTCTCTGCTGTGGTTGAGATCGAGATGTCTCCCCAGAGCCTACTGGGCTCAGAGGTACGGGCTTTTGAGAGCTGACTGGATCATGAATTATTATACTTGTCTGTGGTGCGACCCTTGGACGAGTTCAGCACTGAAAGTGTTGTTAGGAGGTAAAGCCTGGTTAGAGCCAGTCACTGGGTGTGACCTGGTAGGCTTTATCTTTGGCCTTGGCTTCTCCTTTCCTTCCTTGCTTCCCAGCTGCCCACAAGGTGAGCAGTGTCCCTCTGCCAACCCCTTCTACCATGACACTTCTACCTCTGAGGAAGTGATCTATGGCCTGAAACCACGAAAGTTGTGAGCCTCTCCTCCTGTAACTTGCAGGTGCTGGGGATTGTGTCTCTGTTGGGGGGAAGGCTATGGAGACATTGCCTTCTGTGACCCCGGTGGGAAGGCACAGGCCAGCCAGCAGCTCTGCATTCCCTCTGGAGGCAGCCATGTGGGTGCTGTCTGCCCATACTGCACAGCTCCCCAAGAAGGGGGACTTGCCTGTCTCAGTGTAGTACCTGGCACACCACAGAGATGCTCATTGCTGGCCACTGACTGATGAATCAGGCCTCCTGAGACATTGGCTTCTGAACCAACCAGCTCCTCATGGGTGCCAGCAGCAGCACCCTCTTCCTCAGTCACCTCTTTGGGGAGTTTACAAGCCTTGGGTGACCATTAGGGTCCCTTTTCCATCCCCAAGTCCCGTGGCAAGAGTATGTTTTCCCCCACAAAGAGGGTTGGCATGATGTCCCCAAACATTACCTCTCTCCCGAGAGGCCCGGCTCCTTTTCTTGCTCTTGAGCTCTCACTGCCCATGTCTCTTGCTCTAGGCTACCTTTCCATGTCTCCCCAAATTGGCATGTATAGGTGTGTGGAGGTGAACCCTTGGCAAGCACTTGAACTGACAGAGGTGTCTTCTAAAGGCTGCCTCCGGATGTCCTGGTGTCCCAGACCTGGCACCTCAATCCACTTAGGAAGGCTCTCCTACTCTACCTGTGGCTTCTTAGGAGGAGTTCATGGCCCTGCCTGATGGCAACACTGTCCCGGCCTAGACGGGACCCCTGATGGTCCAAGGTGGTTCTGGCTTCTGACAGAGCATGTGTGACTGGGGAGTGACAATGCATTCCACAGAGAGCAATGCTGTGGCCTCCATGGCTGTCTCTTTCGGTGGAGACAGGGAGGAAGGAAGAAGCTGCCAATCCCCCTTTGCCCTGAGCATGTGCATTCCCCATGTGGGGCTGGCCGGGAGCAGACTCCTGAAGAGGTAGGGTATCCTAAGGAGGCTCAGCTCTGGTTTCCAGAGACACGAAACCTGTGCTGACAGTGTGCCTGGGCAGGGTTACAGGGAGCCCCAACTCTGTTGGAGTCACAAGGCAACAGGAGAACCTGGGCAGGGAGGGTTTGAGCTGGGTGCAGAGACACCAGACCACTTTGTGTGCATAGGGAAGATGTCAGCAGAAACAGGGTGGAACCTCACCAGTGGATGGGGGAACAGAGACCGTGATGCCCCAGCTCTGGGTAGATGCCCTGCAACTAGAAGAGGTGCAGCGGTCACTAATGTGGGGTCCTGAACACCAGCTGCATAGTGCAGCTCCCTGGGGAATTCTGCAGGAAACCACGGGGCCCATCTCATGGAGGCTTCTCAGGTGTTTAACCCCCTCCTTCCTCAGGAACATGAGAGGGACAAGTGAATTCTGTCATTGCACATCCTAGCCTACTGACAGGGGGATGCTACCTGAAGTCCCCATTCTTCTGCCTCAGAAGGTAGGTGTTATTTGAAAGGCTCTTTTTTCCTTCCCAATTCAACAGGTTTTTGCAGAATTGAGTGTATGCAGTGCTCAGATAGATTTGAATAGCATCTGGGTGGGTCCCAGACTTGCTTACTCCTCATGGAACAGTGCGCCAGATTGTGGGGGCTGGGAGAAATTTTTCAGGGTCTTGGGAACTGACGATCAGGAATCGATCAGATGATAGACCAGCCAAGCCTGGAGTTTAGGAACTACACCTACGAGGGCCTTAGAATCTTTGGTCTTCTGCCCTCTTTCCCCCAAAATAAGACCTAGCTAGAAGATAATGAGCCTTAAAAAATAAAGATAAAAAACACCAGCCCAGTCAGTCTATCCTTGCCTTATCTGCCACTGCTTTTCTCTTGCTCTCTGTAAGGCAGGAAAGATAAGGATAGGCTGAGTGGGGCTGGCATTTTTCATCTCTACTTCTCAGGGCTGGTTATGGCCTACCTATGCCATACTTTTAGTGAGAGTAGGATCATATTGTTTGCAAACAAGGGCGGCTTCTTCCTTTCCTATTTATATTACCTTAATTTCTTTCTCTGGCCAGTTCACTGTAGTTAAAATGTCAAGCACTATCCTGACTAGTGAGAGCAACATCCTCGCTTCATTCCTGATTTGAAAGGAAATGCTTTCTGTCTCCATCATTCAGAATGACACTGGCTGTGGGTTTGTCCCAGAAGGCCTTTACCATGTGGAAGAATGGTTCTTCCATACTGAGCCTCTTTGGGACTTTCATCAGGAAAGATGTTGAGTTTTGTCAAAGCCTTGTTCTGTATCACTTGTAAGGATTGTGTGATTTTGTCCTAGAAAAAGTTATCATGAGACATTAGATGGTAGATAGATGGATAGATAGAGAGACAGACAGACAGGGGCTCCTGGCCTTAAAACGGGATACACAAGTGACTGGCAAATCCCTGTTTTGTTTAGACAGGGTTTCACTGCATTTAAGCTGATATTAAACTCACTTTTTAGCTCAGGCTGGCCTGAAACTCATAGCAATGCTCCTGCCTCAGCCTCCCGAGTGCTGGGATTGCAGATGTGTGCCACCATGCCCAGGCTGACCATAAGTTGAAAACATCATTAAGTAGAAAATGCATTTAACACATCCAACGCACCAAACATCCTTGTGTGGCCATGGACCTAGAACCTCTCAAGACTGAGGTGTTGACTGGGGGCTGCAGCTCACGGCAAGTACCCAGGAGACAGGATCAGACTGCATCGCCCTGGCCTAAGAAAAGATCTAAATTCAAGCTACAGTTTCTGCTGAAGGCATATGGCTCTCACACCACTGTAAAGTTAAAAATGTATCTCAAGTTGACCCACTGCACAATATGTCTGGGAATACTTTGGGATGCGTGGATAGAGTTTTATGGAGGAATGTATGCAAACGGAAAGCCTCCAGGTTCTGTAGCAGTGAGGGCAAGAAGTTGCGCTTGATAACAGAGCTCATAGAAATGAGGCGGCGTGATGGAGACTGTGATGTAATGTTAGTGCAAAGAAATACACAGAGCTTCCCTATGTAAATTCCATCTCAACTTTGCAATTTTTATTTTTTTCCAGAACTGGGATTGAACTCAGGCCCTTGCACTTGCCAGGCAAGCACTTATTCTATTGAGCTATCTCCCTGGCCCCTCTTATCTCCCCGGCCCCTCATCTGCAAAATTTTTAAGCATTGGAGTCCTTCAAATATTCACACTATTACATTACATTACTTTCTTTTGGAAATTTTAGTATCTCCTAGCTTTTCTACAACAGGCTTACAGTATTTATATAATCAGAAATTATAACAAAAAAAGTCAGTTAAATGGCAAGTAGCTTTTCTCCCTGGATGTAGAGTTTCTACATTTAGCAAACAAAAGGATGAGGCTTTGAGTTATTGCTGAATTTTGGGTAAGGGCTAAACAAAAGTTTGGATAAGAAAGGTTGCAGGGGATAGCCTATGGAAAGAATATTTGTTGTTTATCTGCAATTCAAGTTGTTTATCTGCAGTTTAGCTAGTGATCCCTTTACTTTGTCCATCAACTTGACTTGCAGCATAAGGTATGGATAAGTAGAAACTAGATGGGAGATCCCCAGGCAAGCTCCCTGAATTTTGAAATCCCAAAAGATCAAAATCTCAAAAAGACCCAAATCTCTAAAGTCAAAAATCCAAAAAGATTAAAATCTTGAGCACATCATTCTGAGAGAAATAATACAAAGTTATTTCAATGATTCTTATCTATCTACGAGGGAATTTATTTAGGAGAATTATGAAAACATGAGAGAACCCTGCCTGAATAGGGTACTTTACATAATAAAACAGATAATTACGTTACACATAATTTTACAAGCATAGACAGGTATATTAACAAGAGTTACACCAGAACATGTGTGAATAGATGAATTATGTCCATAGAAAATGGTTTAAAAGATAAGATGCTTCAGCACATGTCACTGTGGTTGGCAACTGAGGCCAGCATCTTAAACACCACCATAGACCACTGAGACCTTTGATGATTTTGGTCAACAACTCGGGTGGATCCCGGCACACAACTGAAGAGTCTCCTCTCCAGATTTGGCTTCCAATCTTCCTATGCAGTATGTTTCCCCTGGGAGAATTAAGGTTTTTTATTTCAGTTTTCAGGGTGTGAACAACTGGGATTTAGCCTTTCAGGATGGCAACTTTTAGAATGTTAGACATTAGAGAGTTTGATCTTTCAGGATTTCAACATTTGGAAGCAGCTTTTGGGATTAAGCTCAGTCTCAGAGAGACTGCTGCATGCCTGAGGCCATGGGGGCCCTCCTAGTAGCAGAGGCACTGTCCCCTGGGTCCCTCTATGCCCTCCTATCACTGAGCTGCTTACTTTCTAAATGACAGCTGTTTTGTCATAAGTATAAGATCTATATTTATCTCATGTAAATGGAAGAATTTTGTTGTGTTGCATACTAATAGTCTCAGTTCATGTCATATTCCTTTTCTCTTAAACTTGGTAAATTTTAGAGAAAGCAATGGTCTCAGTGTTGGACATACTGGGTTTCAGCTATCATTGTGCATTCAGTGAGGCTGAGGTGGGTGGCTGAGATTCTGGGGCTAGTGGGGTCAGCTGGTCACTGAAGCCATTAGGGCATGTGAGCTTGGCCGGGAGGGCACAAAAGACTAGAAGAGAGGGAGCCCAAGGACAAGTATTTTCCTCTATTCATGGAAGGGACTGGTTATTTGTTGATTTAATTTCATGAATTATAAGTATAATAGAATGTTTCTAAACATTTATTTAACTGACATAAATTGTATGCATTGATTGAATCTTAAGTGTCATTTTAATATCAGTATACATTAAAGAAGGGCCACATCATGCTTATTAACCTGTGCATATTTCACATGCTTATTTTCTGG
>NW_004524708.1:7770691-7788817 GCF_000260255.1 Octodon degus
AGAGAGAGAGAGAGAGAGAGAGAGAGAGAGAGAGAGAGAGAGAGAGAGAGAGCATTTAAAATCTAGTCTTTGAAATTTCCAAGAGTTCTTTGCATCATTACTAGCTGGAGTCCTCACTTCATGTGCTAAATCTCTTGAGTTTATTCCTCCCATCTAACTGCAGTTTCATATCCTTGACCCAGCTCCCCCAATCCTTACCCTCCCATGTTATGGTCTGAACACACTTACAGATTTTTATCTGGTCATCACCCAGCTTTGTAAGCACCTTTCCTGGGCAGGGCCTATTCTAGCCCCATGTCTTGAGTGACAGAGCTGATGTCCAGAGGATGAGCAGTAACCTGCTCCTGCCAACCCTGGGACTGGGGCAGGGGTGCCTCTGCCTTGTGTTCCACCACTTGGTGACTTTCTCCTCAGGAACATCCCATGTCATTGCCTTGGTGGAAAGGCCACAGCCACTCAGGAACCTCCCCACCCAGCATGATCCCATTCCTTTACCTGGGTCTTTCTCCTTCTCACCAAACCAAGTCCTAAAACTTTCTTGAAAATCCAGAAAATCAAGTAAAATAAGAACACTGTAGACTACAAGTGGTCTGGCACAAATTGATGAAAAGTTCTTTGCTTGTAAAAGGAAAATAAAGATTCAGTTCACTGAGACAAAGAGAGCTCTGTGGACGAAGCTGACATTTTCCATTTGGCCTCAACACCTCCCAAGGTCGTGAGCAGGCAGGAAGGTGCTTGATGTCCACAGGTTGGCTATATCTGAGGAGTGGGAAGGAGGGTCATCTAGCACTGGAGTGGTCCCAGAAGGACAGTAGGGTATAATTTTCAATTTCTGGCTGAGGAAATAGGCAGCAGAGAAGATGGTGATATGCCAGAGTGACCCAGCTTATCTATTGTGAGGCTAATCTAATCCCAGGCATGAGCTTTCCAGGACTGAACTCTGTCCTTTTTGTAGACCAGAAACTCCAACTATCTCCAAACTTGCAAGGTCTAAGGAGGAAAGGTCATAAGCGACAATAGTGCAGGGTCTGCTTTCTGGGATGACTCTATTGCCTAAGGGATGTCCAGCCACATTCTAGGCATCTTCATAGTCATCTTGGGCTTCCTCCCTATTCCTGTCTCCCTGGAGAATGACTCTAATATGTGCTCCAGATTCATCAAGAAGGACAACAAGGAGATCATAGACGCTGACCACCAGATGAACTATATTTGAGTCCCTTTATGAGCATAGTGTTCTTGTGCAATGCATTTGACCTCTAGGACTCTGTCCATGTCTGCAGATGGGTACATAATTGTGGCTCCTAGGGGTGTTATGAAGATTAATTACACACTGAAGACTTGGAGTAACCATACCATGCTTCATCCTAGACTCCATCCACCAGCTGCCTCTAGCCTCAAGTAAACCAGAGGCATGAATCAATTGGGCAAAGAACAATGGAAAGAGAAAGCCTGGTCCTGAGGTGCACAGACCCTTCTCATCCCACAAAGTAGAACAAATCTGCTTGTAATAATCATCCTCAGATGGACCTGTATCTGGGATAGGGCCATGTCCTGGGTCCTTGTTCTCTTTCACATCTGTGATAGGACAAGCTGGGACAGGACAGATGCTGTTCTTACAATTAGGGTCAGGGAAAAGAACCTACTGGATTGAGCCTGGTGCTTGGGAACCTATTAAAAAGATCTTTAGAAGGTGAAATCCTGCTAACACACAGGGATGGTGGTGTAGCCATTTCAGTTGACAGATGCCCAAAGCTCTGTGTAGGAGGATGGAGGGGATTCAGGGTCTCCTTTGTGGCCAGAAGAACATGCTCATGGAAGGCACCCTGTACCCAGTATTCTTGCCTCTTGCCTGGCTCCTGGTCTGGCTTACAGTCCTCTGCCAAGGGTTGAAGTCATAGCCACCTCCTCTTCCAAGGTTGGCTCTGTGGCCATGCCAAGAGCTGGGCATTAACTCTCCTTTACTTATTTGGAGAGGATGAATTATGCCAGGGTCATGTTAACCATCATTTGGAGATTGTTTTTGTAGACAGCAAACTCTTTAGAAGCAGGAATTGGAGGTTACACAACAACTGTTCAGGCAAGACTCTTGGATACTCAAAATAGACCTGCCAAGGTGAGGTAGTCATTCAATGGCACTCTGGGGACAGTTTACAGGCTCACCTTTGGAACACGCCATGGTGAGCGTGCCGTTGCCCCAGCCAGCAGCCAGGCCTGCTGTACAGCAGCAGGGCTCGCCTCACTTAGGTCAGGGTGGTGCTGGGGTGGCTTGATGGAAAGAAGTCGATTGGGCTCCAGAAACATCACTACGTCACTTGCGCTATCTCACCACACAAGGGGCCCAGTGTTAGGCTAGGCCCCAAACTCCTCACACGTCCAGCTCTGTTTCCACCCTGGGCTGCAGCATGCAGTCTGGTCCCTGAGCTCCCTGGCCAGTTCCCACATACTTTGTGCTCTCCTGTCTGTATGCTGAGAGGCACAGCTGGAGGCCTGTACAGTTTGCTGCTGCTGAGGCTCATGGCTCTGGCCCGTAAGCCTGGTTCTGGGCATGTTTGTGGGCTGACATGTTCTGAGCACCCACATGGGAGTGTCCCTTGCAGAGTGAAGAGCAGACTCTGTTCCTTTCAAGATCTACTGAGCTGTAAAATTTAAGTGGATCTCAGAGACAATTGAAGCCAGTGACTACCCAGCTTGTTTGAATCCACCCCTTAAAAATCATGTAGTATGCCTGTATGGGATTCCTAGGGCTGTCACAACAAAGTACCACAGGCTACATGCTGAAACAGCATGCCTTTAATCTCTCTCCATTCTGGAGGTGGGAAGTCCAAGATCAAGATGTCAGAGGAATGGTTTCTCCTGTGTCTGTGTCCTGATTCCCCCCTTCTTTTGAGGACACCAGGCATACTGGATAAGGGTTCTCCAGAGCAGAATATGTATAATTATCATCCCTACAATGGCTGTCTTCAGGCAGGAGACCCAGAAAAACCAAGAGCTGGAAGCCTCAGAACAAGCAAGACTGATGATGCAGCCCTGGCCCAAGGCGGAAGGCCTGATAACTGCTGGTGCAAGTCTGTGTTCAAAAGTCAAGAAATCTGGGGTGCAAAGGACCCCACAGAAACAAAAACACACCTATCAGAGAAGGGTTGCACATGCATGTGTGTGAACTTCCCTTCCTGCTTTGATTGCATGGGCCCCATCTACTGGGTCCTGCCACTCACACTCAGGGCAGGTCTACCTTCCTACTTTGTTGACTCACGTGCCCATCTTCCCTGGACAAGCCTTCATGGACACACCACGACTTGTGCTCTCCCAATTTCCTAGGCTTCTCTCAGTGCATTCAAGCTGGTCATTACACCTGGAAATCTTATTTTGAGTTAATTACTTCTTTAAGGACTCTATCTCCAGTAGACTTATATGGGGCAGCACTGGGTGTCAGCGGTTCAACTTAGCAATTTGAGGCAGACCCAATTCGGTATATAGAAATATCAAAGCTCAATACAGAAAGAAACCTGAAATGCAAGTTAGAAGGAACAAACTAAAACAGTTCGGTAATCTCAGCACATATGAGAACATTTAATCTTTGCTACTGTATTGTTTTTCTTAAAAAAATCACTCCTACCATGGTTCCATACCTTCTATTGGCTGTGGCATGAGTTCTGTGGGCTAGGCCTGCACTGATGTCTTCCAACACTGACCTCAGGGGTCTAGTAGACACTGGCTGGGGTCAAAGCCTTTATTTTAATGATAAGGAAGCTGATGGGCATGAAGAAGCCTGGCTGGGCAAGATTAGCTGTGCTAACCTGTGTGGCTTGGGGCTGGGGAACAAGGACTCTGGGCTTGAGCTGAAGGGAGAGTGCAGAGGCAGGGTGAAGACAGAAGGGGAGAATCAAGAATCGTGTCTGCGACACAGTGCTGAGGTCTAGAACAGAGGACCGTCGGACTCAAGTGGTGATGACCGATGGAGCTGCCAGGAGCCACACTCTGGGTCATGCAGGGACAGAGACAAGCTAGGGACAAGAATGCTCATGGAAAATCCAAAGCTCCCCTGCACTGGGGATTGGTGGTAGCACAGGAGTGCTGCCTGCTGTGGGTGTCAGAAGGAATGCTGTCCGGAGAGTGACAGTATTGAGGCCAGTGTGATAGGCCAGCTCTTATGCTGGACAGCTTGGGGAAGCCTGGGAAAGAAGTTTAATCAAGTACCAGAGGAAGCCATTCCTGAAATTCCCGCCTTGTTCCAGTTTTCTTTCTACAATACAGATATAGTATAGTCAACCACTCAACTCTGTAAGTATGTATTGTTCCTTTGGGGACATGAAAGCCATGGCTTTGGAACACACTGAAAATTCTTTAACCTGGCCTTTGGGGTTCAGAGACTTTCAGTGTCTTTCTGCAACTTGAATCTTTTTCATTTGTTACTTCCAGTCTGCCTCAATATGTCACATGTGTATGTGTACTAGAAGAGACAGGCCGAACATGTTTTAAAGATATTCATGTATAGTGCTCTGATAGTTTTTAATACTAAGAATAATTTCAGGGTTGGCCAGATAGTTCAGGGGACTAAAGCAGGTACTTAGGCAGAGCACAGCAGCCAGGGTGTGCTGTGCCAGCCCTGCCCCCAGGGCGCACTGAGACTGCAATTGAGACTGGGCATGGTGGTGCACGCCTGTAATCCCAGAGCTTGGGAGGCTGAACACAGGCAGATCACTATGAATCCTATCTATGTAGTGAGACCTTGTAGACTCTGCAGACCCTTCCCTAAATACAGAAAAAAAAGAATAAGTTCAAACAATACCATACATAGCCTAAATTGCTTTTTATGAAATAGCTGCAAAATATATCATATGTAAAGTGAATGTGAAAAGGATATCTGTATAGTCTCAAGAAGAAAAATATACTTCACATCTGTATGTGACAAACTTGAAATTTGTTGAGCATCACTTTCTGATTAAATGTTACAAATATTTCTCATGTGGGGAAAGAATGTGTTTTCCATTTAATAGGTGTGATAACTGTTTATAATGTTAAAAGCTTTTATTAATAAGGTAAGGTTGTCAATTTGGCCTGCTTTTCTTGTTTTATATATGTTTAAGAATGCTATTAGGGGTATTCAAGTTTAGAATTTTTTCTACGTTATTATTTCCTTAGTGTATTTTATTTCATCCATTGATTTCAATTGTTCTGTGGCTTTAGGTTTCATATTTATTTCTTACACATCATATAATTGAATTTGTTTTTCATTTCTATTCATATTGATGGTCCTCCTATCTTAGGGCAGAGTTTTATTTTCCCTTGTGTTCAGTATGATTACAATTCATATTACCAGTATTACTATTAAATTTATATTTGCCTCATTCTTTTTTCTCTTCTTTTCTGCCTTATTTTGGATATAGTATTTTAAAATATGATTCTACTGTTATCTTTTTACTTGTTTTAAAGATAATATCCTAACTTAGTTCTATCAATAGTTACCTATTTCAAAATGCATGTTTAAGAATGTCTAGGGCCAGGGAGATGGCTCAGTAAAATAAGCACTTGCCTGGCAAGCACAAGTGCCTGAATTCAATCCCCAGTCCTTAAAAAAAAACCCAAAAAAACCTTGTTTTTTAAAAAAGGGGAGCAATAGGAAGGGGGGGGTAAGAATGTCTAATAAGAATGTCTAATCCTAGGGCAGGCCAAATAGCTCAGTGGATTAAAGTGCCTGCGACAGGCCCAGGGGCTGGGAGTTCCGGCTCGGCCTCTGGGTGTTGCTGAGATGGCAATTGAGACTGGGTGTGGTAGCACGCACCTGCAATCCCAGCTCTTGGGAGGCTGTAAACAGGCAGATTACTACAAGTTTGATTTAGTAGTGAGACCCTAAATACCCTACAGATCCTTCCCTAAAATACCAAAAAAAAAAAAAAAGAAAGAAACAAAGAAAAGAAAAAAAAAGGTCTAATCTTTACTAATCTCTTCTCATTTCAAATAATCTACTTGGCATACTTAATTTCTAGGTTAACAACTTTAGATGCCAGTTTCCTGTGACCCTAATGAAAGATGAGTTTTTCAGCATTCTTCATTTATTTGGGCTGTTTCTAAGAGGTTGAAGCCACTTTTTTTTTTTTAAAATTGGACATTCTTTTGGTTAAGAGACCTATTTTGTAAGCTTAAGAGCTGAGACACTCTAGGTAGATCCTCACTATCTTCAAGTCAGTGTACGGCTTCCTGACTTGTATCCCAGTCCCGCATTCCATTTCAAATATGCTGCTTCTGCTATTATCTATTGCTTGTCTCGGGGAGAGCCCACAGTACTGTGGCAGTGGTACCTAGTAGTTCCTTTACAAATTATTCACCAATTAAGGGTATTTCAGGTTCTTCTTGCCTAGAATAAAGAATTGAACAAACAAGCCAAACATTTATTTAAAAAGTAAGAGGTCAAGGGGTAAGGGGAAAAATGGTTCTGTAGAGCAAACTTGGGCCAAACAAAAGCAAAAAAGAGAGAAAAGAGCAGAAGTAAAAGCACACCTTCATCTAGAGGACATAGAGTGGGCTACCCTGAAGAGTCAGGACAGCAGGATTCTTGTGGTGTCTGTGTCCTTTTATGTCAGCCACATCTCGTGGCAGCCCGAGAGAAATTCTACCAAGGGGCTTTTGGGAATTATTGGGTGCTGTTCTGGGATCTTTAAGTTAACAGATCCCACTTACTCTCTGCATCCAGTTTTGCTCCCCTCAGCTGCCACCTCAGCAGGTGTGGAAACTGGGAAACTTGCAGAAATGCATGTTGGTCCCCATGTAGCTATAGGCAAGAATCAAGCAGAGAAAGCTACTCAGCTGCAAACAAGGCCACATCTTACAGAAAATAAAGGACTTGAGGAGAGGAGACCAAGGCCAGTGGGACCTCCACGTACCTCCCACCTCTCCCCAACACTCCCACCCTGGGAGTGATTGTTTAGCGTTTCTCAGTTGCTCCCATTTATTATTGTGTTTTGGGGGTGGGAATGAGGGGAATAACTTGTCTTTTTAGTGTGTGGGTTTCTAGACCTGAATTGGATGAGATAGTGGAGCTTACAGAGCACGCATGACAATGAGACAGGCCCTGGGCAGCAGGGGCCAGGCTGTGCTGCAGCCCACTCTCCTCAGGTCTGCTGCTCTGGGAGCTCCTGGCTTCTCAGCTGCTTATCAATATGGATTAATATGGACTCAAGTGGCAAGCACTGTCCAAGGTCCCTGCATAGCGGGGACTTTCTGCTGCCTTTGGGTCTGCTCTCTGCCCCGTGGTCTCCCCAGGAAGCCCACAGGAGCTGCTCCCAGGGATAAAATAGCTCCGTTGGCACTCCCTTCACTCACTCCTTCACCCAAAGCTAATTGTAGTTTTCTCAACTTAGTTTTACTCCCTAGTTTATGGGGTGAAGCTGATTCTCATTGTTTTTCACTTTGAAAATGATACATAGAAATACTCAGCTGCACTGAAACCCAGATTTCTTCCTGCAGAGACCTTGGCACCCGCCTGTCATGCCCACTCCTGTCCTTGTCCCTAGCTCTATTGAGTGTGGATTTGGGGGGCAAACCCCTAGGCTTGACTGGCCGCAGTCTGTTGGTTTTCAGGGTTGTTGTAAATTTGGGATTTGGAAGCTGGGACTGGGCCTCTCTCTTTGGCTTGCTCAGGGTTGTTCTCACGTTCACATGCCATTTTCTTTTTGTGGCCATCTGTCTCCAAACTTCTCTGTTCATGAGGGTGCCATTCTTCTTGGGTTAAGGCCAAGGCTTTGTGGGAACCCGATTTTCTCCATCCAACCTCATCTCTAAACAAGCTCACATTTTGAGGTGCTTAGATTCAGATTCAGTGTTAGCCAGCTTTCCATCACTACAATACTTGCCTGAGGTAATAAGATAATGAACTTATAGGGAAAAAAGATTTCTTTTGGCTCTCAGTTTTGGAGGTGGTGGGCCATCAGCTCCTGGCCTGTTGCTTGTGCCTGTGACAAGGCAGCATCCTGGGAGTGGGTGGTGGGAGTGAATGGTGGACTGAGCCTCACCTCATGTCAGACAGCAAACAAGAACAGAAGGAGCAGGTTCCCACAGTTCTCCTCAAGGCAGTTATCCCCAATAACCTAAATGGCTCCCCATTGGGCCCCTACCTTCTGAAGCTTTACCAACTCTTAGTAACCCTATACTGGGGACCAAGATTTTTTATAGAATATTCAATATCCAAGCTATAGCAGATAGCAACATAAGAAACTTGGGGGGACACAGTTCAGCCTCCAACCCCATCATATGTCCAGTTCCTAACAGCAGCACTTGGCTCAAAAACAGACCTAAGCGATATTTGGAGAATTAAAAGTGAATGAAGTTATAAGCTGAAATCCATTTTATCAACA
This sequence comes from Octodon degus, assembly GCF_000260255.1. Taxonomy (NCBI): domain Eukaryota; kingdom Metazoa; phylum Chordata; class Mammalia; order Rodentia; family Octodontidae; genus Octodon; species Octodon degus. Next base: position 7,779,043 of record NW_004524708.1, read on the forward strand.
AGCAAAGTGTGTTTAAGGTCCAAGATTTTTACATTATAGCAGTAATTCTGCACTGGAAAATCTAAAAGAGGTGTTACTAAATGCTCATGTTAGTCATAAAAACCTTAGCAAAGTGTAGCTGAGGATGTCTCACTTTAACTTATGTGGCTTCCTGAAGAACACTCCAAGATAAACCAGTTATGAAAGTACCACTCAGCAAATGGCTGCGTTGAACCTGTGCAGGGTCATTACCCAAACATAGTTAAATTTGAGAGGAAACCTGCCCAGAGGGGTGGCTTGGGCTTTCATGACTGCTCTTGACCTGGTGCTAACCAGATGTCCATTGGCTATGTGGCCTCTGGGGCTCCCAGGGGCATCTCTGATTTAGGGGCAGTTCACCTCTTTGCCGTCTGCACCATCAAGGCTTTGGCTGGAAGGTATCCCCCATATTCCTCTCCCACCAGCCCCAAGATAGGAAGAGCTGTGTTTGCAACTATTTTAACAGAGAGGCATGCCATTTTGAAATTTCAACACACACGTTTATTTTATATATGACATGTGTCATAGTGACTTTCCTCTTTGTGGGAACAAAATACTCAACTCTCAAAACTTAAATGAGTAAAGGTTTATTTTAGTCCACAGTTTGTACAGGGTTCAGTCCATTGTCAGCTGACCAGAGGAAGGTGGTGGATGGCGGACAAGAAGTAGGAAGTGAAAAGGATGAGTCTGGAGAGAGAGAAACCCTTCCAGGCAGTGCTCCCGTGACCTGGCTCTTCCAACCAGAAGAGCTTCCCATCAGGCCCTGCGACCCACTCACCCCCAGAGGCCCCACCTAACAGCGCACGGGGCTCTTGGGAGCCATCTAGATGCAACCACAGCCACACGTGCTCATCCAAGCAGTATTGTACGGCACACGCTGTTTCATCACTTGAATTTGCAACTTAGCCAATCAGAGCTGTGAAGCATGCTGAGACCTGCATGGTCCCATCATAGGATGCAACTTTCCGTGGGGTCCTGCTGTTACTGATGGATCTGTATCAGTGCTGGACTTGCCAACATCATTAGTGAACTTCTCTACACGTTTATGTTTATGTGACCATCTCCTGACTCAACGCCCGGAAGAGTTGCTGTGCCAAAGTGAGTGTGACTTACCCTAAGGTTCTGACGGTGTCTCCCAGAGACTTGGGCCTGTGTCTCTCTCACCAATGTTGCTTGACCTATGTCTGCTTACAGTCTAACACCAGCCAATCTTTTATTATTTTATTTTATTTTATTGTATTTTAGGGAAGGATCTACAGGGTGTTCAGGGTCTCACTACTAGATGGGACTTGTAATGGTCCCCCTGTTTACAGCGTCCCAAGAGCTGGGATTACAAGCGCGCGTCCCCACACCATCTCAACTGCCCTCTCAGGGCACCCTGGGGGTGGGCCAGCACAGCAAACCCAGGGCTGGAAACCTCTGCCCTTGCACCTGCTTGCACGTGCTTTAATCCACTGAGCTATTTCGGCAGCCCTCCAATCTTCTTTTAAAATCTTGCTATCTCCACAGATAAACCAAAATCTCCCTGGTAGTATAATTTCTACTTCCTAGCAACATGACTGTTTGGGGCCACCTGCATTAGTTTCTTCCCTAATCTTTTATTATTAAACACGTTAAAATCTGCTTATAAGTTTGTATGAGTATAATTAGTATTAAAAACATCTTTATCTGTGTTTCTTATTTCAGAAATATTAGTTTCAGAATTAGTTTCTATATATTTGATTTCTGGGTAAAGTGAAATTATTTTGTGAGTCTCAACACTGGATGATTTTCAGAAAAATTCAGTTTCCATTTCAGATTATTTATAAGTGTATTGATTTTTCTTACTATCTCTTTAATTCTAGATATTATGAAGCTGTGGGTAAAACAACTATTTCCACTTTTTTTCCTCATCCCTCCCATGCAAACTTTAAATTATTTATTTGGCAGTGTCTCCATTCACTCTTTCTTTGATGCCAATTCTGCATTTGTGGATGTGTATGGTTCCTTTCTTTCCTCTTGTTTACATTCCCTGAGGATTTCTCCACTTTCTTGTCCTGAACAGACAACGAAACTTCCCTCGATTATTCGCGGCACTGAAGGGGTCAGTGGGGTCCCGGCTCCTGCCTTCTCCCCTCACCTTCCTTCTTCCACTCTGTGGCATCTGGCTGCGAAGTGAGAAGCTTTTCTCATTTCTGTGCTTGCATCCTGAAGTCTAGTCACAAGCCCAAAGACACAGCACCAATTAATTAGAGTCAGAAGCTTCCAGAATTGTAAGCCATAATTTACCTTTCCTCCTTATTAACTGCTCTGTCTTGGGCGGAGGAGATGGCTCAGTGGAATAAGCACTTGCCTGGCAAGCACAGGGGCCCAAGTTCAATCCCCAGTTCTGGGAAAAAAAAATATTAACTGCTCTGTCTTGAGTATTTATTACAATGATGTAGGGTGACTAGCACAGACCAGTTTCTCTGCTTAAAGTTATCACACTTAGATGCAGTCTTTAGCTGTTTTTGCTTCTGAGGAGGGATGGAGGTATCCGTACTATTGGTTGATACTAGGTTGTCATCACTGAGCAAACAGCTTTTGAAAGAATGGGGGGAAAAAATGATTGGTGGCTCAGTGACAGCTGTGGGTCCTAGGATCCTGTTTCTTCTTCCCACTATGCAGAATTTTCCCATTTTCACAGGGGAAACGATTACTGTCTTAGCTCAGGTTTGCATGTGGCCCGCAGTGACAAGTCCCAACCAAGAGTGCTCTGAATGGGTCAGTTTGCCAGGGATGCTGTTTCTAATGTTCTTCTGCTCCTGGGTTTGGGTTCAGAGTAGCGAGACTGTCAGAGCCAAGGTCTGAATTCTTGTGGTCTTTCCTGGATGGTCACAAGGTAGACATGCAGGATTGGGAGTGAGGAGGAAGAGCTAGACAGCAAGACGGCTCTGTGTCCTGGTGTCCCTGTACCTAGACGTGGCCATGTGCTGTTACTATGAGGGGGTATGTGTCAGCTTCCTGTCTACTCTCCATTCTTAACTCTCTTCTTACTAATAACCCTTGTGTTGTTGCTTAGTTCAGTTTTGCTTTGTTTGCTTTGTCTTCTGGGGACTTTCAGGAGTACTCAGATGGGCCCAGAACACACAGCAATCTCTCCGTTGTCTCTTTCTTTGATGCCAAGTCTGCACCAAAGGCTGGAAGTATGACATTGAGGTGTCCTCTGTGCTGTTATCAGTCCCCAGAATGAGGCTGGCTCCTGGGGGAGAATTCAGGAGGATGTAACTACTACTGCTTGAATATCTGCTGTACTTCAGGTACTTTTCTAAATGCTTCATAAAATATTGGTATATTTTACCCACAACAGCCATAGGAGATAGATGCTGTTATTGTACATATTTAATAGTAAAAGAAACAAGCACAGAGAGTCTGAGGAACTTGCCCAAGGCTGCACAGGAAATAGAAAGCAAGGGAACAGGGATTTAGTTGAAGGCAGCAGGCTGCTTCCTAGGCTCATCGTCTCCAGAACACATCTGTAAAGTAAACCCTAAGTGACTTTCACCGCCACATCTTCATTATGTGTTGAAATGTGATAGCCAAAAAAATATGCAACCACTTAAACCAACACAGAGAAGGCCGGCATCTGTTTGAAGCCAGAGAACCAAGCAGCCCAGGCTGAAGGCTGTGTATCCCCCTTCCTCCCTTGTGTGGATCGGTTTAAAAACCCAGCCATCTTCCTCCTTCCTTATGTTTGTGGAAACTTTCCAGGGATCAAAGCCGCTGTGTGGCCTAGGGTGAGCCCTGCTGTGAGAGCACTCAGGGGCAGCCCTGCTTCCCCCAGCCCAGGCTGTCTGCATGGTTCATTTGTTCTTGAAGAAACACAGCCGCACACCCCGCCATCTATGCAGCACAGCCTCATGAGAAAACACGTACCAGGGACCTGGGTTCAGCTCATCTGCATCCTCAGCTTCCACGTCTGTGCCAGGTTTGGTTCCTTGGAAGGAACTGGTTTATCAAATCAGCCGGTCACATGCGGATCCAGATATCATTTGATGGCAGGCACAAGGAGTGTGACTTTTCCTCCCAGAGGAGAAACCTGTGGGCTTTGCCAAGAGACACAATGGCTACCCCAGAACCTGGAGCCCTGGTTTAACTTCCTGTCACTGCCCATATCTGGCTGGATATGGAGCCACTTATACCAGCACTGCCAGGTGAGGTGGTTCATGCTGAGGCATGAAGGAGATGTGCTTGGGGTCTTCAAGGCATTTGGGGGTTTAAGAGGGACGTGGCCATGGGCATATGCTCCAAGGCCTTTTATCTAGCTCCCACTTGTCCCTAGCACCCCAGCCCAATAGAAATCTCATTACCTCCATTGGAAAGCAGCACAGGATTAGCTTTGCTGCAGTAGCAGATCATGAGATCCTCTTAGTAGTCACCCCAGCCAGGGTCTCTATCTTGCTTCCATGAGGCCAGCTGTGGCTCTTGCTCCAGCTGGTCTCCAGGGCAGCTCTCCTCTATGTAGCAGTTCACAGTTTTGCTCCTTGGGTCTCTGTCTCAGCACTAGGTGAAGCCCTCCTTGGTGCAGATGAAGGCATGTACACCAGGAACTTCTGTGGTTGATGACTTTAGACCAGAAGCAGCGCACAATTTCTGCATGTATTTCCTCGGCAGGAACTGGTCATATGGCCAAACCTTCTTTCAACATCAGCACTTATGGTCCTTGGCAAAGCTAAAGGCAGAGTGGAGTGCATAATAGCAAGTATCACATGCTGCCCACAGAACCCAGAGCCAGCTTCCTTGGGTAGAGCTCCACCCTGCTCACCTCCAAGACAATACTTGTGTGACAGTCAGATTCAGGACCATGGAGTCTTGGTAAAGAAGAGACTTGGAGGCCACCAGCCCAATTCATCCCAGGTCAAGACCATTTACATTAGTCCTGAGTAATGGTTTTCAAATATTCCTCTGGCTACTTTCAGTGATGGAATCTCATTAGTTTATGAGCCGAAAAGTTCCATGCTGAGACATCACGATTGGAGAATTCCACCTTGCTGTAAGTCTCCCTTCTTTCCTGGCATGGCCAGTTACAGGCTTAGTTCTCTTTCCTTGAACAGAACTGGCTCTGTCACACCCTTCTCATAGGATCTTTGGGATGCTTTAGCCCAGCTGTATGTCTCCATCCCATCTCCACCTCGCCAGATTCCTTAGCCTCTGTCTCCTCCAACACCTTCTGGGTGACCTCTCTGTCTTCATTTTAGTGTGGCACTCAGATTTCCCCTTGGCCCAACCACTGCCAAATCAAGAGTTATTGAAGCTCTTGTTCCAAGCACTGCATGGGTCAGTCCATTTCTCCCAAGCCCATATTCGTGTTCCTAGCAGGCACATCACATTCTAGGCTGACATTTCATCTGGAATTGCTGGAATGTGAGGTTTAAAACTTACCTCCTTTTCCTTCCAGATTCCTGTCCAGTGGTTTGTAGATAGAAAAAGATAAAAATAAAAAGTCATTCTTAATGGTTGGGCATGTGTCTCAGGGCCAACAAAACAGGCTTGATCTACATGGTGTACACAGAGCTCATGTTGATGGTCTGAAGGGTGAGACTGGGTCTTCCCATCCTGCACTGTGGAGAACAGGAGAAAGGGTGAGCCTGACTTAGTTGTTGCACTTGTTTGATGCTAAGGAAGTTGGAACACACACACACACACACACACACACACACACAGAGTTTGGTGTCAGACAAGTCCTGAGCTTTGACAGTTATGCTTGGATAACACTTTGATACATGCTCAGAGGTGGCAGCTCAGCCTGTCTTTCTGAATCTGCCATTCCCTCCTAGGTGAGCCAAGCTGGAAGATTCTTTAATGTTCCAGAGTCCTTTGTGCATAGAGGAGAGTGTTTACACTTGGACATCTTGAACTTAATTAAGATGTAATGAATTTAAGATTTTAACAAGCAATAAATATTTTTATATATTAGCAATCAACATTTCTCTAACTGTATCTTCCTAATGTAATTTATACTTATGAATATAATAAATGAAAATTTCCCATTTTTTAAAGCTAAGGCTTTCTTATGGAGCTATATCTTTAGCCCCTTTTATGTGATTTGCTTGTTTGTTTGTTTTTGAGATAGGAACTTGGTAAGTGGTTAAATTGCCAGGGCTAGGCTCAAACTTGTCATTATCCTGCCTCAGCCTCCCAAAGTCCTGGGACTGCAGATGTATACCACCATATCCAGCTAAAATTTCCTACCCTACTTAATAAAACTTTCCAAACATTTAATTAAAAGCACAAGACCAATTATCAGCCTGTCTTTAGTGTCTAAAATGCTGTGCAGCAGAGGATTATGGGAGGTGTCCACATGGGGGCCACTCTGCTGAGTGTCTGGAAGGATTCTACAGCCCCTGGCAACTCAGCCAACCTGACCAATGGCACAGAGGTTCAAGGTGACTCTTCTGGGCCAATTTACAAAACTGCCAGAACAAGCCCGCCAATCTGCTTTCACCCTGTCTCTGTGTATTAGCTACCTATCACTGCATAACAAATCAACACCCAAACATAGTAGCTTGCAACAACAAAAATTTATTTTCTATAATTTTGGTGGGTAAGGAATTCAGACACGACTTAGCCTATGGTTCAGACTCAGTGTCTCTGAAGGAGTTCCAGCCAAACTGGAGGCCTGGGCTGTGGTCAGCACTTGACTAGGGTTGGAGGATTTACTTGTCAGTCACACGGCTGCCAGCAGGAGGCCTCTGCTCTCACACTGTTGGACCCAGCTCACATGGCCTCCTCCAGGGTGGCTTGAGTGTTCTCCCAGTGGGGCAGCTGGGAGAACAGAGAGCTGGAAACAGGTCACCCAAGACAAAACAAGGAGCAAGCCATGATGCCTTCATGATCTGGCTTTGGAGAGACCCCAGCTGGTTCCTTCTGGCAAATTCTAGTCATTGAAAGTGAGTCATCATCGTGTATGATCCCCACCTCAGGGAGGACTGTGGGGCTCTTAAGTCTTGGAGGGAGGAGAATAAAGTTTGTGAATGCATTTTAAGACCCCCACGCAGATTACTGGAAAGGCCACCTCTCCGAGCCATACCATAGCCTGGCCCCTGGGTGACTTAGTCTAGCAGAGTCCTGGCTTAGCTGGGATAGCCCCAGAGCACAGGGAAGAAATAAATCTGTGTTGGGGGAAGGCATTGGAATGTTGAGATTATCTCTAATTATAACATAACCTGACTAGGGGTTGTTTTGAGACATAAACATAGAGGAAATTACAATCGTGATTTCCCAGAGCTGAAATGTTTTTTCACATTATCTAGCTGCTGGTAAAGTTTCCTTTTTTACATTCACCTGGGACTTCAATAATGACTTTGGCAGGTGCACAGCATCCCAGGAGAGGGGTTGGGATTTGGGACTAGGACAGGTCTGAATGTCCCGTGTTGTCTGCGCCAAGCCACTGGCTGAGCCTCTCTGGTAATGAAGTTCTATTTGTTATATCCGGACTTTTAAGCCTCTGCCTTATAAAATCTACATTCAAAGATCTAATGTTTTGCAACTTGGTATCTTTCCCAGAAATGATGTATTTTTAAAAATCTCTTATGGCTGGCAGTACCTAAATGATTGTCCTGTCATTATGATAAATTAGCCTGGTCTATAAATATTAACTGGAAATTTACACAGGCCTTATCAATATCACATTATAATTAGCGGGGTCATCCGGAGGTTCGCTATGTGAGGAGATGAGAGATGGAGTGTGTGCCGGGCTCAGCTAATTAATCATCCTCGGACTGATTAATTAAACTCTCTGGGGTTCTCTGTGTGATTGGACTGCAAGGGCGACTGATTTCTTAAGTCTTACCTGGTGATTACATGATTTCTTTATATAGTATTCATGTTTGGGAAAATTACTTTAGCTTATTTATATTCTTTCTTTATTCTTTCTTATCTGTTATGATAGTGAGAAACATACCTCTAAGCTTTGTAAACAGACACATATTTTAAAGCAAAATATAAATGCCCTTCTACTTATTAAAACAATAAATCTAAACAACATGTCCCATGTTTTCCTAATGTATACATTCTTTTGCACATGTAATATTAACTTTGCTCTTTTAAAGATCATTATAAATTCATTATTTTCACAAAATCCATTTGTTTCAAGTGACCTTAATTACTCTATTCTTTCCCGCTGTCTTTTCAAAAATTTTGAGGAACTTGCGTGAATCACACATACTAATGTAGTTTGGTGTGATATTTGAGTACATTCACACAGGCTGTACCGATCAAATCCATCCTCTCTCTAGCCACTCTTGTTCCCACTTCCACAGTCTCTAGGAATTGCTGCTCAACATTCAAGTGACCTTTCACTTTAACTTCAGCATATGAGAGAGAACACATGGTCCTGGTCTATGTCTGCCCTATTTCCCTTAACATGATGTCTTCTAGTTCTACTCATTTTCTCCTAAGTGACATGATTTCATTCTTCTTTGTGGTTGAATAGTATTCCATCATGTATGTTTAGCACATTTTTCTGCAGACACAAGAGCCATGTGGCCTGTATTTCTTGTCATAATTTTCTTCTGTCAACGTGACTGGGCTATGGAATGCCCAGATAGGCTAGTCAATCTTTCTGGATGATTCTGTAAGGGTTTCTGAGTGCGATTAGCTTGGTTCTTTTATTATTATTATTATTATTATTATTATTATTATTGAGAAACAAATAGCAATAAGACAGCTTCAAAACTGATTCATAGGACTGTTTCAATAATTAATACATTATACATTGTTATCTTCTTAGTGGTTATCCATAGTACAAGATGCAGACAGGATATCCTGTCCAAACACTATTAGTACAAATCTTTCTTCTCATTGAATTAAGCGAAAGTAGATGTGTATCTATGCTATATATTCTGCATATACAGATACAAAATAGTCCTTCCTTTGTATCCCCATTTTTGTTTAGTTCTGTCAGAAATGGGTATTCCATTGGCATCAACATACCTCCCAGAAGTAGAGAAATAATTCCTAAAATTTATTTGGAACCAGAAAAGACCTAGAATAGCAAAGGCAATCCTGGCCAACAAAGAAGGCAGGAGGCATTACAATTCCTGACTTGAAATTATACTACAAAGCTACTGTGGTAAAATCAGAATGGTATTGGCAACGAAATAGACCTGAGGATCAATGGAATAGATTAGAAGATGCAGAGGCCTCTATGAACACACTCAGCCACCTGATATTTGACAAAGGGGTTCTACACACTGAGCAAAGCAGATGTTGGGGCTACAGTGGCTGGACCTCATCAGGCCAGCAGAAGGCCAGACAAGAACAAAGACACTGACCTCCCACCCATGGAGGGAGCTCCCTGACTCTGTGGTTCTTTGCCTTTGGGCTTGAACTGAAATACTAACTCTTCCAGTCCTAAAGCCCATTGCCTGTGTGCCTGGATCTGTCCCCTTGCCTCCCTGGGTCCCTCAGTTCTGACTTCTGTTCCCATCTCATGAGATCCCTGTCCTACGGCAGCCTCTGATCATCTAGATGGCGTGTGTCCCATTCATTCTGTCACTTGCTATCTCGACTAAACATTTTCCTCCTTCTGAGAATCCTGCATCAAAGCGTGGGGCAGCTGGGCATGTCACTGTCATGGACTCTTGCAGCTGAAATTGGCCAGCTTGGCTTGCTGCAGGCCACATATCTCTTGCCCTGATGAGGAGCCAGATGTCCACAATGTTAGTCTTGGCTCCTCACGCTCCTCCTTCCCACAGCCTGCAGTCCCATAGCCCCTTGCAATGAACTGGGTCACGGG
>NW_004524708.1:7790222-7796866 GCF_000260255.1 Octodon degus
GCCACTCAGCACACCGATAAGATGATCTGATCTTTCCAACCTTTCCACAGATCGCCTGCTCCCCTGGCACTGCTTCTAGGCGATTGATATTTAAAAGTTGTTCTTGGCATTTGTCAATGTATATTTTTTCCAGATGTTACCCAGAGGTTCCAGACCAGTTTCAATAGCCTAGGAGGGCTCAAATAAGTCATAAGAATTTTAAGAGACTAAATTGGTGGTGAGTCTAGCCTAGGTCTTGAACAAGGTTTTATTTGCTGAAAGCAAAAGCCTGTCCTGAGTACTCTGCCAGCCAAAAATATTATTTGCATTTAAAGAAAAGTAATCAAATGCTTTTTTGGGTGCTTACACTAATTTTTCCCTTCTGTTTAGACTGAGGACAGTGCAGTCCTGTTTTCAGTTAACCTCGGCACCCCCAGGCTCCTGGCTTCATCTCCAATTAAAGAGATAGGAGCAATTGCATTTTCTGTGTCTTTAAAATTGTCCAGTAAACAAACATGTATTTTAATATGCAGTGTTCTATTGGGTGAGGTGTTCAGAATAAATAAGATGGGTGTTGTCTGTCCCTTCCTGCAGAGTACAGGCCTTTAATGAAATGCCCCCTCCTTTTCCAGAATTCGTCCTTCATTCCAGTTGGATGGGAAAGAAATCCTGAGTAGAAACAGGGTCTCTTTCAACTTGCCCAAATTCCCCCAGCAGTGAACAATGTGGAACCTGGGAGTTCTTGGCTGGGAGGAAGCTGTTGATGGAGATTAAGACCTAATGTTCTTTCTTCAGTTTTCAAACTTAGATCAAGAAACACAGCGATTCTGGAAAGCCAGCACCACAGAAAAGATGGAAGGAATAATTGCTTTGTCACAGGGCCTGGGATGCATATTTTAAATATACAGGAGGTCTTGTGCTGGTGGGGAGCTATGCTGTGACCTGTCCCTGGAGCCAAGATTGGGCTTGATTGCATACAGGATTAAAAAGCCTATCAGTATATAGTGTGAAATTTCTCTTTGATTCATCTTGTGGAAGGCTGTATTTTCCAAAGAAGGTGCACAAATATCACCATCTTGTCCTGCAGTGTGACTTTTCACTCTGGCCTGGATGGCAGGGATTTCTATCTCATCTCCTTGTCAAAGACATGTGAAAAAAAAATTAAAAAGAAATGACACAGTTTCTTCCTTACTCATGGGTCTCTGCTGGGGAGATCTGATCATCCTGGGCCGCCATCTTGTGAGGGAGCCCAAAGCTGGGAGAAGATGTAGAGCTGAGGGAAGGAGGTGACCCTGGTGACAGGCCAAAGCCAGGAGAACAGGGGCTGGCTGGAATTCGTGACAGGAAATGTGGCAGGTGAGCACCTGATGGGAGGGGAGGGAAGGAGGCTTTGGAAGGAGCTGTTCTTGGGTAGTTTTGAGTCAGAATCTGAGGTGGAGCCAAAAGCCACCAGGGGTAGTGGGACTGATTGAGATGGGGAGATGGAAGGGCTGGGTCTCAGCAGGTTGAGGCACCAGGCTCAAGGAGTGACACTCAGCAAGGGCATTGTGCAGCATGATGGTAAGTGAAGAGTGTTCCCGGGAGTTTGTGCCCTAGACCCTTCCTGCCTCCTCATGACTGTGACATGTTGGGGACCTGTCCAGTCTCTGGACATTTTAAAAAAACTATTTATTTATTTATTTGGTATGGTATGATATCACCCTATGCAGCTCAGACTCATAGTGATCCTCCTGTCTCAGCCTCCCCAGCGCTGGGATTACAGATGTGCTCCACCATGCCCAGTTTTGGTTGCTGGCACAGCATGCCTGGGGCACCAGGGCCAGCGTGGCATGCACTACTGGGGATTAAACCTGGGTCCTTATGCTTGCCAGGCAGGCACTTAAACAGCCAAGCTATGTCCCCAGACTTAGGCTCTGGACTTTGACCAACCTTGGATCTAGCCTCTCGGGCTCTGATCTCTGGGGTAGAGATCCAGCAGGGGTGTGTAGCCACGGGTTTCACTCCTGGAGTCATTCCAGCTAGGTTGCCTGATCAGAGTACAGAAGGGCAGGTCTGAAACTGTTGGAAAAGCCCTCAGGTTTTCCCCCACAAACCTGCTGTCTCCACTGTCGCCTCCATGTGCCAAGCGCCTGCAGGGCTTCTCTGAAGAGCTATCCCCTTACAGCTTGAGCCTCTGGCAGTGTGACAGAGCGGGAAGGATCTGCTGCCACTTTGCTCTGAACTCCAGTTGACTCAGGGGCTTGGCATCCCACCCACCTGGGGACCACACCTGTGGTTCTGCAGGAGAAAGCAGCCTACAAGGATTGCAGGAGGCTCCTGGTGAGGGCCTCATGAGACTGGCCAGGATGCCTCTGCACTGCCCAGGGGCCATCCCGGGATCACTCTAGCAAAAGCCTTAGCCTGGAGGCCCTTGTTGCCTCTATAGGGACCAAAGCTGATGTGATAGGGAGCAAAGACAGAGCACTGGGTGACATCCCCACTCTTGGTCATGGTGCTTGTCCTCATTCCCCCAGGCTCACTCAACACAGGAGCGTAGTCACCCTCTCCTGCTATCTGTGCCTCAGGTAACAGACTGGGGAGGGGAATGTTGGCTGGGGACAGACTGACAGAGGGAACAGTGTAGAGGAGGGCAGCACACTACAGACAGACAGAGGGTGGAGACGGACACTGCGAATGGACCTGGCACCACTGAACTGTGAGCCTAAAAATGGTCATTGTAGTGAGTGTTACAGCCATGAATTCTATCACAGGAAGATAGGGGGTTCCCTAGAGACAAGGCCCAGAGTGCTCAGCTTCACACCAGAACCTCCAGAAAGGCTCTGCAGCTGTCATTGTTGGTCCATCTGTCTGTCTGTCTATCCCACTGCACATGTCTGCTCACCTCTGGAATCTTGGTAAGGCTATGGCAGACCCCACTGTGCTAAGGGTGTCACATGCATCCCATGTTCTGATATCTTTGGGTACCCCTGTTGACAATTGTAATGAGCCTGTCTTGTCACTCTCCCTGCTTGACTTTTCAGGCCATGACTGCTCATGTGCCCCCAGAGCCCCACATCCTCATACCAGGTGTGGCCCAACATCCACACTAACTTGGCCAGCAGCAGCCAGGCTGGGGGCGGGCCTCAGCAGTGGCCTGCAGCATTTTCTGGGAGGAGATGTCAGAGGGGACACTACCCTGGACATGTGCTGTGTCCTTGGGACATGCTCATCCCTTTGCTGCCCTAGGGCTGTTGACAGAGTGAGAAAGGAACAGGAGGCTGACCAGGGTGGAGGGATTCTTTCTGACCAGAGGACAAGCCCAGGGCTGTGGTCACCTTCCATAGCTGTCCACTTTCACTCATGGCCTCTGACCTCTAGGACATCCCTTGGGGTTGTGAGAGCTCCAGATGGCAGGGCAATATGCTGCTCAGTGACTCAGATAAATGAGAAGAAGGAAGGTGGTGAGGAGAGGGTCTGCCCCATCCCCCCAGGGCCCCATGGTGGAAGTGTGAGCTGGTGCCCTGCCTAGGCTGGCTGTAGTCTGCCATAACGCTGGTGTCTGCAGGGCTTGCCACTCATCCCGCCCACACATGCTTCTTGCCTGCCACAAAGCTGTCTGGGACCAAGCAGGACTGGTTCAGACTACGGCTCCCCAGGTTGTCTGTGTGAGCTCAACAGGTTGCAGAACCTCTCTGTGCCTCTGTTTCCCTAACAATCACATAGGAGAAATGATGGCACCTATGTCCCAGGGTTGTTTGGAACAGGATACGCAGAGACTGCAGTGTGGATCTTGGCTGCTATACTCATGATCTATTCCTGGTGTCTCCCCGTGAGGCCAGGGCAGAATGTTGAATTATTATTCTGCACATGATCAGCCACAGATCCTGTGATTTGTCACCCTGGGGGAGAAAGCCAGCCCACTGCTACTTCAGGTGGCTCTGCTGATTTTCTGAGCCGGCTGAGTACATGGCTTGGAACCTGGGGCTCTCAGGTGGGCTTTTCTGCCCCAAACAGGTCAATGACCCCATGGTCCCAGAGCACCAGGGGTGCTTCTCCCCCTGAGTACCAGGGAGGTGGGGCTGTGCAGAGCCAGAAAATAAACATGTTAACTGAACTTTCCATCTGTCCGTTCAGAGTCACTTACTGCCTAGCTGTGGTTGGAAAAATTAAGTCCTTGTAATTTAGAATCAACATTTCTCGTGGAATCGCCTTAGATGGGCTGGCGGCACTTGCAGCCTCTCAGCAGTGTCCCCTGCAATCCAAATAAACTCACCAGGGTGCACTGTCCACCACCCTTCCTGGTGGGGTGGCCATGCTGGGACTGGCACCATGCTGTGGCATAAGGTGGGCTGGGCACCTGGGCTGAGAAGAGTGTGCCAGGAGAACCGCCAGTCCTGTCCTTTGCTCTGCTCCTGCTGTTGTCACAAAGCTCCTAGGCCCATGGCTTATGGGGCACAACGTTCAGCCAGTGTTCATAGTTCTGGGAGCACAGGGCCAGGCAGAGGCGGCCTCTCTCCCTGGTTTGTGGGTGACATTTCTCACTGCATCTTTACAGGGAAGGTTGTCCCTCTGTGAGTGTCTCTGTCCTGAACCCCCCTCCTGTAAGGACACTGGCTACTCTGGGAGACAACCACCCTCATGACCCCACTTCATGCACAGCTCTGTGTCCAATGTGGCTGCACCATGGGGACTAGGGATCAGCCTTTTAATATCTGAATGTAAGGTGGACACAACTCCACCCATAACACCTTGGTACCTTCCAGGAGAAGTGGTTGTCACTGGCTCCATTTCCAAGGAGGGAAACAGCGAAAAGTCAATGACTGTCCTTCTGCCCGCAGCCAGCAAAGCCAGGCCACAGAGCTGGGTGATTTTAGGTTTGCATGCTTTGTGTCCCAGAATTTGTGAGCAGAACCCTGGGACCCTCCCAGGGGTACCAGGGAGATGGCAGAGACATGAGAGGCATCAAGCTCTGTCTCCCGGTGGGTCAGACCATCATCTCCTGCACCTGCAGAGTGATCCCCAGGAACAGGAAGTGTGTCGTCCTGGAGCGCTCACTCCTGTGAAGGGCCTCCTTCCATCCTACGCTCATTCTCATGGGCCCACAGGGAAGCTGAGCAGGGGCACTGACTCTAAGCCAACCAGGAGCTGAAACGTGAGACTAGAATCCATGGGCCTGGTCCCTGGGCCTCATAGTCCTGCAGTGGAGGTCTGAATTCTGCACTGGACTCCAGTCCCTGGCACCCACAGAGTGGCCCCAAGGCCAGAAGGAGAGCAAGATCACCTCCAGGAGAAGGCCCATCTGGCCAGAGGCCCCGCTCTGTCATCTGTGGAGACTCTGTGCACATCTGCTGCCACTTCTTGACCCCTACACTCTGCTTCCCCTGCCTGGTGAGAAGAAAATATTAGTGTGGCTGCTGCAGGGCTGCAAGGCCTGCTGGCCTCTGTGTGTGGCATTGCCTAGGCCTTACCTTCCAGGCTGCTTTGGTCCTCCATTCACTTCCTTGGAGGGCAGGGCCTGGGGACTAGGAGTCTGTCTCCTGCCTGCTCCAGCCCCTGCCTGGGACTTTAGAGCCCCTCTGATCAAAGACCTTCGTGTGACAAAGTACTTTCCTAGACAAAGAGATGCGGCTCTCTGCAGTACCCCAGGACTGCTCAATGTGCGCTGGTTGAAGGCCGCTCCCTGAATCTCGTAACACAGAGGAGAGGATCCTGAGGGTGGGCAGAGTTCTAAAGTGGCACGAGAGTCTGTCCCAGGTATACCTGCTGTGTGCAATCTCTGTCCCTTGGATGTGGGAAGGACTCATGCAGGTGATGCAATGTCACACCTGTGATTAAGCCACATTATGTGACAGAAGAGATTATGCAGGCATAGCAAGGTCCATAGTAAGGCTTTTTCAAACAGGGAGGAGACCCAGGATGGGCCCTGCCTTATCAGGTGAGCTCTGGGTGGGACACAGTAGTATTCCATTTCAGTCAAGGCCAGGGACACAGGCCTTGCAGCAGCTAACAGTGGCCTCTGATTGGCAGCTGGTGAGCAGTCGGGGCCCTCAGGGCAATGACTGCCATGTGAATGCCCCCAACCCCAGGAGCGAGCTGTAGGATGGGCTGCAGCTGGTGGATGCCAGGTGAGGCCCGGGAAGAGGAGCTGCCAGCCTGCATCCAGGCTCTTGACCCTTAGGAACTCTGCCATGCCATGCCTGTGATCTCTAAGTCACTAAGCTGTGCTACACAGCCATCCACTGCCAATCCCAGCCCTGACTCCAGCTTCTCTGATGAGTTCCTTGGAGCCCATGAAGGAAGTCAGGAGCTGAGCCCTGTGCCTCACTGGGCAAGGGCAGGGGCAGGGCCTCAGTGGCTGGAATAAGTAACCATCACACCTATGACATCAAATCAAAACAGAAAAGTAGGCACAGCTTTCATGGTTGTGGGCCAGAAAGGGGACAAAGGAGAGAGAGAGAGAGAGAGAGAGAGAGAGACACATAGACTGAGGAAGAAACAGAGAAAAGGAACAGAAGCTAAAGATGAAAGATCCGGCACCAGGAAGTAACCACTTGAACTAAAGGTGACCCAGTAGAAGATAAAGACAGAGAAACATAAGGAGAAGGATAGAGCTAAAAGCACATGCAGAGAAATGAAGAGAGACAGAGAGAGAAAACAAGAGGCAAAAATATAGGGTCAGATGAAGA
>NW_004524708.1:7797377-7801906 GCF_000260255.1 Octodon degus
GAGAGAGAGAGAGAGAGAGAGACAGGCAGACAGGCAGAGGGACAGAGACAGAGACAGAGACAGACAGAGAGACAGACAGAGACAGAGACAGACAGAGAGAGACAGAGACACAGAGAGAGATAGAAACAGAGTTCTCAGACAACCACCCTGGAAGGAACCTCAGGGGTGTGTGGTGTGGTTGCTGCATGCCCTGCAGCACCCCTGAAAGAAATGTGCAGGATGCAAGTGGCTCGCTTTTCTTCCTGGACAGTGTGGGCTCATGGGACAAGCACTGATTTCTCAGGTGTCCCAGATCCTCCAGTGGTGCTGCTGAGACCTCTGCACAAGACATCTTACCAAGGGGTCTCCTGGTGGTGCTGGGCTTGCCGAAGGTCCTTGTACTGCCCAATGTGACTGGCTCCTGTCTCCTCCTGGCATGGAGAAGGCTAACCTCCCCATGCAGACAGGCTATGTGATCCATTCCATTGTAGGGGTCTGAATGCAAATATTCCCACCCCTCCACAGTATGTAGAGGACCCAACCCCAAAATATCCCATAGCCTGCTTTTAGATGGGGACAGTGAGGGGCAGAGTCCCAGGCAGGTGGGCCATCTTGGACCTGTAACTAGAGAGAGCAAAACCCTTGTGCGATGTGAGCCACTGAACATGAACAGTCAGTTGTTACTGCAACGTGCCCCAGCTCACACTGACCAACAGAGCCCAGCAGGGTCACTTGGTACAAAATCCATCTCCAATGCCTGGGGGTCTCAATGTCAATCATACACAGGAGCTAGAGGCAGGCAGAGGTGCCACCTGATGGAGAACCTTCTGGGTGATGTTAGGGACAAGTTGGCTTTCGGCTCCTGAAGAGATGTGAGGTAAGGGGATTGTGAAGGAAGTTCCTTGCTTGCTTGCACACAGATATACTAAGCTGGCTGCATCCATGTGTCCAACCAACTTGGACTCCAAATACTTAAAGAGCAAAGTAAAAGCCAGATACTAGGAAACAGGGAGATGGATCTTTTGCAAGTAGGAAGGGGGCTAAGAGATGGAGGGAGGTAGAAGGGAGAGGTGTGGAAGAAGACAGGAAGGACCCAGGATGTGTCCTGCGTATGGACCAACTTCCTATGATGACTGTCGTCATCATTACTGCAAGCATGGGCTAATAACAAACTGTGCCCGCACTGAGCAGACCAAGACTTATTTTTCGGGTCATTATTCTCTAATACAGTATGACAACTATTTGCATAGCATTTGTTATATATCAGGTGTCATAAGCAGCTTACAGGTGATGGGCTTGTGCAGGGGGATATGTAGGCATGTAAATATTGCACACATTACATAAGGGACTTGGGTGCCTATGGGTTTTTGTGTCTTTGGCTCCTGCTCAAATATCCTCAAGGAGACAGGGATGGTTGCACTCATACTGTATGTAATGCTGTTTCCCACTTTTTAGAAATTCATTTTAAGCATATCTGCATGTTTCTATGGAATTTCATAAGCATCCCTTTTAATGAGTGAATAAATACTTCAGAGTGGATTATGAAAGAGCATACTTAATCCTCGTTCCCTGTGGTGGGATGGTTAGATTGTTTGCAGTTTTGCCTTCATATAAGTACCACTGCCATAAACATCTTTAGGCATAAAGCTTGTTTTCTGTTTAATGTTATGTGCTTTGGCTAGGTTCCCAGAAATGGAATACCAGGGCAGGAATGTCATGAAACTTTGCCTTCTTCAAACACAGGTTTGTGAAAGTGAGGCATTCATCTCCCCTGATGCCACTGGAAGGCCTGTTCAGTGGAAGAGGCACACTTCTCATAACAAGGAAACTACATCGGTCTGCAGCCACTGTCCTCATTGCTGGCTGTTAATCTCCAGAACTGCAGGGAGGACCTGACCAAGGAGGGGACTCCAGCAACTACAGCCTGGCCCTCTTGGGCTGTGGCCTAACTCATAGTGTCTCTGAGAGCTCACAGCCTGCACTCCAGAACCTGCAAAGGGTCATGGGCCCTGTGAAGTCTCCTATGGCCCAGGCAATCCCTCATCTTACACCCTGGGAACCCAAGTTCATTTGCTTCTGGCCCCTGACAAAGCCCTCAGCAGTGCCAGAACCCCGGTCCCTTTCCCAAGACACTGGCCCCATTCCTTGCTTCTCTCTCTAAGGAACACTCATGGCTTATGGGGCCTCATGACTGCAATGCTGAGCTCACCCATGGAACCTACCACCCAACCCACCTTGAATGAGCTACATACTGGGTCTCCTGGGAGCCCAGCCCTCACCCATCATACCTCAGACTCTTTCCCTGACCCATGGGCTGCCTTACATGCCCATTGGCTGAGTAATATCTAGGTGACTGCCACTGTCCTTCAGTTCTGTCCCCAGAACCAATCTATGCCCTAGGCATGAAGGGATAGCAACTCCCCCCACCCCCGACCAAGCTATAGATAGCTCCTCCCCAGCCCTGGATGATCTCTACCTCATCCTTGGCCCACTCTCTGTGTGTCCAGGCCAGGGACAACACAATCCTACAAAGCTACTGAATGGCACTTTCTGCCATTTAAACCTGCCATGGTTCTGGTGTGTATGGTTTGTCCCCACCCCAACTCAGGTCATAACATCATTGCATGTTCAAATGCATTTTGGTCATGGGTGCTGTGCCCTCGGGAAGGGATTAGTGTGCTCTGCATGAGAGTGGGTTAATGGCTGCAAGACAGGGTTGTTACGAAGGCTTCATTGTCCCCTCCTCTCTTTGCCCTCTTACCCTTCTTTCTGCTACGCATGAATCACTGTGAAGCCAGAAAGACATGGCCCCCTCCAGAACTGTGACTACATAAACTTTTTTTTTTTCATCAGATATCCAGTCTCAGCCACTCTGTTACAGCAAAGAAAAACACATCAAGACAAGGTACGATCGAATTCTTTCCACTAGGCTCATACCCAAGCACACTCTTATCTGTAGTTTCCCACACTCAGCCTGCAGCTCTGAGACTCCACTTGGCCTTTGGACTTGGGCTCAATGCCCCTCCTCATTGTGTCCTATTGAATAAAGTCTACTTGCTTTTTCTGACAAATGTCAGAAGGAGGCTCTGGGATGGAATCCTCTTTCCATCCTGAATTCCCACATGGGAGACATTAGAGTGTGAGCTGAATTTAACGCTAGGGGACAACAGTGAGCTCTCCTCTCCCACCCCAGCTTGGCATCTCCCCAAAGATAGGCCATCCTTGGTAAAAAACAACAACTCCTAGCTCCATATGCCTGTCTGTCCTGCTGACCCACTGTCACATCTGTCTGTCTGTCTGTCTCTCTCTCTCTCTTACACACACACACACACACACACACACACACACACACACACACACAACACTATCAGTCAGGCGGTGAGTTTATGGCTGTGTAGGCCACGTCCAATGGGGAATTCCCGAGCTGCATTTCCCCTACCATAGTGTGCTGGAGGTGGTGATGAAGAGATGTGCTGAGGGTCTTCCCTGAGCACTGGGACCCTGCACTCCACTTATGCTGCCTTTGGGCCTGGCCTCATCACCTAGCACGTCCTCGGGGCCATCATCCTGTCTACCCACACATGCAGCCGAGTACCTCGGGATCAGCCTGTTTTAGACGATTCATGGAGCTGGAAACTTCAGGGCTTCTCTTCATTTTAGTTTCATTTCAGTTCTTCAGCAAAGCTGTGCAATGGCTGAGCTCTCTGTTTCCAGGTGTGGTGCACAGAATGTCAGGTACACTGGCCCTGCCCTCCTGCAGCTCCAAGCTCAGAGAGATGTCCACCGAATGGAGGTCCCACATCCTGTGGGACACTAAGGGGCTTCCTTGCTAACCCAATAACGACCTGGTCTCAGAGTAAAAAAATGAAGCAACTCCACAATGTGTCCTTTGTGCCCAGACAATATCAAAGATTTTGAACAGATTGTGATAATTTGCAGGCATAATGTACAATACACTCTTAATGCAGTTCCTCTTTTCTTCCTCATTTTCCTACCTTCTTTTTCTCTTCCTCTTCCTCTTCCTTTCCTCCTTCCTAGACCATTCTAAAAGGTTCTTGAGGTCCTTGGGCTCTGTCTACATGCAAAATCCCTTTGGCAAGATCCTGACAGGAAAGTAGTAACCCTGATACCTTGAATGGAAGTTGAGATTGGCAGCCACTCAATGCCACAGGCTTGGTGTGACCTTTTCCACAGCGGCCACACAGGGACTAGGGCCACTCACTTCCACAGCCTGCCTCTACCCGGAGCCTCTGCTAAACACTAGAGCTGTCTGGGGAGATGGCCTCTGGCCAAGGTTACTTCCATGGCTCCATGCGAAGAAGAGCCACCAGGCTCTGAAAACCTTTGTGTTCCTGATGCTTCTCTGCCCACTGAGTGAAGAGATGGTCAGACCTTGTACCTTGAGGTACACACCACAAGGAGGGTAGCAGGTATCCAGATGCTGTCGTAAAACACCCTCTTCTTTCTGGGCTGGGTATGTATGTACCTGTATGTTCAGATGAGAGAGAGAGAGAGAGAGAGAGAGAGAGAGAGAGAGAGAGAGAGAGAGA
>NW_004524708.1:7802175-7829521 GCF_000260255.1 Octodon degus
TCACTCCATCGTTCTTCTCCCTTTTGGTCCCATCTCCCCAGGGCCTGTCTTCTTCATGCTGTCACAGTACTGATGGTCACACGTATTCCTTACAAGCACCTTCGCTTATGGGCCCTTCCTGCCATGATTGGTTGTTCTCACAGCAACCTCAGAGCAGACATGGTAACCCCACCACAGGGATGGTCAGGGTGGCACCTGTCGTAGGTCATCTAAGTCAGATAGTCCTCTCTTAGGAGGGCTTAACCTATAATTTTTTGACTATACAAGGATGCAAAAGCAGCCCCAGGTGGTCATGGTATGTTTCATGTTCAGTTTCTCTATCAACACATTGTACAGGATGCTCAACACTTTACTAGACATCTTTGCCAACTGTAGGTTGGGATCAACCCTCCCAGTCCATTGAAGGCAGTCTAGGCTAGCTTCGAGGTTTGGCAGGTTAGGGAGACTAACTGCACTTCCAGCTTATAATATTTTCAATTTGCAGACCCAGTGCCAGTGAGGAGCATCTGTAACCACTCAAGAGGCTGCGAGAGATTGGGATTGCTCTCTGCATTGTGGGGACAGGGAGGCTACAGCACAGAGAAGCCAAGTAGCTGCTCCAGAGCACACAGGGGCCCCTCAGAAGACCCAGTGGTCTTGTGGGAAGGTATATAAGCACAGAGCCTCTGAGCATGAGGACAACCAACAGGAAGTACAACTACAAGACCACACATCCTTCCAGATGAGGGCTGCGGGATGCGCTGGCCATCGGCCACCTGCTTCCCGGGGTGTGTCTATTGAAAGGCTTCCAGTTGCTGAAAAAGTAGACATAACTGAGAAGCAGGTGCAATGCACATGAGAAAAAAAGACTCAACTACCCAGCACATAGCACACATGGAGGGGAGAACTGTACCAATAAGAGGGGCTGGTGAAGATGTCCAGCTTTCCCAGATTGCTATCAGGCTGCAAAGTGGTGTCAACTCTCTGGAAAGCCAAGTGATGATTATCAAGTTATAGATACACCTATCACATGGCCCAGTAACCCCATCCCTAGATGACTCTCAGCTCAGTCTGAGAGTTTCCCTTCCTGCCTTGCTCAGATCCACCAGCATCCTCGGTGACAGGGTTTCTGCAGATCCCTCCTTGAAGGTTCCAGGGATTCAGGATATAGGGACAGAGAGGGGGCAAAGGCCCAGCAAAGGCAGGGAAGGGCTGGGCCAAGAAGACATAAGTGGAGGGATCTCCCACTCTGGTGCCCTTGAAGCAGACACAGCTCCTGTGGAAGAAGTGTGACCACAGCAGAGACGCACAGGATCCCAGGGTAGTGGATCCTTGGACCTCTGTCCAAGGGCACAGGGCAAGGCTGATGCCCTGGCTGGGGTCAGGGCAGATCCAGGCTCCAGACTGGCCATAGAGATAGGTGGGAACAGTATGCCGGGGCACAGTCAGTGGTGCCAACTGAGCACACTCATCCCACGACAGGAGCCAGGCTGTCCTGGAACTCAAAGGGTTCTCTGCACTGGGGTCCTTCCTGTGCTGACTGATGGAGACACACAGAGAGGTAACAGTGGCACCCAGCTGGTCACTTCCCATCAGAGCTGTATTATCCCCTGGCCCGTGCTTGAGCATGCATTCTGTGGTCCAGGCTTCCCTCCTGTAGAACCTGGGCAGCCCTTCCCACAGGCCAAGACTCAGGGCAGAGATGGTAGTAGGGGCAGATGTCCTGGTGTACAGCTCGGTAACGCAGCATGGCAAGGTTCTGACACTACTGGGTCCAATGCCTCTGCAGCCGCCTGGCCTCAGTTTTCCAGTGGCTCCCTGCAGAATACTTCAGAGCGACACTGTCAAGGAAGTGATCCCATGTGAGGCACCCTCCCCCTCCCCCCCCCACATTCCCTTAGCAGAGAGGCCTTTTAGGGAGGTGCCTCCATCTGCCACAGGGGCCTTTAACCTAGCCCAGGGCCTGGACGCGCTGTCCCATAAGTCTGCAGCAGCAGAGCTCAGAAGACCTCCCTCCCTCCTTCCTTCCCTCCCTCCCTTCTTCCCTCCTTCTGTCTTTTGCCCCTCCTCCCTCCTTTTTTCTCCCACCCCTCCTCCTCAAGTTCTGCTGGTTCCTCTCCTAGACTTAGCACCACTGATTTGCCCAAGGGTGGGGTGGGGACTCCAAAGGGACCATAAGATTCAGTGCTCATAGACTGCTCACCTGGCCTCAGAGACAAAACACACCCAGGAAAGTCCTTTCTCTGAAGTGGAGGTGTTACATTGGAGGACAATACGCTGAGCTCCCCATACCTTTCTTCTACCTTGGGACTAGTCCCTGTACCTGTTCTAGGGCTGATGGCTCCTCTCTTTGAGCATCTGCTTAAGAGGTTCCCCTTCATTGACACCCAGATGGTTTTGGGCCACTCCACTCCACCTGCCTCCTCACTGTGCACTAACCTCCCCCCCCCCCATGACCTATAGGTCTACATCTTTGTCCCTGTGCTACAGAGTCAGAGTGGGTGCCCTGGAATGGCTCTGCTTGGCAGCTTCTGGGAGAGGCCTTCCTCTGAGGGCACATCCATTCCTTCAGCCTTGGTGGGACATCATGGAGCCTGGCTGTATTTCATAATTCAGAAATGCAAGGTCTTTGACTGCGGAGCCCCAAGAATTGTTACCTGGGACAGGCGAGAACTTCTCCCACTCTTGAGCAGTCACAAGCAGAACCCAAGGCCAGCAGCATGAGAGGCCCCAGAAGTCTGATGTCTTGCTGCTCTGGGCCACCCTTGGCTGTAATATCAGAGCCCCAAGCAGACAGGAAAAGGGATCAATGCAACTTTCTTAATAACAGGGGTCTGGAGCGAATGTGTGAGGCATGGGGGTGGGGGGACAGCTGCCCCAGCCACTTCTCCCTCAGCTTGGTGTCTGTGGGAAGGGACAGAGGAGCCCAGCAGGTGCCAGGATGACTTCTCTGCAGATGGGCCTGGTGACAATGGCCCAACTTCAGTTTCTTTGCCTCCGGGATGGTGCGCACGTGTTGCACCATAACTCGGCATTCACTGTGTTACACAAGCTATCAACACTGTTAGAGAGCAGGCTGCACTGGATAATCTTCTAAACTGTAGGCTGATTTAGTGTTCTGAGCATGTTTAAAGCAGCTGAGGCCCAGGGCTGTACTGTAGGTCAAGAGCAGAAAATGCATTTTGATTTAGGATGAATTTACCAGTATGCACCCATCTCAAGTTCTGCACCTAAATTTCAGTCTGTAATTTGCCTGGCCCAGGACATCTGGCCCTTGGTGCTGGCACTTGCAGTCCTGGGCAGTATCTCCCTGCCCACACCCAACCAGTGCCAATGTCCAGCTTCCCTTGCTCACTTAGTTCTTCAAATTGATTTGCTCATATGGCTTACATCAATAAAATTCAAAGGAAACTTTATACAGCAAGTAGAACTAGGAAACCATTAAAGCTTGCCATAAGTAGAAATGAGCTATATTTAAAACTACAATGAAAATAAAGCTAGTTTATTAAATTCTAGCAAGATACAGTTCTGCCAAGTTTCTTAGACTCAAATTGTTCTCTTTGTTAAAAAGAGAAATTATCATGTGTTGGAGGAGTGTTACAGACCTGCAATTCATAGCTCTAAAGTGAGCTGCAAGGAGAATCACATTCATGTTGCAAAATCCAGTGTTGTTTTATTCATTCATTAAACACTGTTGGATGCCGGAGTGGCTGACTCCTGGGCTAAGTACGACACTCAGGACTAAGCACAGAATGTGGTATTTTTCCTTGTATTGCTTATCACCTTCCGAAGGAGACAGACAAAGTAAATAAATTTAAAAAGTAGTTTTTGATTGTTAGAAGAAAACTAAACAAAGAAAGAGAATAAGGAGAGAGTGCATGTTAGTGGGGAGTGTGGGGTACAGAGTGGCTGAGCTGGAGTTATGTTGAGAGTTGGATTCTGAGATTCCAGCTGGTTGTCCACATGGGCGGAATGAGACCAGAGTGGAGAGATGAGCTGAATGGTCACAAAGTGATGGTACAATGGCCCAGTGGTGCTTGCAGCCCTCACTTGGGCTTGTGCCGATGGCTCCCACCTCCCTGGCTTAGGAAGAAGATGAAGGGTAGGCTGAGTGGTACAGGAGGGAGGACCCTATGGCCCCTGTGTCTCTGTGGGAACACTGAGGGCGTGTGAAGGGCAAGTGAGCAGCCAGCCAAGCAGTGGAGTCAGATAAGGTTGAACGGTCCCCACATGACAAGATGGCAGCCACTAGCACATTTCTGGTGAGATGGTGGGTTGGTGACGGGCTCGAGGCAGGGATCCCTGCGGTAGACTCCTTTGTGCGCTTTCAAGGAACTGTGATGATCTTTAGGAATTCATCCAGGAAGTTGCACCTCAAGTGGTTCATGCCCCTCCCTAAGAAACCGCGGGTCAAGCGCTTGGCCTGAGGATTTCTCCTAGAAGACCCTGAGTAACGGAAGCCCCTTCTTTCCCCCCAGGAGGGACTCTTTGGGGGTCACCTTCCCCTGTGAGGCTCTGTCTCTCTGTATACCACAGCTGCATGCAACACCAGACATTTGTGGCAGGAGGGCAGGCCCGAGCTGGGACTGCTGGGTCACATACATCAAGCCCCTTATTCCAGAGCACAGCAAGGCGCCGGGGCAAGTCGTGCTCCGGCTTGGATATTTATTGATCTTGATTCATGAGATCCAAGAAAAGCTTGGCCACAGAGCCTCCAGTTCAATCACAGGGGCTGGGGGCTGGGCCCGGGCAAGAGAGAAGGAAATGGAATTTGAAGAAATCTGTCCTTAAGAAAATGGCTCTTTGTAAACCTGCTTTCAGTGAACCCAGTGAGTGCAAGAGTGAAATTCTCTGTTCCTCTCCAGAGGTGGCGGTGAATAGGGGCTCTGTTAGCTGCTGGTGGGGCCTTTGCAAGCAAAACATGCCCGGGAGAGTGGAGGACAGCTTCCTGGAGTCACTAGGAGCCCTGAGGAAGTGGGCCTTCCTCCTGCAGCCCTCCCTGGAGCCTGGGGTAGGGAAGCCCCAAGGGCAACATGCATTTTTATATTGAATCAACTGAGCAATTAAAATATACCAGGAGCTAAGTGTGCACTGCACGGATGTGATCCCAAAACTGGGGAAGCTGAGGCTGGGCTGAATAGTGAGTTCAGAGCCACCCTGGACTACAGGGTGAGATCCTGACTCAAACCACAACGGAAAAGCTCCTGCTCTGTTTTAGGCTTTCTCCTATGTATAGCATGGCCTCCCAGGCACCCATATTTTTTAAAATAAATATATATATTTGGCTAAAGATACTAAGAAAGGCCTGTACTAGCTAGAGAAAAAGTGGGAAGAGTTTGCCTTGTTGAAAAAGAAGACTGAAGTCAGTGCTGAGAGCCAAGCAGGTGCCCAGGATCTGTGGCTGTGTTGCCCTCCAGTCCCACCCACAGCCAGATCTGCAGACAGCAACGTGAGGCTTATGGAGTATTATGGGTTGTGTCTAGTTGTGCCCCCCCCCCAAAAGCCTCATGCAGTTGTGGGGAGGCTTCTAGAACTTATGATTACTTCTTGATCCAATTCTGGAATTATGGGTGTGAGTACCACACTTGCCCTGGGGTGAGTAATCTGAATGCAATAAGGAGGGGACAGAGGCTAGCGAGGGGCCACAGCTGCTGTCCCGCCCTTGGCTCTTTGCTGTTTTCTGCTGCCATGAAAGTTTGCCCTCTGCCATGTGCCACTCTGCTTTGCGGCCAGCTGAGTAAGGACTGAAACTTCCACTAACTCTGAGCTAAATAAACCTTTCCTTCCTTCATTTTGGGTGTCGGGTATTTTGTCTCAGCAATGAGAGGAGAGTAACTAAGACATGGAGGAAAATGACTCGCCCATGCTGTGGTGTAGCGGAGGGGCTTGTGCGCTCAGAGAATGGATCCCCTGCCTGTCACCCAACCTGACATCTCCTAGGTGGCCAGTGCTGGTTTCTGTCCTTGATGTGGACTTTGCTGACAGTGTGGGCTGTAAAGTTGCGAGCATTATTGCCCAAGCTGCTCTGCACTGCCCAGGCTGCCCGGCTCCTTTGGCAGGTATAGTACAGTGCTTCCTGCTCGTGGGTGGTGAGCTCTGCCCCTTCGACTCCTCCTGCAGCGGCCCCTTCCCTTTGCACCTGCCGGATGCCTGTGAGGACTGCCTTTGTGGCTCCTACTGCCTCCATGTTGGTTTTCTCATGTAATCCTTGCTACAAGCCCACGCCCCTGAGCTGTGATTCAAGCCTGTGTCTCAAACTCCCAAGTTAGGACTCCTTTCCTGATCCACACCTGTGCTCTGCACAAGCCCTCAAGCCCCTTTACTTGACTCCCTTTAGACAGAGCCAGGCCTGGTAGCCCCATTAGAAAGTTGGGTCCCCAAGGGTGCAGCCATGGACCTCACCCAGCCAACGCACAGGTCACACGATGCTCTCGCTGGCCACTGTGGCTCTGCCCTGCATTCTAATGATGGCACCCTATCTGGAGCCCCTGGACACTTCTGGCATCCTTCCTGTCATCCCAGATGTACAGCCAGGTACTATGCAGTAAACTTGCTATGCAAACCCAGATTCAATGGCTCCTGAGGTCAGGGGCCTCGAACTATGTCTTGGGAGGAAACAAGAGTGGTTCTGGATCTTGTGTCTGCCTTGGCAATGCACAGGTTTCTCTCTGTGCATAATCACTGTGGTCTGTATAAAGCCAGCAAAGATCTAGACCGGCCCGAGGAGCACATGTCATGCTTTTGCTGAAATGTCCTGCCAGGAAGACCACAGGTACAGGCTGCTTTAGCCCCGAGCTGGCAGCCTTGTTTTCTTCTCCTTTCTGTTCCTAGCTCCTGACTCTTTAGAAATGTCATATTTCCTCCCTTGCTTCCTGGCTTCTAACACTAAATCCCAAGGGACTTAACTCAGCTCCTCACACACGGCTCCCTGCCTAATGCTCAGCTGCTGAGGCCATTGCATGTTAATAGCCAGTTCAACCTGTCGCTGGAGAGTCCACTGCGCCTGCTACAGTGCTCCTATGACAGCCAGAAAGCAAAAGGCACACGCCTTGGTTTTCTGCCTACATCTCCTTCATCTGCCTGAAGTCCAGGACAGATGATCCTCACTGGAGTATTAGATTCTGTCCTCACCCTGCAGAGCTGAAGTGAATGGGCATGAAACACAGAGAGGCTGGAGGTGTGACAGCATCACCCAGGAGTGGCTTCCTTTCTGAATCTGGGCAGAG
Source organism: Octodon degus (assembly GCF_000260255.1). NCBI lineage: Eukaryota > Metazoa > Chordata > Mammalia > Rodentia > Octodontidae > Octodon > Octodon degus. The sequence continues at coordinate 7,809,381 of NW_004524708.1, forward strand.
ATGAGAGCGCTTACTTTAGGGCTGAGCTTTTGCTTGACCTCTGGATTTGGTGTTCCAGGCCCAGTGTGAAGCTTCAGCGCCGCTGATCCATGTACTCTTGGCACAGCTTGGCTTCCTCCCTGCACAGAAATAAAAGCATGGAAGTCTTATAAAGTTGACTCCAAATGCATCATGCATATCTACAAACTCTTAAAACCCAGCATTTGGATGAGTGTGCAGCGATGGATCAGAAACACATGGAGCAAATTTTCTTCAAACTGCACCAAGAGCCTCTGCAGTGGAGGGGAAAGAGCTTGGCATGGACCATGTGGGAGTTCTGGATCTCAGAGAAAGGTTCCCCAGCAGAAAGCAGATTCTTTGGCCCACTCCCCCAGCGCTTGTTTCTCTCCCAGTGGGACCTATGAAGGGGGAAAGGATATGAATTGAAAAGGAAGGGCAAGGCTAGCGAGAGCTTCAGGAAGGTGGGCTTTGGACATGGGACTGGGGAGCCAGGTGGACGATTGAGAAGTTGGGCTTGCCCTCAGACCGACCCTGAACAGCTGTGTCTGTAACCAGGTTCCCGACCCCTCCCCCCATGACTCAGGCAGAGCCCCTCCGGCTGGCTTTGGACCTTGCAAATGAGTCCGCGCATCATTTAGAAACTATTTGCATCCTGGAGCAGCCAGAGCACGTAGAGGGATTGGAACCATGTGGACCATTTCCGCGAAGCTGGTGATGCGTAGGTCGAGCCGCCGTGTGCTGTTTCTTGGCTGGCGTTTGAAGGCATGATCTGTTATTTTCCACCTGTTTACTTTTAGCACAAAACCCTGTTGATGAAGTGAATTCAATTTTGAAGCAAGACCTCAAATGATGCTTTGAGATCAAGTCAGCTTTTGACATCCGGCCAAGGTCGGGTCCCATATGTTCAAGGTTAATGACCATCTGGTCTACAAAAGGCCAGAAGGATCCACAAGACATGAAGAAAGCACACTGAAGATGACAGCTGACTTCCCCACGTGCTTAGGGACCCACCTAAGAGTGACAGCCCCTACTATTGTGAGTCCCCCTGGAGTCTTGTCCTCCATCTTCATGGCCACCTCTGGCCCTGGACACCAAGTCACCAGAACAGATACATTCTTCTTTGTGCCCACTGGGAGGTAGTGTGGGCAGCAGGCAGGGCCCACATCCAGACACCTGCTGGGGTGGCTTTCGCTGTTCTCAGCCAGCGCTTCAGCCCGGTGCTCACTGTCCCCGTCTCTGCCCCTTTAGCCTGTGGCTCAGTGGAGGCATCTCTGCTCAAATGATCCCCTGAGTCAAAAGTCTGAGTTTACACATATTCCAAGCGCCTGCAAATTTAAAAAACCAGAGTACTCACTTTATCCTAGCCAAACATCTGCAACAGGAAGACTGCTCAGTGCTCTAAATGTGTTATGAAATTTATCTCGCATTGCCCTTTCCAGCGCCTTATCAGGAGGAGAGTGTAGGGAAAAAGCACAGGGCAAGAATCCCAGGAGTGAGTGGGGTTCTCCCATCTGTTTTCTGCAGCTCTCTTCCTCGACTATTGCACAGAGGGGGTGTGGGTCGGGGGAAGAAAGATGTCTCCGTAATCCCCAGCCCCCGGAGAATGTCCCTTGCACAGAAGACAGGGATGTAAGCAGAGAGCAACTGTTCTGCACCAGCGTTAGTAGAGTTGCATGGGCAATTCCTTTTTATTTATCCTATTATTGCTGACCAAAACTGACACTTTTGCACTGTTATGTTTCCAGCTCTTTCAATTCACTTTCATGTTGAGACAGGGGCTCAGGAAGAGGTTGCTTACCCAGGCCAGACTCAAGGTTTAGATCCTCCTGCCTTGGGTCCTCAGATTGCTGGGATTATGGGCATGTACTACCATGCTCAACAAGAAAAGGTCTATTTTTAACATCTTGTATGTGGGTGTACTTTGGATTTTAAAGCAAAGATCCAGCCCTTTTTGTCTTAATGGAAAGCAAAAAGGGGCCTAAGAAAGGGTACGACAGGATGCAGGATGGTAAGACCTGGAGAGGGAGCTGAGGGCAGGAGACTAGAGGACTAAACTCTGGCAGCCAGGAAAGGGTTAGGGCAAGTGGCTGGTGGTGGTGACAGGGCCTTTGTCAGGCAGCAAGGAAGAAAGGCACTGGGACACCAGAGGCACAGATCTCCACAGAGAAGAAAGAGCAACTTCATCCCGAAATAAGGGTCGGCTCAGGGGGGCTGAGGTTCCCAGGTGTGCAAGACAGGAAGCGAGGAGGGGCTGCGGCCTGACCAGAGACATACTGCACACTCTTATTCCAAATGTAGTCAATCCAGGCCCGGCCAAAGGAACATTTGCATCTTAGAATTTTCTCAGAGATTGTGGAAGGTGCTTGGAGAGAGGCAGGGCCAGGAATGAGAGACAAATTCCGGGGGGGGAGGGGGCGGTATTTTACCCGTTTACAAAGAGCAACAGTGAGCCACATAATTTGCTGCTGGATCTTGCAGGGGGTGTCTGTGGACTCAGTGGCCCAGCTGGCACCTCCGCCCCAGGCTCCTGCCATCCCCCACAGCGGGCGGGGCCCAGCAGGGTGCCTGCGGGCCATCAATCTTCATTAAATGTTCATTGTCTTCCAGAGAGTGGCAGGGCTTGGAAGGCCACTTGATGAAGGCCATGACCCCAGAGCGCTTGGAAATCAAAGCTAATTGACCGGAGGAAAATCAAACAGATACCAGCGCTGGTGTGCCGCTCCTGAGATCAGATTTGCTATGGTCACACTTCTACCTCATCCCCAACAATGGGGATGCCTGACAGGCACCTGGCATCCCCCTCTCCAGCCAAGGAGCTGCCTGAAGACGACAGATGTCTCCTCTTGGGCATGTCTCCCACATGGCAGAGAGGGACACAGAAGGACAGAGGGACATGGCTTGGATGTGGGACAGAACCGGAACTAGACAGCATAAGGCCCCTTGCTGCCCGGCAGGAGGAACACCTGCTCCATATTCTGGAGACCTTAATTATGTTTTAGATTTTTTAAAAAAATGTTGTTATTAGTGAATATTTGCAGTATATAACATTTACATGCATGCATCGTAGGGATTGGTACGTGCCTGCACTTAGCACTGCGTTCCTTTTTATTCCCCCTCCCTTCTTCTCTGTCTCTTACTCCCATTTGCAAACACACCATCTTCCTGTTTCCAATCATCTATCTTTTATTTTGTCTTTTGAAATTATTTATACTTTGGGTTTCTCCTATGAGTGTTACATGGTATGTAAGCTTGTGTGTCTGACTTATTTTACTTCAAATTATGGTCTCAAATTGCGTCCATTGTCCTGCATATGATTCAGATTTATCCATCTTTATGGTAGAGTAATGCTCTATCATGTATAAATACAGCATTTTCGTTATGCTGTATCACCTGTTGATAGGTATATAGTCTGCTTCCAAGATTTAGCTATCATCAGGTGCTCTGCTATAAACATGGCCAGACAAATTTTAAGTTTTATTGGCATTTAACTGACAAGTAACATTATGTGTATCTACAATGTACAACTTGCTGTTTTGTTCTATACCTCTATTGTGATACAATCTCTACGGTCAGGTTTCATCCCTTTACCTAATCACCACTTTCTTTCACTTGTTTTTCTGCTTTCTTTCACTTTTCATATTTTGTCCTTTCTTTTTTTTTCTTCTTTCTTTCTTTCTTTCTTTCTTTCTTTCTTTCTTTCTTTCTTTCTTTCTTTCTTTTTGCAGAACCAGGGATTGAACTCAGACCCTTGTGCTTGCCAGGGAAGCACTTATTCCACTGATCCATCTCCCCGGCGCTATTTGGTCCTTTCTATCCCAGAAAATTTGAAATATAGTTTTTTGTTTTGTTTTTCTAATTGGAGTAAACCTTCTGCTTCCAGAAGGAAGTCAATGGCCTAACCGTGCTAGGTGCTGTTCGTTCTTGGCTGGGTGTTTGATAGTCATAATAAACTAAATTTGGCCTAGGGACACCACCATACACTGCTTTTATATTCTGAACCACAGACTATCTCCCCATGCAAACCCTTAGGAGCCTAACTAGAATTACATGTTGGTGACAATAACTGAGCTCTGGCCAGTCTGAGTTTCAGTCAACCACAGCCTGCTGTCAAATATTCTGAGATGTTCAAATAAGGTGAACTATGAGCTGCACATAAGCAGACTACCTCTGCAGCCTACTCTGGGATTTTACACCTCACTTCTGTTTCAGGCAGGTCAGTGTTTCCAGACCACGGGACACACCAGAGATCCCTGCACTTGCTCTGGTCCTGAGGTCTGCCTGATTCACCAGTCATCCTTTGCTTGGTTAAACTCTGCTTTGTTAAAACATTTATTTGAACAATAGCATTTAGTTTATGCAGACACTGTTCACTGGCTATGTGCTTTTGCACACATTGAGTCAACTTCCTGTGTGTGCATGTGTAGCCTTCAAGAATAAGAGCTACCCTGGGAACCTGGGTCTTCTAGGGTAGACAGAGGAAGGGACTGAGAATATAGCGGGGGGTGGCCAACAGGGCTGGGCTCCATTTTACTATCAGGGAAACTGAGTCACGGGCTTCTTACAATTAGTAACAGATGGAATTCAAAACCAGGGATTGGCCCAGGTTTGGGTAGCATGATTGATAAGACATCTGGAGGAACAGGACCACCCAGTCTTGCCAGCTGACATTCACTGCTTAGGCAGAGTGGCTGGCACAGCCTCCCTCATAAGCCTGAGGACAGGCTGGGTGCCAGGCCAGCCTACTCAAAGTAACAGGAACATAGAGATTGTTCTAACTCCAAGGCTACTGTTGTGAGTCTATGATGGGGGAGGCCAGGCGTGAGCCCCCTTCAACCCTGACTTCACTCACTGACCACTCGCTCTGCAAAGTGCACTCCAACTTTGCTCCCACTTCCCATCTCATCTGCCTGCTTCTTGTGTGTGTTTCAGGGCAGACCATGTATCTCCTCTTCTCTGATTCCAGGCCCTTTCGCAGGGTCTGCTTGGCCCCTTCATTGAACAGTGGGGTCCTGAACATGTCTGTCACTGGGAATGGAGCAAGGACAAAGCTAGCCCCCCTGGGGCACACAGAGCAGCATTTCCCCATGGAAAGCCTCTCAGTGTCCTCTGTGGAGAGGAACTGATGTACCAGGAGCTGTATCAAGTGCTTCCTGTCACCTCAGGCATGTGGCAGGGGCACCTCTGCTAGGCCCTCCCAGAGTCTCTTATCTACTGATAAGAGACAGGTCCCCCCTGGATGCCACTGCTTTTGCTCAGGGCATGCATTTCAGAATTACCTGTTTCTGAAGTAGAACCCTGTGAGAGCCATTCTCATCTTCTCTACAAATAAGCACTCTGGCCCCAGGCGGCTCCTGTGGCACTTCTATGGGCTGGACTCACCCATCCCAAAGATCATTATGGAAATCCTTAGTCTTGCCCCCCATGTGGCCATATTGCTGAAGTGAAATGAGGCCATAAGGATGGCTCCTTAATACAGATTAGGTGATCTGTATCTCTGGGCGTTTCCCAGTCTCAGTCTCTGTCCCTGTCCCTGTCTCTGTCCCTGTTCTTATCTCTGTCTCTGTCTGTTTCTGTCTCTCTCTGTTTCTCTGTCTTTGTCTATCTGTCTATCTGTCTGTGTCTGTCTGTCTCTCTGTGTCTCTGTCTCTGTCTCTGTCTCTCTGTCTGTCTCTCTGTCTGTCTCTGTCTCTGTCTCTCCCTCCCTCCCTCCCTCTTTCCCTCCCTCCTTCCCTCTCTCTCTCTGTCTTCATTGTGTGTGTGGGCACAATGAAAAGATGGCCCTGTGACTAGAAGAAATCCCATCCCAGAAATAGAATCCTCCAGATCCCTGACCTGGGACTTCTGGGTCTCTAGGGCTGTGAGGAGATAGATGACTATGATTTAGGTGCCCAGAGCTTGGCAGTTTTGCCCTGGCAGCCCTGGTAGAACAGCACAGGTGAGATCCAATTGGGTGAGAGTCCTCAGTATGGACCTCAGTGTGGGGGCTGAAATTGTAGGGTACAGGGCTTCAGGGGGCTGGCGCCTTTGTCCTGAACCCACCTGGCCTCTCCAACTACTGCAGACATTGGCACGTGTGACTCAAGAAAGGGAAACTTCTTCTTAAAGGACCATTGCTTCTCCCAGAAGACTTAATCAGCAAAAACTGTGTCCAAAGCTTGTTCTGTTTCCTGGTCAACACATTGTGGGCCAGGGGTTTTGAAGCTAATGTTTTCCACACATAGCCAGAAGGCTCAAAATGCAGACCGATGTTCAATGCCTTGCCACTTGGGAGAACATCCCGATGCAGGCTTCTGGATGGATTCCACAGGCCTGTGAGTGACCTTTGGCCTATTCTGGTAGCTTCTTGGTAATAAAGTCACTTAGAAGTGGCAAGAGTTCCACTTTTGGTTCATGGCCCAAACTTGCAGAAACTGCACCATGAGTCTGCAGGAATCTTCTCTTGACAGGACCTTAAATTCTTCCAAAGGGATACTGGCTTGAATTGACTGTCTACCTGGCTATGTGCTGTCCATCTGCATGTCATCTGTCAGCCTTCCACCCAACCACTTGTCTTCCATCTGCAGGTCTCCAGCTCATCCTCATATTGTGTACCCATGTATCATCTGTCTACCTACCACCTGCCACCTGCCTCTACTCTATCGCCAGTCCATGTGTCGTCTGTATCATCCCCTCATCCAGCCTCTGCATTCTCCAAATGTCTAATACACTGATGATAAAGGAACCCAGAAGGAGAAATCTCATAGCAGCAGTGAGAACAGAAACAGGTTCCAGCAGCAGACCAACAAGGGCTGCCTCTTTATCCAAGGCTCTGTTTGCGCCTAACCATAATGCATTCCTTGGTAGGAACACACAAGTGAAGAGCCTAGATTCTCTAGACAAACATCAACAAGCCCTGTGTCCCTGTCCCCTACTTACGTGGCCTCTGAGGTTCCTGTACCACCAGGTCCCAAGCTGGGGGATGGTCCACGTAGATCAGACTGCTAACCATTTAGCATATATCCTGGCTTTTTGCTTATTCCAGTATGTTAAAATTACTTTCTTATCTCTTGGGGGAAAGCCCATGCTGCTGTGTTAATGGGGCTCAGGGAAGGAGCAGAGGTAGAGGAACACGCTCTGTCCAAAAACACCAAGCTCTGCTTGCACAACTCAAGAAGAAAAGTATTGCAGGAAGTACTGCACAACAACCACAGAGGAATCTAACAATAAGAAGCTACGAGTCCTTTCAAGGACAAGAAGCTCTAAGCAGTGCTCCATGCTGAGCTAAGGTCAGCAGTCCTGTGCACGTTGAGGACAAGTTGGTTATTCCTCCTGCAGATCTCTAGAAAAGAGATTTTTCTTGCAAAATAAATAAAGTTGAGGGGCCAGACAAGCACAGTGTTAAGGTTAAGGCAGAGTCCTCTTTGTATGATAACAAAAATGCATATAGTAGAAATCCCAGAAGTACATAAGAAAAATCATGTGGTGAACACTATTCTGAGTTTGAAGAACATGAAACTGTTGCCTGCTCTGGGACAAATTTAGATACAAAAGAACCTTTTGGTGCATGACAATTCTACTTGATAAAGCTTCTTTCCCATCTCTATGATCCTAATCATCCTGCTGAAATATTACACGGAAAATACACAAATATTTTAAGAATTAACATTAATAATGCCCAGGACACAAACTGGCATCTTCCTTGAATTCTAGCAGCACATTTTCCCACGTTTCAGCCTCCCACTGTACTTTATCATCATTAGAATATGATTGGCAGCATTTTTTCATGTAGTAGAACATAAGCAAGGGTGTGACTGGCATGTTAGATTTAATGAAATATTGTGCAGTGGCAGAGGAGAATGAAAATCTCATCATTCTTAGCAGTGTAATGTGGGAGGCGAATCCACAACAGAAGAGGTGGAGGACAGAAGGGACGAACAGGAGAAGGGGGTTTCCGTCGCTTCTGCTCCTGTGCCCGAGAGGCAAAGAGGGTTCTGGAAACAGACTCAGATAGAGCTCTAGCTCTAGCACAGCCTAAAGTCATAAAACTACACGGAACTGTAAATTAGGCTTAGGCTGAGTAAGATCTGCTGTACATGGTTTAAATTTTCTGTTTTGAAAAAGTGAGCGTGGGAGAGCAGAGACACCACGGAGAGCTGGCAGGTCAAGAAGTACAGCTCTGCACACATCACTTAGCACTCCAGAGTTCATGGTCAGAAAAGTGAAGGCCGAGACTCTGTATATATTCCTGCAAATTCCCTCATCTTTTGTGGAGTTTAGATACATCAGTAACTAAACTCCACGCAGTGGCGTCCTTGGGCCCGGTTGTAAAGGAGCAATCTCGCGGCGGAGCCCTTGCTCTTCTTGCCGGCTTCGTATCTCTGGCCCCGAGTCACAGCCTCTGTGGAACCCTCAGGGGAAAGGCTGCTCCCCAGACACTGATAAGTGGAGGTCACGTAACTTAGCGAAGTCACACACCTGGTAACTCCCACGCGTGGCTGTGTCCAGGCCCTGGTGGTAAGCTTCAGAGCCACTTTCTTGTGGCCACGCACAACCCAGCTCCATCCCACCTTACACCTCCATGAGCTCCCCAAACCTGTGCCTAGACTTGGGTCAGCTTGCTGGAGCTTTGGAGGAACATGGGCACTGGAGAGAGGAGGGGAGTGGGGTGCCCAGACTCCTGCAAATCTCCTGGGGAGAATGTTGCCACAGCTTGCAGTGATGTTGCCTTGTGGCCACATTCCCCATGCCATGCCCCTCTCTGCCCTCTTCTGGGGTGTACTAGGATGCTGTCCCCCACAGAGGCTGACACAGGACTCAGTCTATTTCTCCCCTGTGGTCCTGAATTAGCCAGCACTGCAGCAGACATAGTAGATGCTAACTAAATACACTCCTTCCTACACAGCCCTCTGGTTGGCCCCAAGCAGCTCTTGTTCTCCATCTTCCCTGCGTGCAGTTGGGCCCAAAGGCTCCTCCTTCCCCTCCTGGCTTTCCTCTCAGACGGGACTAGATAAAGCTCCAACTCCACTTACCCAGCACATTGGGGACTGTGACAGGAAGTGGTTCCATGTGCTTTTAATGAGCACCACCAAGCTCCAGTGCTGCTGTTTCATGGAGCTGGGGCGGCGTGGGACACCCTGGGACCTGAGCATGGCTCTGTTTAGAGTTGTTTTCCTTAGAAGCAGGAAGTTACATCCTGCCAAGAAGAAATGAAAATAAAGCCCCCAAGGGGTCCAGTTCATAGGGAAGGGGCTGAGTTCTTTCCATGCTGAGCTGTAGAGGAGGAAGCTGGGAGGGGCCTCTGTCTGCACCCCCAGGAATGACCGACTGGCAGCCCCGAGAGGCCATCTGGGGTAAACCAAGAGGTATGTCTTCCTCTGTTCTAGGGGCTCCAGGAGCCCAGTGCACACTACAGACTCCTCTCCAGTCCCTTCTTCAGACCTAGGGTTGGGACAGGCAATCTGCAGCTGCACCCTGGCCCCTCACCTGCAGGACACATCCCTCCTCCTCTTGAGGTACCAGAACACACCCTGTGGATCCAAGGTCTGCCTGAGCCACCTTACCCGCATCACCAGCCTGGCCTCCAGAATGAAAGTGCTTCACCTGGCCAAATAAAGAAGATGAGAGACACAGGACTCCAGAAGAGTGGGGGCCCACCAGGCTATGGGGACCTAGGGGTAACTTTCTCAGACCCCTGAGCAGATGTTGGGCTGGACCCCAAAGTTAAGGACCAGAGACACAAAATCACTCTTTTGCACCTCTGGGAAGACTTCTCAGCTGACAAGATCAATTCCTTCCTACCTTCTTCTGCTCATGTAAAAAATCCCAAGAGCCTTCAGCTTGCTCAGGGAGTGAGAGCTAGGCCCTTGGCCTACAGCCAAAGCTGGCTGAGCCATTTCCTGGCTGCACCATCTTGGAGAAACTCCCTAAGTATCCATGTTGACACCTGCAGAATGGCTATAAATATCTCCACCTTTCTGGGGTCTCATGAAGGTCAGGCATTCCTGGATGTTCCTATGCACCAGGCATATGTGGTCACTTCCTCCTGATGGTAGATGCTCCTCTTAGTTGTGGTGATTTGAGCACTGCTGTACGTGTCATTCTGCCATTTGTCCCCAGATGCTTGGAGAGTCTGCTGTCCACTTGATGGCTGACTGAGTGAACAGCAATCTGATCGACTTCCTGCTTTGTGAGCTGAGGGCTCCCTGGACTGCAAAGGTGTATATGCCTGGGGTCAGCTATTCTGGGTGGCATAGTGGAAAAGAGGGACAACTACAGGCTCATGTCCATGGTCACCTCCCAGCCAGCTGAAAGGCTGCGAAGGTTGAGGGTGAACATGATGCCCAGAGCTAGCTAGTGAGCTGCAGCCCTTTAGAAGACTGTGGGAGCCCCTCATTACCTGGAAGTGGGGTTGCACTGCCAAAGGGCTTTCTCAACAGCCAGAGCTAGCTGGCCTGCTCCCCAGGCCCCAGGGTTGTCCCGGAAAATCCCCACACACATCCTCGGGTGTCCCTGAGCAATGCCTCCCTGAAGCCTGGAGGACTGGCCAGTGTGTGCTGCACTCAGGATTGGAGGTGCAGAGCTGGTTATGCAAAGCACACAGGCCATGTTTTTAATCTTATGCATTTTATTTCAGTTAAATTTTATGCATTTTTGTGTCTAGGACGGGAAGTGATACCTGCTTTTCATTTACGGAGCAACATAAAGCTTTAGTTTAAAATAAATACAGCAATGCAAAACCATGTGTGGTGGCTCAAAAATAAGACACTTAAGTGTGAATCTAACAAAATATGTACAGGATTTGCATGCTGAAAACTACAAAATAGTGACAAAAGAAATCAAACATATTCACACATTCACAACGAATGCAGGGACACACATAAATGTCCATTCACTCAAGTTCTCATACAGATTGAATACAATTTTATTAAACTCCAGGGATTCCCTCTCCTTCCCTTCTTCCTTTTCCTCCCTCCCTTCATTTTTTTCTCCCTTCTTTTGTGGGCAGATAGAGTCAGAATTATTCTAAAATATGTACATAAAGATATAGAGATTTTGTGGGGGGAGGGTTAAAAAGGAGCTTGTATTTTGCAGATGAAAATTCAAAATAAGTCATAAGAATGCCAGTGAGAAGTTTTCAAACAGGGCCATCACAAAGGACAATACAACAATGAAAGTGCTCAGATTGAAGGAACAGAGACTCACCCAGAACATACAAAGCTTTAAAAGCAATCTTACTACATATACACAAAATGTTGGGAGAACGCTGCACAATTTGTTACTCAGTTTCAGTGAAGAGTCAGCGAGGCTGCTCAGGCTGCCCCCACACCTGGACAGGTCAGCCACGACATGAGCCCACCGATTTCCCTCGACCCTCGGAGGCTATGGCCAACATCCCCCTTCTCAAGAGAGATGCAGATGGGAAGGGAGCATCCCTCTCACCCACCCTTCACTGCCTAGTGCTCACCCCTCAGGCAAGCACTTTCTCTCCCTTCCCACTTCAGTTAGGGGCGGCCTTTGCCCTGCAGAGCAAGGCAGTAGGAACACAGCTGGCTGGAGTGGTTCCTTGGACCAGGACTCCGTGGGTGGGAAGCCATCTCCTAAGTTAGAACCACGGGGAAAGCTAGGCCAGGATGCCTGCAGGGGAATGGCTCCGGGAGAAAGCAGCCTGCCGGGCCATGACCAGGGAGAGGCTGACAGGCCAGTTCAGGCTGGCCATCTCTTAGATGAGGATGTGTTTAAGGTAACAGCCCCTGCCTCTCTAAGCTGATGCATCTCAGTGCTGTGCTCACAGGCCCCGGGCTGGCGGTGGTTCTCCCACCTTCCCAGGCTTACAGTCTTGGGCAAAGGAATGCCACCAAAAGGGAAGGGCTGTTCAGGCCTGCAGTGACCAAGGTTGTGAGGTATCTGTGTAAATGCTGGGCGCTAGGTGGCTCAATGGGAGATGATGAAGAATTAAGAATATGTATTTATTTTATTTATGAATATATCCATCTGATTTTTGACAAAAATTCAAAAGCAATTTAGTGGAAGAAAGAGCCTTTCAAACAAATGGTGCTAGGGCCAGGGAGATGGCTCAGTGGAATAAGAGCTTCCCTGGCAAGCGCAAGGGCCTGAGTTCAATCCCTGGTTCCAAAAAAAAAAAAAAAAAAAACCAAAAAAACAGAATTCAAACAGATGGTGCTAGAGTATTTAAGTATTAATCAGCCAAACAATAAAAGAGAAAGAAAATTTCAATCTCAGTCTCACACCCTTCATGAAACTAAACTCAGAATAGGTCCTATATCAATATAAAATACAAAACTACATAACTTTAACAAATTCAATAAAATCTTCAGAATTTAGGACTAAAGTCTTTTTAGATTTGACACCAAGAATGCAATCCATAGATAGAAAAGATGAGAAATGTGAACTTACAAATATAAAACTTTTGCTCTGAAAAGGCAAAGTCCTGTTACCGGAATGAAGACCACACAAGCCGTAGGCTAGGAGAAATATTTTCAAACTTCTTCTCATAGGATTAGCATTTAGAGTATACAAAAAATAGTCAAAGCTCAACAAATCAAACAGTCCAACCAGAAAATGGCCAAAAGACGTGAAGAGATGTTTTACTGATGTAGGTAAAATATTTGTCAATAAATAAGTGGATGAAAAGAGTCTCACTGTCATTAAGCACTCAAAAAATGCCACATAGAACTATAATGTTATGCCCTCACCAATGGCTAAAATAGAAAATAGTGACAACACAGACACTGACAAGAATATGCAGTCACGAGATCACGCATTCGCTGATTCTAGGAATGTAAAATAATTTTCCTACTCTTGAAAAAGAGCATTAGTTTCATAAATAAGTAAATGTACCATCCTAGGATTTATCTCAGTAAACGAAAGTGTATCTTTACACAAAGCTCTTTTATAACAGATGCGAAGAGAAACATTTTTTTTTTTTTTTGGTACTGGGGATTGAACTCAGGATCTTGTACTTGCCAGGCAGGCATTTAAGCCATTGAGCTATCTCCCCAGCTGAGAAACTTTATTCTTAATAGTCAAATACTAGAAATAACCCAGATGTCCTATAGTGGAGAATAAAATAGGTAACTAGTTGGACCATTTGATTTCTTGCTGAGTTTTAATTGTTCTTTATATATATGATATACTAATCTTTTGTCAGACATGAAGTTTGCGTATCTGAACACTGCTGAGCAATAAGAGGAAGTGCATATTTTGCTCACAGCACACAGCATAGAGGGCTATGATGGGTGAAGAAAGCCGACCCCAGATGATGTGGTGCTGGGCGACTCTATTTGTGTAACATTCTTGAATGGACAGAATCACAGGCACTGAGACATGGGCAAAGAGGACACTGGGAGCGATGCGGAGGGGGGTGCAGCTTCCAAGCACAGCACCAAGAATCCAAGCAATGATACTTGCTGTGTTAGCATCAGTGTCCTCATTTTGATGGGCTAGAGTTTTGCAGTTGTTTCCTTTGTGGAAACTGGGTATAGGGGACAAAGATCTCTGTGTGTTGCTGATCTCAAAATATAAAGTTTAATTACAAATTAATGAATACATGGAAATTAAAGTGGGTCTACAGAAAGAAAAACATTGGAATTAAAATGATGAGATTAGTGGTTTACGGCTGTGGCAGACTTTTTGGAGGTGTCACTGTGGTAACTGGCACAGGGAAAGCAGTGGCCCAGGCAAGCTTGGACAGGAATCCAGAAATCCTGGATGGGTTCTACCACCAACACCCTGTGCCACGGTCCCTTTTTGGCCCTGTTTGTGAAGCTGGAGTGAGAAAGTTACTATTAAACAGCAGCTATTCCCACCAGGGTTCTCTCCCCCTCCGGGGTCTATGATTTCATGCTAAAGATGTGTCAACACTATTAGTTACTGTTCGGATTAAAGGTGCACATCCAGATGGGAGTCCCCCGTTCCCTCCCCTTTTCCTTCCTCCCCTCCATCTTTCTCTCCTCTCCCTCCCTGCCTCCACACTTCCCTCCCTCAGTCCTTCCCTCTACCCTTCCTTCCCCTTCATCCCTCCTTTCTCCCCGTCTCCCCCTCCTACCCTCTTTCCCTCCCTGGGGAGGATGTGCACTGAGTGTCTCCACATGTGTCAGGTCCCCTGCTTCAGGCCTGAGCAGAGGATACAGTGTGCAGTCTAAGGTGCTCATGGCCATATTCCGGGGTGTTCAATGGGACAGGAATTCCCATCTGACCAAAACACAGAGGAGGACTTTGAAATCATCTTGGTAGATTAGAAAAGGTTCCTTGGAGAAGGAGACAATTAAAACGCATTTGTAGGTGGAGAGGAAGGAGGAGGAAGAGGAGTGAGGGGCCTTTGGGTTCACTGTCCTCATCCGAAGCTTCTTGGGCGTGGCCACGCGGTGGCTGGCTCCAGGAGCAGCGAGGTGGGAAGCACACTGGGCAAGCGAGACTCTGCCACGCTTGCTTTCCTCCTCTTCTTCACAGAGGGACCCCCTCAGTAGCATTCCCGTCACCCCACCTACCTGGTACCAACCACACACAATGCTTACCTTCCTGGTGGCCTCCCTGTGTGTCACAATCTGAAGAAAAGTCTGATGGCCAGGGGCATCAAATGAAGAATAACGGTATCATTTTTATAAAACTGTCTTCCCTCCCACCCCTCCAGTCATGGAGGAAGTGTGTTCCTGGTACTCAGCTGACCTTCTGATGGCCACAGAAGTGGGTGTGGTTACTACAGCCTAGAACGTGGCCTTCCCATCCACCTGTCCCTTGACCACCCATCCACCTGCTCCTCCACACATTGGACACACCAGACCTGAGCTCTGACTGCGATGCCCAGCTATGCCTCTGGTGGCTTCTGCTGCAGGATCTCTTGGGCCCTGCACAGGCCAGGTACCAGGTAGCTGTGACCCATGTTAAAGAGCACACAGCATACTCTGTCCACCAGGGCCGCTTCTTGCTTGATATCTGTGTCAAGGAAATCTAACAAGTTATTAAAAGCCCAGTCCAGTCCATAGTGAGGCCCCAGTGTTGGAGATTAGCTTAAGAAGCCCCCCAAAACAACATGGAAACCAGCATGCAGGAGGGCCTGTTTCCTGTTACTAAGCTGCCCTGCCACTGTGGGAAAGGCCAATCACTTGCAGGCTGTTGGACTGCTGGACTGGTGCCCCAAAGGCACCTGTCATGTTTGTATCCTTATGTCCCCCAGGATCTCCCTGCACTCAGAGGAAGGGCTTTGGAAGGGAGACTGGATTATGAAGGTGAGACGGGCTGGCTTGCTGTTTGGAGGTGGGGTCTGCTCAGAAGAGGTCACTGTGGTCCTGACCATGAAGGGCTCACCCCCTCTCTGGCTCCTCCCTTCTCTCTGCTTCCTGCCCACCATGAACAGCTCTCCACCATGCCCCTGTGCCAACCTGCCTTGCATTGAAATTGTGAGCCAAAGTAAATCTCCATCTGTACATTGTGAGTGCTGAGGGTTTTGTGCTAGCAATGAGGGAAGTGGCTAAGGTAACACCCAAGACCCACGATGAGGAAGTGGCGATGACGCACTTCCAACACACCAGGGCACTTTGGGAATCCTGGCTGTGCACAAGCACAGCTAACCCATCATCCTTCTCCTCTGAACAGGGGCTCCCTGGGGGACAGTCACCTGATTGCCAACATGTGCAGTGGCACTGAGACCTGGTGTGCTCTCTGTAACTTACTTGGAGAGGTGAGGCTCAGGCTGCACTAGAGTCCTACTAATAGCCACTTAAGAAAGCTTAGGATAGAGGGTTTGTGTCCTCCTAAGGCTGCAAGCAGCCTCCCCTAGATTGCCCTGGAAATCAGAGGCACCGTGCAGGCCTGGGATGGCACCCAGATCCCATGGCCCCCCACTTAAAGCCTTCTCTGGAAGTGAGTGTTCTGCCCTGACTGCAGGCACTCAGACAAGATTGCAAAATGATTTGTCCACATCAGGGACTGTGCTGTGGAGGGTGGTGATTGAAAGCAGATGAAGGCAGGAGCGGGTGATTCCAGAGCATTCCAGTCCAAGAGTGAGGCTGTCAGGCTTCAAGGGGGCAGGGGTGTGAGGGGAAGTCTGGGGCTCCAGCTCCAGCTCCAGATTGGGCTGGTCTGTGGGAAGTGGAAGAAGAGACTGAGGTGGGACCAAGAGTTGCTGCGCTCAGAGCTCTGCACCTCCCCTAGCCCTGGTCGTGGTCTCCACCAGTGCATTCCTGGAACTATCTCTGGTCCAAATGGGCTCATCCCACCCTTGGAGAAGACACTTGCTTTCACAGAGGTAGAAAGCACTCCTGGTTGCTGCTTTCACGCCTGGAAAGCTCTTATTCACTCCTTAAAGCACTGCCCAGGGCCACCTCCTCCAGGAAGCCCTCCTTCCTGGCTCCCCAGGTTTCATGTGTCCTGTGGCATCTGCACAGCTGTTAGGGGGCTTCCCTGCTCAATGGGCACTCCTTGCAAGCAAGTCTGTAGATTCTGAATGTCCACCATCTAACTCAGTTTCTGGTACAAAATAGATGCTAAACGTACGTTAGATACACAAGCCTTTTCGTCTCAGTTGCCTTGAGTTCAAAGCAGCCATAGGAATTCATAAGCTGGATATACCAAAGGAAGTGTCATTGATTCTGGTGTTTAAAATTTAAAAATAACGGTGACACCCTCCTTGTTATCCCAAAGATCACCCTTCCTCCTGGCATCCATCAGCCCAGAGATGCTCAGAGCCGGGTCTTGGCCTTCTGCAGGCAGGCTGGGTGCCTTCACCCCATCAGTCATGGTTTAATGAGTGTTGTGGACCAAACTGTTTCTCGCCTCATTTCCATGGTGGAGTCTAAACCCCATGAGACAGTATCTGAAGACAGCCTTTAAGGAGAGGAAGGTGAGGTGGAGTTAAAATTGGGCTCTAGTTCAATGTAACTGGTGTCCTTTTAGGAGGAGGAAGAAGACATGGGGAGACCAGAATGGAAAAAAGGCCACTGAGGACATGCAGAAGGCAACCACCTGCACACCAAAGAGGGGACCTGAATAGAGACCAACTCTGCCCAAACAGGGGCCTCAGCCAGCCTGCATGGGAGAGCCTTTGTATTGTTTAAGTTGTCCAACCGGTGACATTGTGTCATTACTTGGGGCACAGCCTCAGAGGCGGAGGCCAACCAGCCTGCTGAGTGGAGACGGTGCCAAGGTGCCTAGTGGACAGGTAGGAGGTGAAAGGGAGAAGGGGGACGGCCTGGGGTGAGGTCTTCCTTGTGTACTTGGAGATGCTGCCTCCTAGTTTAAGCCAACTGTGCAGAGGCTGGCAAAGCTAGATCCACACAGAAGGAAAAGCCATAATGCTTAGCTCTTAGATTTCAACATAGACTCATGAGACTTCAGAAGTGACAAAAGAGGGATTAAAACTAGCAATTTTAGGGATCTATTTAAAGTCTTGAAAAGAAAGAGCTATACTCACAAACACAGTGAACATCTCCTTGGAACAAAGACAGATGAGTCCCTGCTGAGGGGTCTGAAGGTAGGGAATGCATGCTGGCCCCCAGAGGTGGGACTGGGCCCACCTACAGTTGAGAGTGGTCCAGAGTCAGGGCCCCATGAGGGGAGGTGTGGAAAATGAGAGGGCAGGGGAAAGCTTCCAGGCAGGAGATGCAGATGCATGAAGCAGACAAACCCAGCACAGCACAGCTCCGTGTGCACACTGGGACATTCCTACCCCAGAGGAAAGATGAAGTGCACAGTCACCTAGGAACAAACCAGAAGGGCTCACCCTGTGGGAAGTGGAGCTAGCACAGGGCCATCCACCCTTGCAGTGATCAATTCAGCACAAGTGTCAGGTTCGTTCCCACCCATTCTGTTCCAGGTATCCTGGTGATCAGCAAAGTCCTTGCCTGACTGGGAAGGGAGATAGGCTGACCAGCAGCAGAGGGAGGGAACTGAAATGGAGGACACTATAGTCAGTGAAATCTGTCAGACACAAACACATGCTGCCTGTGTGCTCCTGTGTGGATGTAAAAATGCTAATCTGACATACAGCAGTGTTTATGGGAAGGTGGGAAGGGTGTGGAGGCGGGGGAAGGTCTTAGTCACTGCTGAGACACAGTATCTGACACGCAGCACGTAAAAGAGGAGAGGTCTATTTGGCTCCCAGTTTGTCGAGCATTCAGTTCGTAGTCTGCTGGCTCCAAGGCGAGTTGGCATGGCAGAGGAGGATGACACAAGAAAAACAGCCCATGGCATGGCAGTGGGAAGCAGAGTGACAGGGGAGGTGGAAAGAGGACAGAGCCTTCCAGGCCGGGCAGCCATGGCTCATACCCTCTCCCATGGCTGTAAACTCATCAGTGGATTAATCCGTGCACCCTGTGATCCTGCCTCCTCCCCCAAACCTCACCAATGAGTGTAGAAGGCTTTGGGGACATCTAGATATAAATCCTAACATGGGATGATGGGTCCCCAAACCCCAGTCACATAGAAAGGATAAGGTCCACATCCTACAGCACCGTAGTTGCATAGAGGGAGTACACTATAGTGCCATGGGGGGCACCATAGTTCTAGTACTCTGTTGTATATTTTATAATGAATTAAAAGTGAGGCACCAAAAGCTCCAGACACAAAATAATAAAGATTGATTATCCTTATTTTATCAGAACCTATTGTGTACATGTATACACATGCTGAAATATATACTAACTAAACGAGTCTATATTATTAATATATATTAATGAAATATTAAGAGTTGAGCTGGGGAGATAGCTCAGCAGTCGAAACACTGGCCTGGCAAGTGCAAGGACCCAGGTTTGATCTCTGGTTACCGCATGCAATGCCAGCCACTAAAATGGCATGGTAGTGCATACTTGTAATCCCACTACTGGGGAGGCTGAGACAGAAGGGTTACTATGAGTCTCAGCTGTGTAGCAAGATCTTGTGCCAAAGAAATAAGTAAATTATTTAAAAAATTTTTGTTTTGTTTTATTTATTTATTTAAGCGGAACTGGGGATTGAACTCAGGCCCTTGAGCTTGCCAGGCAAGCCCTTATTCTACTGAGCTATCCTCCTGGCCCCCTAAAATTTTTTTGAAATCCTTAAGAAAATGGAAATGCTAGCCACCATGAATTGATCATTGCATATTAGGTCAAATTTTCATATAGTATCCCATAATTTATATCATGAGAATAAAAACTAATAAAAGAAATTTGTGTGCTAAAGGATAAAATGGTACATAGGAGAGTCCATCAGAAATATGTGTTGGCAAGGGGTGACCAGATAGCTCAACAGACTAATGCACCTGGTTAGGCAGAGTGCAGCAGCTGGGGTTCGATCCCCGGCATGCAATGCTGGCCCCACCTCCAGGGTGTGCTGAGAGGCAATTGAGACTGTGTGTGGTGGTGCAGGCCTGTAATCCCAGTACTTGGGAGGCTGAAAACAGGAGAATCACTGAGTCTGATTTATGCAGTGAGACCCTGTAGACCCTGTAGACTCTGTACCAAATACAAAAATAAAAAATAATAAAAAAGAAATATGTGTTGGCAGACAGTGGGTTCCCCTGGAAATTTGACTTGAAAATCAACTAGTATTTTCCAAATGTTAATGAAAGGAATATAAAAAATCAAAAATAATTAGCTACAAATAAAATGGGTCAATATGAGCCAAATACAAGTGGATATGGGAAAAATAATATAGAAATACATAAATTTTCAAAAAAAAAGACTTAAAGCTCAGTGGATAGAGAAAAAACAACTAGACAAAGGAAAAATTAATACAAAGGAAGATAGAGTTGGTAAATATGTACATAATGTCCCATAGAAATGAAAAACTGTAGCAAAGCCTACAAAATGAGAGGAAACCCAATGTTGCTGAGTATGCAGTGACACAGGAAACTCGCGGATGGTGGAAGTGTACTCCACTCCAGCTGCAGGCAGCCCCAGCCTACCAAATTAAGCACACTGTGTGGTCCTTGGCTGGGGTATAGAAGGGAAAATAGATCCTGAACACACATACACATGCACCCCAGGGAGACCCAAGAGGGACATTTCATGAGTCAGGTAAGGGAAATGTATAATTAACTCAACCTTCCATAACATAGTGCCATGAAAAAAACCAGTTATTTGAAAGGGGAGTCAGGGGGCTGATGATACAGCTCAGTGGCATAAGCACCTGCCTGGCAAGCCCAAGGTCCTGAGTTCCATCCCCAGTAC
>NW_004524708.1:7829621-7870479 GCF_000260255.1 Octodon degus
AAAAAAAAAAAAAAAAAAAAAAAGGAGTCACTAGAAAGCACAGTCAAGTTGAAAATTAAAGCCTAAGTTGCCTATATAAGATGCTTTTTAAAAAAAGATTTTAAAGCAAAGCAATTCAGAAAGATCAAAAATAAAAGTGTGTGTGTGTGTGTGTGTGTGTGTGTGTGTGTGTGTGTGTTGCAAGGATGGAGGGATAAAAAGTGATAATTCAAACAAATTGACCCTATCACAGAATTAAGATAATCATAAACTTGTGGAAATCTAACACTACAGCTTCAGTAGATGATGTTCGCCAAATACAATCCATAAATACATATATGATATGCCCACACAGTGAGTTACAAAGAAACTGACAAATTAGTGCTACAGGGGAGAATTTTAAGAAGGAATTTGTTTCTCAAAAGCTGGCCCAGGTCCAGAAGATAACAACCTATTTGGAAGGGGAAGAGAACAGCAGTGGCATGGCGTGCACCTTGCTCTTCAGCTTTATCCCAGTAATTGTGGCAGGTGAGTTTGTGCAAGGTCATTCAGCACTAGCCCCTGGGGTCAGAGGTGTGTTTGACAGCATGACCCTCAAACATACCATCCAGCTAGAAACCAGCATGGGGTTGGTCAGGTAGAGAATGGGAGACTTGGGGATTGCAGCAGGCTTCTCAGGCTGCTCTCTAGGCCAAGAGCATGCTGGGATGCGAACTAGGCGTGGCCAGGGCACCATCTCAGCATCACGGGCAGCTGAGCGGCAGTGATCTTTCTTGGGTGATGCTGAAGTGAGGGTGCTATATCGCTAACATCATGCCTCATCTCATAATTTGGTTTTCCCTTCAACCTTCTATCAGCACTTACCTTATGTGAATCTTTGTTCTCCACCAGAGAGACAGAAAAATCACACCTGGTTTGCTCTCTGGGGGCTGGTGGCATGGTGGGGAGGTGAGGACCTGGTCGGTGGCTGCTGTTTTTATACAATAAAAACTCTGAATAGAACTGGGTGCAAGGTTTCTGGGATAGCTCAGGATGTGCAGGCCACTCTGCTGGGGGCAAAGAGGAGGGCTTCCTCCGAGAGGTGGCCCAACTGTGAGGTCTTGAAGGATGACATGGCTCTAGTTGGCCAGAGCTGTATAAGGACCATTAGATAAAAGCACAAACACCTGAATATGTCAAGTTGCAAACAGTTCCAAGAATTCAATGGTGGTGATGGTTTGCTCATTTCTGTTTTTCACAGATGTGGAAACAGAGCTGGAGAGATGATATTTCTTGTCAAAGGCCATGTTATAGTTTGTGTCTTGTTGCACCCCTAAAGCCTCTTGCAGTCATGGGGCAGCTTCTGGAGTTTGTGACTGATTAATGTGGGTGTAGATGCTGCACTTGCCCTGTGGCACGTAACTTGCATTATAATGTAAGAAGGGGAGAGAGGCTAGCTAGCTGCGGGAGCTGCTGCCACTCTATTTTGCTCTCTGCTCTTTGCCGCTGCTATGAAAGTTTGCCCTCTGCCATGTGCCACTCTGCCTTGGAGCCTGCTGAGTATGGACTGAAACCCCCAATAACTGGGAGATAAATAAACCTTTCCTTCCTCAATTTTTAGTGTCAAGTATTTGTCCCAGCAGTGAGAGAAGAGTGACAGAGATAGGCCATGTAGCCAGTGATGAGCATTGTGATTCGGACCCAAGGTCTCTGGGATCCAAGTCCTTGCTTTGTCCACCTACATCACTTTCTTCACTGCTGTCTAATTATAGCCAAAGAAATGATAACAAACAAGTATTGCTTTGTGGCATTTGGGATGTGTACTTGGGTGTGGGGGGAGGGGTGCAAATTTGGTGCAAATGAGTATGATTCTGTGTGCTCCCAAGCCCAATATCCATTAGCTGATCTCTAAAACCATGCTCTTGTGGGTGACAGATGTTTGGATTCAGTTAGGACAAAGGGAAAGTAGCTTTTCCTTCCAAGGAAAGAAGGCATTGTTTTAGGTAAGAGGCTGCCACATGTGACACTGGTGATGAATATTGCTCATTGTGGAAACACTCTGTAAGAGTGCCCTGTTTAAGACAGGGCACTGCATTCAGAAGCTTTTAACCCACTGGATTTAATTGCAACTGAGTGCCAAAGTAAACCCCCTCGTCAAACCTCCAACTTTCCACTGATTTCTTGCACTTGCTCCCAGCTGCGAGCAGAGAATGGAAGTCAGATGCTTGGATTGCTTGCAGCATGTAGAAAGCATTCACATGTGAGCCTCTGCTGCTGGGTCCTTCCATAGAAAGGATGTCCAGGGTGGGGAGACAGGAAAACACAGGGCCACGGGGAGCTGCATCCCTTGCCTTGCTGTTTCTTGTGTGAAATCAAGATTTAGCTGGATACTGCCATTCAGTAATGGCAGTGCATATGATTAATTTGTACCTCAGCTAGGGCTTAGAATGAGTAAATACTTTAAGGGGGAGTTTGTGTGTCATGCACAGAGCTCTGCTGACTGTCCTGAGACCCTGGGTTGTATTCATGGGGCTGTCCTGAATCCTGTGTATGCTTGACAGTCCAGCCCAGCTCAGCCAAGCACCTAGAGATTCCCCTTAGCTTTAGCAGCATCTGTTTCGTTTGGCTTTCTGGTCCGTCCTCTGGCCATTGCTTCTCAGTCTCCTGCTTGTTGGTATTCTGCTCACAGCTGGAAGAGTCCATTATATTCAGTGCCAGAGGTCCTGGGGCCACAAATATAAACAATAAGAGTGTGTGGTCCTATAGAGTAAATAGGTGAGTAAGATAGTGATTGCGTTTGGTCTCTTTCCGAATTTCAATCCTAAACTGACTTATCACGAAGCACTAATACTGCAACTAAATCCAATTACTGAGGTTTTCATTTAGAAAAAGCTACTGTTATCCCATGCTCTGCCACTGAGCTGACTGGCTCCCATGTGGACAGTGAGGGCTCTGCAGGCCCACTGTGGTACACATACCGTAGGTTCGCCACCACTGTGCTAGGGCCTTTGGTGGAGCAGTATGGGCTCTAGCTGAGACTAAGCACAGCAGTGAATTGTGCCTCGCACATTTTCTTCTGAGTAAGAAGAGAACCATGGGGCTGAGTGGTAAGAGGTGAGTAGGTCCAGCTCCCACATAGGACATGGGCCAAGCAGAAGGTGATCCATGTGGTGGAGGCCTGAACAGGGGAATGGTGGGCACCCCAGGTGACCGGAGCAAAGAGGGAGCTGTGTGTGATGACCTGAGGTTAGAGAGGTGGGCAGTCTGGACTGCATTTGGAGAGCCTCAGCTTCCCTGGGGAGTGAGTAATGATTTAAAATCCATCTTGCCAACATTTGTCTTTTAATCAGTATGTTTAGACCCATTTACATTTAATGACTGATAATATTCAGGGTTTATATTTGCCTTTGTATAAAAATATCACATCCTTTTTATCCATTCCTTACTTGATGAATATCTGGGTTGTTTCCAAGATTTAGCTATGACAAATTCTTGTTAAAAATGAAAAATATATTTGCCTTTGTATTTTTTGAGGCCACTACCAGGTCTTTATTTAAGACAGATACAATCTCTTCCAGGGCCAATGGAATTCAATTCAGCTTACACAAGAAGCTTGGTGGGATTGAGAATTTAAAATATTCCCACTCTTCCACATCGTCTCACACAGCACCATCTTTGCTCTCAGCCTGCAAAGCCTTTTCACAATCAAAATCCTAAATTCCAAACAGAAGACTGGGAATTTAGGCACAAAACATGATGTACACACAAGATAATAAGTTCTCTGTTCAGAATTCCTCCATTTCATCGGCATCTTGAGCAGAGTGTTTGGGAACTCCAACTTGCCATTCTCTTTCTTCTCCCTGGCCACTGCCCCAGGAAGCAGCCACTCTTAGGAAGAAGTCATTCGTGTCCTTTGGACTCTTTGGTTGGGGTGGTTACCCAGCTGCTAGTCTCACTTTCCGTGTATCCTTCATCCAAGATAAGCACAGATGTTCATTAAAATAGGTAGCCAGAGAAAGCCTGAGTCCCATTCCTGAAGCCAGCTGGATCACTCCTGTGTTCAGCCCCAATGAACAGAGATAACCCAAGTCTACATCTCCTTGGGGATGCATAAAAGGGCACCATAACTCTGGGTCCTGAGTTCTGAAGGGATAGTTATTCATGAAAAGCAGCATAAATAAGCTCTGGTAAAAGTTAAGTCAAAAGTGGATCTCCTACAAGCCTATCAAGCAGCTTACAGCCTCTTTGAAAAGATTGTATGACGGGGCCGGGATGTGAGGGCGATCTGGCTGGGACATCTGTCACCCCGATGATCTCCAGGGTTGATTTGGCTGATCTGGCTGGCTAGGCAGGTGTCCACTTCCTCCCTCAACAATCCACGTGTATCCCTCCTGAAGCTGCGCGCTTGGTCGAAGAGGACGACCACCCCTGATAGAGGAGGACTGCTCCTCCGTCAAGGGTATATGAGTAGTTGTGCTTCTCTGCTAGAACCTTGAAGCATGCTGTGGTGGAAACGCTGGCATTGTCAGCTGCTGTTACTTCTGGGAATTGGGTCTGACTTCCTAATGTTGTTTTATGTGCATCGCTCTGAATATACATTCTTTTCTAATAATTTGGAACATTGATTTCTACATTGTTGTTACTTTAGTGGTTATCTCTAAATCTGTATTTTCCAATCATTTGATAAACCCTTTTCTCCTTGGAGGTAGCACATATTCCCCAATGTGAGATGACAACATAGGTATTTTTAACAAATGTCATTAATTTTATTCTCTGAGAATGTGGCATTAAATTTGGAAATCTATTTCCTTTACATCACTTCCAAGGGACTATGACTATTGGAACTAGTGAAATTATGTTACTCTTGATGCTTCTGCCTAGATTTAGGGTAAAGTTAAGCCTTCAGACCAACAGCTCTCATGTATTGAAGGATTTAAAATATTTCATTGCCTTTGTGTTTTTTATTTTTCTTTATATTTTCTTTTCTTACCTATAAATGAGTTACTTAAGCATTTTTAAAGTTAAATTCTGAGTATCTATAGTTTTTGTATTCTCTTTATATAGCTTTTATATATAGTTGACTTAGATATGAATATACACACATATTATGTTAACATTTTACTTATATATATTATAGCATATATCTATATATGCCATTTTACCAGCTTGCATAAAATAAATTTAAAAATTATGTTCTTTTATGTCACTTTATACTTTCCTTTCTGTTATGCTTTGTGTGTAGATGCCCTCCCTCAGCCAAAGCCTCATGTGGTCTTGAGGGCCAGGCTTTTCAGAAGCAGCTGAATCTAGAGTTTGTGATCAGTGCATTGTCTAGCACTGGGATTGGTGATGGGAGTGCTACCCACACCTAGGGCAGGTAGTCTGCATGCAATGTAAAGAACAGAAAGTCTTGCTCCTCCTTTCACCTCTTTGCACTCTTGATGTTTTGCTGTCTTCTGCCCCCATGAAGGGCTGCCCTTCTGCCATACCACTCTGCCATGGAGCCAGCTGATCACAGACTGAAACCTTCATCAACTGTGAGATAAACCTTTCCTCCTGTAACATTGGGTGTTGGGACTTGCCATAACATTATTATCTTGAACAGTTCCAGACTGAAATGGTTCCAAATTGTTAAAGTTAAACAGATAAATGTTGCTATGGCAACTGTTTGGGATGGGTGGGCTTCGGATCAACTTCCGAAGGGCCTGGCCATCAGTGCCGGAGGTAAATCAGTGCTGCACCAAGCATGCAGAAGAGCAGTTGTATGAAGCCACCTAGGAATGGGCTGCCATCTGTGGGGCCCGTGTCCAAGCAACTACGACCACTGTAGCTTAAATATGTCCCCAGTGCAGGAGCCTGAGATGCAGGGCCTCTTGGAAGGCATTTAGGTCACCAGAACTTGGATGCCTTGATCCTCCTGGCACTCTCTGCTCTCTGTCACTGGAGGAGGTAGCAAGAAGGCCCTGTCCAACATCATCAGCCTCACCATCTTGGACTCCTTTGGCTTGAGAACAATGAGCCAATCCATTCTGTCCATTAGAAATCACCCAGTTTCAAACATTTGGTGAGAACAGTGCAATCAGACTGGGACAGAGAGCTCCCAGGGAATCGTCCCCATTCTCAGGAAGCTCCGCAGCCATTTGGTATGCACACAACAAGTGCCTCCATTACAGCCCCAGCCCCAGTCCTGATGAGATGGTACCACATACTGGGCAGTGCAAGGTACTCGCTCCTGGCATCACCACTGCCTTGATGAGGACAGGCAGATGTGGTCACCTGCTCCAGTCACAGGAGAGGGATAAAGAGCAAGCTCAGCCATGAACTCAGAGCCCTCCACTCCCAGGTGGTATTCAGGGTCCCTCATTACTTCCCAAAAGAGCACCAGGAGCAGTGAGTGGCCTGGGGCCCAGCCCGCAGGGACGGTATTGAGTTTATGGCTGTGTTGCCTGTGTTGGGGGTCAGTGTGAATGTCCCCCAGGTCCCCTTGGCTTTCCTAATTTCAAACAAACCATAGCGCAAGTGGCACATTCAAAGAGAGTGTGTTTGGACCCAGCAGGGCTGCAGAGTGCCTTACAAAAGTCCCGTTATTGGCCTTACAGGTCTCCAAGGCTTCTCATGTTTTGGTTTTTGCACCGCGTGATAGAGAGTGTATTTAAACTGAGACATTAAAGTGTCAGGCAGTAATTAACAAAGGGCCTATATTGGCTGCCAGTGCCCCCGCCCCCCACCATGCAGGCCTGGCTGGCAGGGCACAGGCAGCAGGAGCCAGGGAGGCCCATGCTTCCCAGAGCACTTCCTGGCCAGCCCATGGGCCTTGTCACCCATTTCTGTGCAGTACCCAGGGCCTACTTGTGTGGGGACCAGGCTGATCCAGAGATGCTGAGACCAGGACATGGCTTCTGCCTTGGGTGCCGAGTACCACCTGATGTCACAAGGACCTCACCAGAGCCGATGAGGAACTCAGCAACTGCACCAGGGCCTCACCAGGACACACTAGGACCTTACCAGGTCTCACCTACCTGCTGTTCAACCCCCTCCTGCTGCCACTGCCCACCACACTTGATCTCCTACATTGTCCCAAACCCTGGCATGTGTACCTTTCCTCTCAGAGGCCCAGCCCTGGGGAGCTTCCCTAACTGTTGTCTTCTTGGCTATTCTTCATGGAAGTCATGGGTACTGAAAGCACTCAGCCTAGGCACAGGGTGGGGCCCAGTAGCTGGGGGCCCCGGGTGGCTGCTGGAACTTGAGGGTTCCAGGTTAGAGGTTAGGAACAGGCTGGAGCCACAGGCAGGAAAGCTGGCTGGAGCTATGTCCACTCCTGTTTCCCTGACTGGTGACAGATGTCCAGCAGAAGAAGCAGAGTCCCTTCCTTCTGGAGTGATACCATACACAGGGAGAGCAGAGTCAGAGGATGTGGCCTCACTGTGGCCTCAGGCCTGAGACAGCAGCAGTGTGCTGCCGCTGCCCCTCTGCCTGCTGTAGCCTTCATATCTCACTGATGACCCCCCAGTTGGAGGCTGCAGGCCCATGGCCTGGGAAAGGTAGCTGCCTTGGTCAGCCATCCTCTCAACAGTCTTAACTGACACAGGCTGATAGCCACCAGTGGGGACACTGGACAGACAACCTGAGGGTCTTTGTTTCTTATAAGCCAATCCTGTGAAAAATACACTTTGAGTATTTAGTTAATGCAATAAAATCATCATTTAACAAATTAAATTTCCCAGGGCATTAAAATATGTCAAATGTAAGAACATAATTAAAGTAAGAATCTAATAGCTACAGATTCTAAGAAAACCCTTAAAACATTCCACAAAGTACACAATGAGCAACTGATTATTATTCCACAAAGAAATCAGTCATTACCAATGGGTCAGTAATATCCCACAGAGAAATTTCAAAATGACTAAGCTGAAGCTGCCACCCCTGTTCTCACTCCGGCTTTGCAGGCTCACCCTTGTTCTGTCCCCAGAGGCTGCTCCACGGCAACAGACCCCTGAGGCTGCTGAGGAGACCAGGGTTCAGGATGGAGAGGCCAGGCAGTGCGTGATGATCCTGCCTCTGCCCTGTCCCAAGTTGAGGGGACTTTTTTCTTCTAAGAACTTTGTCAGTCCCTTTAACTGGTCTAAAACAATTCCAATGGTGTATTTCCTATTTATTGCATTTTGGTAGCTTGTGGTTTTTTGACCAACTGGTTTATTCTTCAAATTGTGAAATGGATGCAACCAAATTTGCTCCTAGTATTCCCTTATTAGTCTTTTAACGGTTGCGAATACTATAGTACATTTGAGTGTTTGATGTCTTCTTTCCTTTGTGAGATTTATCCTTTGTTTTTTCTCAGAGAACCAGCTTTTGTTTAATTGGTTTTCCTTCACTGTTTTTCTGTTTTCAATGTCACTGATTTATGCTCTTCATTATTTTCTTCCTTCAGCCTGTCATAGGTTTCTTTCCATGCTTTCCTTGTTTCTTCAAGTGGGATCTTAAATCTTCAACTTTAGATTTTTCTTTCTCCTGATATATTTGAGAAAGCTATAAATGTGCTACTCAGGGCTGCTTTCCTTGGGCTCCGCATATCTTATTATGTTTTATCTTTGTTTTCATTTAGTTCTATGTATCCTGTTTTGAATTTTTAAAAATTTTCTTTGAGATTTTCCCATTGATCCATAGATTATTTGATATCCAAAATTTTAGAGGTTTTGTTTTCTGTTACTGATTTCTAGTCAGTTCCACTAAGATCAGAGAACATACTCTGTGTGACTTCGGTACATGCTAATGTGTGGAGAGCATTTCATGACCTATGGGTTTAACTTAGTGAATTTTCTACATGTACTACACTTGGGAGTAAAAAATATATGGCTGGCCCTGTTGTGGAGTGTTCGTGTGTGTTGGTTACATTGTTCTTCAGTTCCATCTCACTAGATTTCTGTCTCATATATCAGTTACAACAAGGAATGTCACAGTCCTCAGTTATGACCGAATTTTTTGTATTTCTTCTTTCACCTCTAGTAGTGTCAATTTCACGCCTTTTGTGGTTCTAATATTTGGTGTATCCAGATAGAGAGGTGCTGTATCCCCCTACATTGATCTTTTCATCGTAATATTGTGTCCCTTCACCTTTAGTAATTTTTATTGCAATAAAATTTACCTTATTTGATATAGATATAGCCATTCCTGTCTTTTCCCAATTAATAATTGAAGAGGGCATAATTTTTTGTTCTCTTATTTTAGGCTACGTCAGTCATTGGATTTTAATTGGGTTTTGTTTTTCAAACCACTCATCAATCTCAGATTTCTGATTATCATAGTGTAGCTGTTTCTATTTGAGGTAATTACTGGTAAGCTGGAGTTTAGGCTGGTCATTTTATTATCTTTTGTTTCTCTTTTCTTGTCTTCTGGTGGCTCACTTGAACACTATAATTTAGTTTTGTTTCCCCCAGATTCTGTCAGGAGCATCTCTTTTTGGTGTTTTCTTAATGGTTGCTGAAGGAATCACACTATCCTAATGGATCTTATTGTAATCTATTGGTTTTGACATTGCACTACTTTAAATTAAGCATTTAAATACTCACTTGAATTTAATCATTTTTACTTTCTCTGTTTTTTGAATGTCAGATGGTATTGTAGTTTTTAAAATTTCTTACTCATTTTAATGGGAAAAAGATAAAATAGTAATGAAATAGTTGTAAAAAAGGTTAGTAGGACAGTTACAATAACTAATATGTTGCACATTGTTGTCCATTATTAGTGCAAACCTTTCTTCTAATTAAGCTAAGAGAAAGTAGCTGTATATCTATCCTAACTATCTTGTATATGCATATATTTTTTTCAGTACAAAATGGTCCTTTATTTATATCTCCCTTTTTTGTTTTGTTTTGTCAAAGATGGGTGTTCCATTGCTGTTAGAGAAGCTGTATTTGGAGAAGTCTTTAAAGGACCTTTTCATACTTGATGGCAATCCAAATATTGTAGGTACTTGAATTCAGCAAAATAATCCAATATAGTCCAATAGTCCCTAAAGTAGTGAGTTACCAGCACAACTGGCAATTGTCCAAAGTTGTTGACTTGAGTCTTTTACAGCTAAACATATTAATATAGCTTTACTTTTTATACCTCATGTTTACATTTTTCTGCTGGATGGTTAAGACTAAGTTAAAGCAAGAGCTATATAACTAAAACATAACTTTAGCTATCTGATAAAGTCAGTCAAATCCCCTCAAGATTTACCCTGGGACCATGTACAGCACCTTGTGGATCTTTTGTCAGTGTCAGCCATCTGGATGAGTCACAGACATTGCTTAATCAATTTGCTCTTTGTGAAAGCCTGAGAGAATTTTTCTAAGTGACTCTCCTTAGGCGCACTATGCATTGTCAATCACTTTGCTGTGTGGCCCATAATCTCCTTGATCAGAAAATTTGGGACACCACTTAGTTACAGGATGTCACAGCAGGACTTATGTCCTGAGTCCTCTCTGACCTTGAAGGGCTCGAGCCAAAATATTGGCTATTTTTTTTAGCCCATCTCTCTACCTAATCATCTCTGCAAACTTTAGTTGTTAAACATCCAGAAGAGAAGCTTACTGATATTATTATCTTATAACAGAGGCAGTTAAACTTAACATCACTATCTGTCTGAATATTACATAGACATAAAATGAAACTGCTATTTTCCAACAACAATGGCCTTTCTAAAATTTAAATCCTTGTAGAATGTTAAAAAAACAATTACACATTTTTACAAAGATATTTGGAAATCAAATGACATTCGACATCGTAGCAGTAAAATCCTGCTACATTTTTTTTGTTCCTTGTTTACTTTTATTACCTTTTTTTTTAAACATACATTTACTTTAAAGATAGTATAGCAATAACTGATATGACATTAGAAGTAGTATGCATTTAGAAGACCAAAATGACAGGTATTTCAAGCATGGTTTTAGTATTATACATTGCTGTCTGCAATGCAGTTGCTTAGTTCACAGATGCCAGCATATAGAGTTAGAGTGAGAATTCTACCCATTAACTGCTCATTTCAAAAACCTGATGGAAATTCTTAGGACTATTACCCTAATCATTTTGTTTATGTAAATGTATGGTTTTCCCCTACCATATTTCCTAACTTCTTTCCTTTCTCTCTCTACATTGTTTAATCCTTAAGTTATCTCTTTCCATTTAACTGTGTTATACCTTTCAATTTTTATTTCTTCTTTTGAGTTCTCACACTAGGAAGACAATACAATATTTACACATGTGGGTTTGATTTATTTCATTTATGAGTATAGCTTCAAGTTGCACCCAATTTCCTATGAAGGCTTTGAAATTAATTTTCTTTATAGCTGAGTAATACTCATTGTATAAAAACTCCACATTTTTTCATCCATTCTTCAGGTGACAGGTATTTTGGTTGTTTCCAAGATTTGTCTATCACAAATTGTGCTGCTATAAATATAGATGCACATATATCACTGTGATGTGATGTTTTCAGTTCTTTTTGGAAAATTCCCAGAAGGGGGATAGCTGGATTGAATGATATTTCCAGTCCTAGCTTTTTCAGAAGTCTCCACACTGATTTCCATAATGGTTGTACCAGTCTACATTCCCATCAGCAGTGGAGAAAGGTTCCTTTTCCTCCGCAGCCTCTCCAACATTTGTTGTTGGTTGATTTCTTTGTGCTAGCCATTCTTTCTGAGGTATGGTGGTATCTCAGTGTTGTTTTAATTTGCATTTCACAAATGACTAATGATGTGGAACATTTTTCATGTATTTATTTGCTTCTTATATCACTTCCTCTGAGAAGTGTGTGTTCATCTTTGATGCCAATTTTTGGATTGGGTCTTTAAATTTTGGGATCCTAATGTTTTTTAGTTCTTTATAAATTCTAGATAGAAGATCATTGCCTTTATCAGTTAAGATTTTCCCCAAATTTGTGAGTTGTCTTTTCACTCTGTTGATAATTTTGTTTGACATGCAAAAACTTCTCAATAAGAGGAGGTCCCAGTTGTTAATTCTTTCAAGTACTTCCTGTGCAGTTTGATTTTTGTTCATGAACTTTTTGCCCACCCCTGTGTCTTCAAGATTTCTACCTACTTTCTCTTCCAGGAATTTTAGTGTTTCTATTTTAATGTTTAGATCTTTAAATCCATTTTGACTTTAGCTTAGTGCATGGTGATAGATCTGGGTCAAGTTTTAGTTTTTGGCATGTAGAGAGCCAGTTTTTCCAGCACCATTTGTTAAAGAGGCTATTTTTCTTCCAGTAAGCATGTTTGGCCCCTTTGTCAGAGATAAGATAGCTGAGTGTGTTTGTAGTTGCACCTGCATCTTCTAATTTATTCCATTGATGCTCAGGTCTAGGTGTTGTAATTTCTATTTCAGACATCCAGTATCATTTATGGGGCTCATAAGAATAGTCTATTGGATAGGCCCATATTTGTGGTCTTTTTGTTGCTTTATCTTCCTAGTGCTCTGAAATCCTTTTCTCTATCATCCATTTTCTACTTAAAGAATTTCTTCAGTGATTCTTTTAAAGTTGGATTGCTGATGACAAACTCATTTAAGCTGTTCTTCACCTGAGAATGTCTTTATTTTCTTCATTATTATTATTATTTTATGATTATCCTTGCAGGGTACTTTGGATGGGTGTGGAATTCACAGTTGATGGCTCCTATCCTCCTGTGCTTGCGGAGTGTGGGTCACTTCCTTCTGGCTTCCCTGTTCCAGATGAGTATCCCACTGCTACTCAGATTGATAGCTCCCATAGGCCTTGGGCTGTTTCTCTCTGACTGCTTTTAAGACTTTTTTCTTTCATTTCCAAACTTTAATTATGGCGTGTCTTGGCAAGGATTTCTTTGAATTTATCATATTTTGAGTTTTCTCAGCTCCTCAAATCTGTGCCAAATTTGGAGACTTTTCAGCCATTATTTCTTCAGATAATATCTCATTCTTCTCTGGGAATTCCTGATGTGGACATTGGATCTTTAGTTATTGTCCCCTGAGTCTCAGAGGTTCTGCTCTTTCCTTTTTCTGGCCTGTTTTATCTGTGTTGTTCATACTGAGTGAATCGTATGGAGCTGTCCTCAAGTTCATTGACTTTTATTCTCTAATGTTTTTACCACTGAGAATATTCAGCACGGTTTTTATTATTGTATTTTAGTTCTCTAATTTTTATTTTGTTCTTTTTAATAACTTAAGTTGCTTTCCTGAGATGTTCTCTTATTCCATTTGTTTCAAGACAGTGCATAACTGTCCAAGCATATCTAGGATGGTTGCTCTGAGACCTTTTGTCAGATTATTCCAACAAGTGATTCATCCCATCCAGTCAATTGACTGAAGTTTCTCATTCAAATTGAGATTTTCCAGGTTCTGGTGTGATGGGAAATCCTGATTGCATCCTGGATATTTTGGCTGTTCTGACACTCTAGATTCCACTTAATTTTTTTTTTAACAGTCAGGGACCCTGCTCAGATGGAGCCCACAGGTCTGGTCAGCTTTTGTCAACTATAGTTCTCATGGTAGTATATTTTCAAGGCCCTATGGTATTACTGTGGTCTGCTGATTTATCTCACCTTACTAGCACATACTGCCTCCTGTGCATGTTGCCCAAGGCAGAAGGAATTTCTCCAGGCTGGGCTGGGGGAGCCACTAGGTAGGGGAGTTTGGGGCAGTACTTTGAAAGAGTCTTCCTTGCCTTTGGGGATGGAGGTCACTTCCTGGTTGGGCACTTGTTATGAAAAGATCTCCATGGATCTTTCACTGGGGTTCAGGGCTTCTGGGTCTATAAGGATCAAGGTCTTTCTGAGCTAAGGGAATGCTCTGGTGATTTCTCTCTGCCAGGTATCTAGTGCGAAGGGATCTCATGCCCAGCAGTGAAGGAGAGGGCTCTGGTCACTACAGTCATGGGACCTATGCTTTCAGGGTTGCCTGATGTAGTCATCAGATGGATGTCACCCAATTTGGGAGTGGGTCCACCTGCTATAGTGCACAGGCTTGGCAACACTGGGCATAAATGCTCTTCTCTTGGTGCAAGCTGGACACTGTGCTGGCCCCTAACCACTTTCCTTCCTTTGCCTGCCTGCCAGTGCCCTCCTCTGAATTCCTTTCTAGGATTTTCATGGTATATTGCTGTACTTAGAAGGGAGGAGCAGGGAAAAACAAGCTTATGCCTTCTTATCAAGCTGAGAAATCTCTAGCTCTTCTTCTGTTGTAAATTTTAGCTTAATTTCCTGATACACGAGAACTTTCATGGTTGGGAAGATGGTATTAAATCCACGAGAACCGCTCTTGCTGCTAGAAACAAATTAAAACTACCACCAACCCCATAGTTGGTCTCTGACTATTGCAGAAGGGGTTACCAGGTTTACATGAAACACAGGACCACTTAGGAGGATGGCATGAGGACTTGACTGAAGAAATCTCTACAAGTAGAAAGACAGTGAATTTGTGGTGATTAAAGTGATGTCACCTAACAGGCATGAGCAGCCAAAGACACAGAAACATTGGCTTTTCTCCCCTGCCCCTTAGGCTGTCTGGAAGTTTTCTAAATTATGCATAAATCTATTGAGAGTAGGAATTTGCATGGGCTCCTGCCTGGATTTGTACAGGCTTTATGGCTATTATACACCTTTATCTATGAATGACTCTCTTTCTGTACAAGTGAATTTCTTTCCATAACTGTGTACTAATAGTGTTTGCAACTGCTGATGTGAGGCTGACAAAATGGTCCTTATCCCAAATAATGGCCACCCCAGGAGTGAGAGGCAGAAGCCCACTCCTGAAATAAACACTTTTAAAACCAGGACTTAAGATAGTCACAGGCAGGTACTCCTAAAATAGTTCAACTGAAGCTTGGGACTCATTTGTTCAAACATGTTTAAGGCAGTTCATTGACCATTGTGGGCTTTAGCTTACTCTGGCTCTTTTGCCAGGAAGGACTTACTCTTGCTGTCTAAATCCATTAAGCATCTTACATATTGGCAGATTTAACCTTCATGTGACCCTACTGTCATGTGAATAATGTGAACAGATTTGCAGATGTTACTGGTGGCATAAAAAGTTTCTTGGGTGAATATAAAAATGTATTGAAATTCATACAGAATTATAATCATTAACTGTTAATTTAAGACAGTTTCTAAAGTAATGAGAAACCAATGAAATGAAGTCTTGATTTTCTGAAAAAATTTAAACATTTTAGGTTTGATGGGTCTTTCTACATTGGCTAAAATGTAACTTCCTGGCCTTAAAAATTAAATCTGAATTGGAAAAGATGGGCTTGGGCATATGCAATGGCCACAATAGCATTTTTACTCATTGGGAGAGTCTTAGACACAAAATATGTACCACATGTCTAGGATATAAATGGCCAGCTGAAAGTATGGTGGTTCTTGGCAGAGTACATGTGAATATTAGGTGTTGCCAAATGCAAGTGTGGCTGAAATGGCACAAGCTGGCTTGGTTAAACGAGAGAGAGAGAGAGAGAGAGAGAGAGAGAGAGAGAGAGAGAGAAAGAGGTATGATCATTAGATACTTTCATAAACATGTCAATCCCACACCCCCACCCAACAAGCATATCTTAAAATCTGCTTCCCTGCTGCTTTAAATTTATTTGTAACTACTTGACTTGCTTGACCAACGAAATGTGCAAAAACCCTTAAGAGCTCACAGAGGGCTCTTTGATCTCCCTGTCTCTGTCTTGGTGACAATGAAAGTTCATGTAAGGAAGTCATTTGGTAAGCTTACATCTAACAAACTACAGTGAGCAGGACTCAGGAGTCCTGGAGTTTGATGCATTTCATTTGAAAGAATGAGTAACAAACTTGTGTTACTGTTGTAGTCCATTTGTGTTGCTGTAGGTGCCTACTGTAGACTGTGCCATATAAACTGGAAATACTTCTCACAGTTCTGGTGGCTAAACATATAATGCAAGTCACTGCAAATATGTCTGGTAGTCTTCCAGCAACAACCTCACAGGGTTGAGAAGGACAAGGGAATTGTCTGGTGTCTCTTTCATCAGAGCTTTGGCCTCATGACTTAATCACTGCCCAAAGTCATCAACTTCTTCAATCACCATATCACATTGGAGGCTAGGATTTCAACATAGGCATGTGAAGGGGGCAAAAACATGTAGGCCACAGCATTCCGTCCCTAGATTCCCAATATTCATCTCCTTCCTCCATGAGGAGTATGGGATGTCTTTACTTAGTTGAGAATTAACTCAAAAGTTTAAAGTCCAAAGTCTCATCTAAATATCATTTTAATAATATATATTTGAGGCTCAACCTATGAATCATTTTGATGGAAATTGTTCTCTAGTTATAAACCTGTGAAATCAAACATGTCATATGCATTCAAAATACAATAGTGGGACAGGCATAGCCTAGATAGTCCCATTCCAAAATGGAGAGATAAGGAGAAATAAGAGTTACAGATGCTATGTAAGTACAAAACCCAGAGAGGCAAATTCCATTTGACATTAAAGCTCAAGAATAGTCATTTCTGTCTTGTGCTCTGAGGGTTCACCTTCCAGGCTATCCTGAAGTCATCGTTCACCTGTATTTAACAATAAATAGCCAGGGGAAAAAACTGGACTGTACTTTAATACTTTTCTTAGGAAATTCCTTAGCCAAATTTGCAATCTCATTGTTCACAAGTTTGTCTTCCAAAGAACAACAGGCCACAAACACAATTTGGAGAAGTCCTCTGCCACTCTACACCATTATTCCTGAAGCCTGAGATCTCTTCAGATGCCTTTTCCATCCATATTTCTATCAATGTTCTGTTTAAAGCTATATGTATATACTCAAAGAATATTGAGCTTTCTCTACAGTTCAGTTTTTCTTTTCTTTTTTTTTTTTCATGACCCTCACAAGAATCACATATCAAGTCCATTCACAGCAAGGTAAAATTTTTCTAGCACACAACTTGAGACTCTTATGCTGCTGACCATTACCCAGTTCCTAATGCCTCCTTTCATACTTTTAGATGTTTGTCACAATAGCACCCCTACTCTCAGTATACATTTTCTCCCTTATTCCATTTAATATGCTATAATGAAATGCTAAAAACTGAGGGACTTATAAATAGCAAACATTTACTTGTGACATTTCTGGAGACTGGAGTCTAGACCAACGTGTCTGCAGAGTCTGCATCTGGAGAGGACCTTCTCGTTCATCACTGTCTTCTCACTGCAGGGGAAGAGGTGGCCAGTTTCACTGGGTTTACTCCAATAAAAGCATGTGTGGCATTCCTGAGGGCTCTTTCCTCACAACCTAATCACCTTCCAAATATCCCACCTCTTAATACCATCATCTTAGAAATGAAAGATCCAATACATGAATATTGTAGACGTACAAATTGTAGGAAGTAGTGGCAGCTGGAAATTAACCAGACATGTGGGACTATGACAAAGCTAGCCTCAAGAACGTGGAGAGTTCCTCAAGCCATGTAAACAAGCCACTCCAGCTTGCAAGCAGGTTGCTAGGCAGAGAGAACGAAATTGACGTCTACCTCCTGAGTGTATAAATAAATTTGGGCAGTTCCTTTCCTCCCATCTGGAGAGAGGGTTCCACCTGACCTCAGCTTTCATATTTTATCTTTATTTCTTCATCCTCTCTTAGTTTTCCCCAGGACCATCAAGAGCTTCACCAGCTCATGAAAACAAACATCTAGTCCACAACAATACATATTTCACAAATCTCTGAGATTTGAGAATGATTTATGACTGACACATAACCCAGGTTTAAAGATTACTCAACAGTCATGATCAAGAAAGCAGCAAGGCCAGAAAACTATTGACTGAATCCCACATTCAATAGCTTTTTTATTGCTTCAAATTTTTAATCTTTCAAATATTTAATCATGTCATAAAGACTACTTAGAATGTCTAATGGGTTTAATGCCCTGACCCATGTATTCATATAGAGAACAGGAAACTAACACCATAGCCTTTTGGTTGCCCCATATCAAGAAGTCAGCCATCCATTCATCCATTGTGGAGGAAGTCTCTGACTTTCTTGGTGCTGTCAGAGACAAAATAACACCACCAGCAAGAGGACTGATCTTGACCTGACTGATAATAGTGAGGCAAAGATCAGTCGCTGGAACTGTCAGGACTCACACGAGTCCAAGAATTTTAATTTTTCTCTTCTCAATCCCCAGAACCACATGTCCATTATAAATCTTACCATTTATTTACTTCCAAAGAATCTATAATTTGAAAACACAAAGAAATTCCTGGAACAGGGTTAAGATTTCACACATGCCATCTCTCATCATCCACATTGATAGTATTATTGCTTCCATTTTTAGAAGAGAAAAACTGAAACTCAGAGCAATTAGTTAATTGCTCTAAAGTCAGAAGATTTTAAGTGACTGAGCGAGGATTTGAAGTAAGGATTGAGCCAGATGCCTTTGCACAGTGTTAGCTACCTCTCCAGCAATTCATATGTGTGCCAGAAAGTGACTTCTCCATGAAAACAAATACCAAAAATTACAAACTGCAAGGCAAGTAGAACTGGCTTAACAAAAAATTTTTGAACTCTTGTAGCAAAAGTAAGACAGATTGGTCAGCATTTGCACTTTTGCCCACCAGGGAGTAACCAGCTCCAGATTGTTCCTCCTGCTCAAAAATAACTATAAAACTAGACAAAATAGATGAAGACATTTTCAAGTGTTGGACCATGGAAGCATAGGCTTGGGGTTTTGTAGAGGAGGGAATCTTGGAAAGTGATCTCTTTATGCACCTTTGTTTTCTGCTTGGAGGACACCTGTATCTTCCAAGGAGGTGAAAGTGAAGCTCAATGAAAGAAAGTTCTACTGAGCCGAGGAGGTAAAAGCCAGAGACAGAGGATAATCAGGCTACTGAAGCAGCTAGAATTTGTAAGACAGTAATGGTGCAGAAGTTTCCCAGTGGTCCCCAGAAATCTGTACAGGTAGTCTTTGTAGGTCTTTTATGAGGTCAGGGTCCACATGGGCAAGAAGAGATCCCACGGTCCTGGAGGACACTGTGTACTATGGAGTTGAAGCTTTGTAAAGACATCAGCATTTTATGCAGTGCTGGAAGAATTCAGAGTTCCAGCCAAGTCGGAATGCAAGAAGAGCTCTGATTGTCTCAAAGATTCCTCCTGAGATCCCAAATGTCTTTGCCTATGAAGAAGGCACATGCTAGGGCAAAAGACTTACCTAGAAAAGATGCTGGTTAAAAACAAAACAAATATGGAGCAAACACATAAACACAATGCACTCAGTACCTTCGTAAAAAGCATTGAGCCAAGACTTGACAGAACATAAAATGATCTACGTGTAACTTAGTTGTCCATCAAACAAAACTTAACTCATGGGGGCTGGGGAGATGGCTCAGTGGAATAAGCGCTTCCCTGGCAAGTGCAAGGGCCTGAGTTCAATCCCCGGTTCCAAAAAAAAAAAAAAACTTAACTCATGATGGAAACAACACAACTTGTATATTTTTAATATGTCATCTAAAGCATTTACATGCTGAAAGAAAATTAGACATGTGAAGAAGCTGAGCAATGTGACCCAGTATTAAATAATCAGAGAAATGTAACCAATAATACAGACAAAATACAGTCAAAAGAAACAGAACCCAAGATGCTTCAGAGGTGGAATGGCAAGCAGAGCCATCAGAGTAGCTGTTAGAATTATGCTGAGACATTTAAGGGAAAGTATGGGGATACTGAAAAAAATGAAAAATTTAGAAATGAAAAGTAAAGTATCTGTAATAATAAATTCACTTGCTAAGAAAGCATAGAAGACTGCTGAAGAATGAGTTAGTGTAATATAGATTGCATGGTATTGTCACACACAAAGATCAAAGAGAAAAAGAGACTGAAAAATAAGAGCAGACCCCCAGTCACCTGTGCAACAAAGTTGTCTTATAGCAGATACATAGTTTCAATCTCAGAAAAACAGAAAAGATAATGGGACAGAACAACTATAAGAACCAATGCCTCTAATTTCCTCAAGTTTAGTGAAAAATGAATACATAAATTCAGGGAGCTCACCAAACCATAAGTAAAATAAACTTGAAGAAAAACACAGTCACACCATGGCCAAACTGCTGAAAACTTTAGACAACGTTAAAGCCTTAAAAGCAATTACAGAGTAAAAGATACTTGGGAGGCTGTAAACAGGAGAATCACTATGAGTCTGATCTAGTAGTGAGACCCTGAACACCCTGTAGACCCCTCCCTAAAATGCAGAAAAAAAAGACAGAAAGTATTTCCAGGGATATAGAGGTATAATTTGATAAGAGGATCAATTAATCAGGAAGGTACTATAATTCCAAAATTATATGTATCGTATAATAATTCAAAATATATATATATATTAAAAATTGACAAATAAAGAAATAGTAAACTCTATAATTATAACTGAAGATTTTTAAGATACCCTCTTTCTCTATAACTAATAGAAGTACACAACATACACACACAAACTGAACAAGATATAAAAGATTTAAAGCTAACTGAGCTTAATTAATATTTACAGGGAGCGTTACCAAACAACTATATCATATACATTATTTTTAAAATTTTATTTTAAAGAGAGAAAGAAAAAAATAGTAAAATGCTTCAAAACAGGTTAGTAAGGCAGTAACAGTAATTAATACATTTTGTATTGTCATCTTCTTAGTAATTATTCAAAGTGAAAGACATAGGTGAGAACTATTGTCCATACAATATTTGCTCAAATCTTTCTTTTCAATAAACTAAAAGAAACTAGCTGTATAACTATCTGATATAGATTTTTTTTTTTACTTTCCCTTCCTTCTTTTTCCTTTTTCCCATACCAGTTTCTCTTTTCCTTTTTAACAGTTTCTTCCCAATAGAATGTACATGATTTTAAAGTAAACTTAGAATGTCTATGAGGCAAATCATATTCTAGGGTACAAAATGCTTCAGTAGATTTCTAAAAGATTAAAATATAAAACAAAGTAACTATAACTGTAACTATAGTAAAATTAGAAATCAATAGCAGTAAGTAGAAACACCTCAAATATCTTTAAAAAGGAACTATTATATTTCAAAATAATCTATCACTGGGAAAAAAACAGATTTAGAATTAAATAAAGATTTTAAACTGAATGACCCCCAAACATAAATAAAAATTTGTGAAGTGCAGTGAGGTAGTGCTTAGGGAATGATTTATAACTTTAAATGTTTATTGAGAAACAAGGTATATTTTTAAATCAGTGACCTAAGATTTCATCTTAAGAAGCTTGTAAAGAGGTAGAAGTATGCAAAATTATATCTGGTAATCTGAACAACTAATTTGAAGACAATATGCAATGTAACAACCATTGTTAAATTCTCATACTTTTGTTTAGTGAAATCATTTCTAATTCTTCTCACTATTTTTTATTCTCTTTTAAATAAAGAAGTAGAAGGATCCCTTGAAGAGCTATTTCACAAAATAAGTTCGAAAAGAAGCCAAGAGTGGTGATGTGTGACTACGATCCCAGCATTCTGAGAGGCGGAGACAGGAGAATCATAAGTTTGAACCCAACCTAGACAACTTAGTGACTTAGTGAGATCCTGTTTAAAATGAAAAGTAAGAAAAGGCAGGAGATAGTGCCAAGGCCCTGGGATCAGTCCCTAGTATTCTGTTTAAAATGGCATGACCACTTTGAAATATATTTTGAAATTTCCCCTAACATTAATGAATAAGGACCTAGGATTATATTTCTAGCTATTTACTTAGAAAAAAAGATGAAAACGTATGTTCACAAAAAGACATATAAGAGCTCTCATAGCATTTTTTTGGTTCAATTTTATTTAAACAGGCATAAAGCTGGAAACAACCCCAATATTTATCAAAAGAATGGACAAGTGAGTGCTCATATATCCCTACAATGAGCAGTACTGATCCATACAAGCAAATAAATAAGTCCTGCATACATTCTATTGGAAAAGTGAAGCCAGGTACAAAAGAACACATACTGAATGACTTCATCTGATTCACAGCTTAGTTTAAGATCAAAATTAACTTACAGTAATTGTATTAACAACAGATTCCAAAATATATTCAGCTCAATGTAGCAAACACGTATCATCTCACACTTTCTGGCAGCCAGGAGCCCAGGCATAGCTTTGCTGGATGCTTTGGTTCAGAGAGTCCCACAGAGCTGCATCAACAGCTGCCCGGGGTGACAGTTGCTTTGAAGCCTGACAGAAGCTGTCTGCTGTCAAGCTCCCTCACGTGACCA
The DNA here is from genome assembly GCF_000260255.1 of Octodon degus. Taxonomy (NCBI): domain Eukaryota; kingdom Metazoa; phylum Chordata; class Mammalia; order Rodentia; family Octodontidae; genus Octodon; species Octodon degus. Next base: position 7,851,790 of record NW_004524708.1, read on the forward strand.
TGGACTGGCTCAGGTAGCTATTGATGGGAGATCTCAGTTCTTTTCCATATGAGCTTTTCATGGGCCAGCTCTCCTGCAGAGCTGGGGCTGCAGGAGAGAGCACAAAAGATGGTGGAGAAGGCAGAAATGATAATTTACTACGGTTTAGATCTCCAATGCCTCCTCCAGTCTCATGTGTATGGAAGGTGACTGGATCATGGGGAATCTATAGTCATTAACAGATTCATCTATTGATGAGTTGAGCAGCTAAATGAGCTATTAAGATGTGGGGCCTGGTTGGGAGGGTCACTGGAAAGTTGTGGTCTTGTTCCCCATCCTTCCCTTCACTCTGCTTCCTGGCTGCCAAGTCCCTCAATTATGCCATTCTACCATGAGGTTTTGGCCTTGGACACTGTCCATCCTGGACCAAACCAAATGAAACTATGAGCCCAAATAAACTTCTCTTATTTCAAGTTATTTGTGTTGGATATTTTGTCCCTGGGATAGAAAAGCTGAAAAAATGTATTATCTTTACAGCCTAGGCCTCAGAAGGGGTAAGGTCCTAGAGAGCCCACGGGTCTACGGACGGCATCATAACAGGACCTGCACACCCTGGAGGAGATCATGAAGACCATCTCAGAGGCCAGACACTACAGTGATGGAAACCAAGACCACAGTTGCTTATGGACAATGGGAATCGACTGCAAAGTGCACAGATGAACTTCCTGGGTGATTAAAAACATTCGGTATTTTGATTTGGTTATTAGTTCTATGATTGTATACATTTGTCAAGATTCTTCAATTTGTATGCCTAAGATCTATACCTGTCACTGTGTATTACTGGCCCTCTATTTTAAAATAGGCTTTTAAATGGTGATTTGTCATTTCAGATATCGTGAGAATGAATGCATCCCCTTCTACAGTAGACCAAATAGAGATGACCACAGAAAAACACATTCATTTATCATGTTGCCCTTCCAGACTTCAGAAAGTCAGTGGGGCAGTGTATTTTTACAAGGCTCTATTTACTCTCCTCTGGGATGGGTGTTTGAGATGTGTAGCCAAACCTCTAAGGCTTGGTTGTGGATCTGAGAACAGCCAACCACAGCTTCTTCATTTTTAGTCTCTGTCTAGTTCTCAAAATGAGAGGACAGTTGGCCCTGTTTAGGACCTCGAAGGCCTTCAGGAACATGAAAAATTCAACTTAAATCAGGGTTGGGACTGCAGATTATTAACCAGAATCAATCCTCTGCCTCAGGCTGCAGAAATTGTAATGGGGTCACATGGGTTTTTGGACAAGTAATACCTCTTACAAAACACTATTTTGACAAATCGAGTGTAAGTGAATCAGAAATGGGCAGCTTACATTTCTCTTAAAATAGACCAGGGTTTAAAAATTAAGACAGGCCTTGCTTAGCCAAATATCTTTGAAGTTTTCCAGACCTAAAGTATTTAGAAAAGTAGTTCCACCTACTTTCAAAACCCGCAGAGTACCTCCAGATTGTCATCTTCGGAAATTGAATCTGCTGGGGTTTAATCATTTTGCTCTTATTCCCTTCACTCTTCTTGGATAAGGACAATGGATCAGTCCATTATTGGGAGTAAAGTGATCTTCTTTTAGTGGCTGAGAGATGTCCATGTGCCAGGCACCATGCTAGCCATGGAGAAATCAGTTGGGCAGCTCTCCCACAGCCCAGGACTTATTTAGGCAAAGGAAGGAGTGTGAATCCCCTTACCAAAGACCTACATGACTGAACATGCAATCAGTTCCCATGGTAGACTTGAGACCTCTCTTTTGTGATGGGATTTTGGCAAGAGTGGCTTCAAGTACTGGCCTCCATCAGCCAAAGGCCCTGGGAACTTACAGCACTAAGATCAAATATTTCTGAGGTTACTCAGCCCAGGAGGTCATTTATCAGGGAGGAACTGTACAAAGGCTTAAGTGTATGTTTACTGAATCTTCAGCTGGCTCCACCCTCTCCCTCCAAAGGCAAAGAGACAGACAACTTCCTGACCAGGATGTAAATGCAAAGTGAAGTGTGCTTTTGGAAAATCACATTCAATAACAGAGTAATGCACTCTTGAGGTTGTGTGAAATTCCAAGAACTTTTGGAATGGAGGAGAGGGGCCTCTCTGGGTTGAATATCTGAGGTGGTGGAGGGAACTTCAAGAACCAGATCTCTTCCATATCCACCCATAACCTGACTTCCAGCATCCTCTAAGGACTCTCTGGCCCAGAAATTGTAGCAGGTAGGGAACAATCTGGGCAATAAAGCCCCCACCAGATTGTTCTCAATACTCCATTGTAGTGGACTGGTTAATAGTCAACTTGGAACACCCATCTGAATTGAGTCAGCATGGTTTTGAGTGTGGAAGGCCTACCTGAGGCTTATTGCCAACAGTATAAAAGGAGAACTGAAAGTTTGTCACACTGTCTTTCATGATATGAATCCAGCTGTTCTCTTCATCAGAGGAGCTCAGATCCTCAGTGATTGGGAGCTCTCATCCTTACTTTATGCATCACTTCCTTGCTCCAGTATAGATCCCTCTCCTGCCGGCACAGATCCTTCATCCTGCTGGTGCAGAATTTCTAGCTTCCATCACTGACCAGTGCAGATCCTTGATGCTGACTTGCATTAGGCACTGTCATGGGCTCTAGGCTTCCAGATGGACCCGTAGAGGACATTGCCATGGGATGCAGGCCCTGAGCTGGATTCTTTGCATCTCTACTTTATGAGTAGATCTCTTGCTCTCTTCTGCATTTGATTTTTGGGGTAAATAAATATTAAAAATAACCCCATAAATGTCTTATATTAAATTCATTCCCTTGCAAATCCTGACAAAACATGTCCTATATTAAGTTCATTCCCTTGCAAATCCTGACAAAACACCCACAGCCTAAAAACATGCACATGCACATGGAAAAATGACAGGCATCAATTTGTCAATTTGTCCTAGAATTGAAGGGCTCATTGTTTTCTGCAGCATTCTTTAAGAACTTGAAGTTGCATCATGGTTCAGCAAGGAAATGCATAGACCGTGGGCCACTGTCTAGTGCATCTCCTTAAACACATGACTTATCCTCTCTGAGCCAACTCTTACCTTCAAGGAGTTGGAGACAAAAGATGCATCAAGATTGGAAATGTCCATTGTACAATTCCAAAATGTATGGCCAACATTGTATCCCAGGGAAATGGTGGCCTTGGAATTGTGCAACTTGGTGCTTCTAACTGCCACTTACATGTTCAAGGACTAAGTCTGAAAGTCAACAAAGGGTGAGGTCTGCAGCCCTTTTATTAGACTCTGTCCTGAGATGCAGACCATAGGGAGCCTGGTGGAATCTGGAAAACCACCATACAACAAGGAGATTTGCAAAGAAAATGTTTATAATAGCAACCACAAAAATAAAGCCTGCAGCAAAATGAGTGCAAAAGTGAAAAATATGAAACAAACAAGAAAGTTTGAGTGACAGTTCATGACTCTAAATGGAAAATTTGTCCCTAGAGAAATGGAAATAATAATCTGAAAAGAACTTTAAAACTGGTCATTTAAAAATTTCCTAGAGGAAAAAGATGAAGAAATATGTCCTGAAAATAAGATATGAGATGGTGAATCAAGTATCAGAAATCATGGGCTGTACTGAAAGCATGTGAAAGGTTGATGACCAGGAAGTGAAAAACACAGTCCTTTGGAACAAAAACAAACAATGGCACAGGGCTAAGCAGGAATCAAGGGAAGCCATGGCTTCCTGGACTGAACAGAAAAATCTCCTACAGTTTCCTTTAAGTAAAGAGATTAACCAAGAGAAGGAGATGGTGAAAAAGAAGTGAATAGACAGAGATAATAGGTCAAGAATCTCCTAGCAAAAAAAAAAAAAAAAAAAAAATCCTAGCAGAAGTACAATGAAGACACTGGAATGAGAGAGAAAAGACATTTAAAGATAAAGTAGAAAATGATTTTATTGGATTGAAGGAGACACATGTCCTAAGTTTGGAAAAGCTTACTAGATGCCAAGTTACATGACTTTTAAAAGTTAACCTAATTCAAGTTTCACATATTCCCTGAGGAGCTGCGTTTGCTCAAGATTCCACTTGTGCATGCCAGGACTCAGTTTCCCACTTCAGTGGGCAGCACCGTCATGGCCACCTCCACATAGGCAAATCCATCTTCATGGGCAGGCACTATTCTTGGTCTTCACAGCATGCCTGCCCTCATACACCATGCAAATCCCCGTGTTGTGACACCCATGTGAGCACATCCATTGTGGGAATGTGACCTGCTAGTACTGCCCCCATACACCCACATGTGCTGTCTCTTTCAATGTCACCATTTTTTACTTACTCCCACATTCTCTGTGCCCCTGTAACTGATCTCATCTGTCCTGCAGCTCCTTCAGGGCAGGGGTGAAGAAACTGCTGTGAGGTTCAGGCAGGAGCAGGAAACATTTCCCCAGAGCAATTCTCCAGCTGTTATCATCCCACCCACCTGGGTGACCCAATCTCTAGTCAACCATGCATGTCACCAAATGTTTATCCAGTCCCCGCTGGAACATTCCAGTGACAGTGGACCATCCCTAACATATAGGTAGAATGATGGTCTAAAAACCTAATTTGATTTAATTTTCATGTGCAAGTATCATGCTATTAAAGTTAGGGAAAAATTAAACTCAGTCCATTGATGACAACTGTGTAACTATGCTCTGGAGGGGACTCATATGTAGTCTTCTGCCCATTCTGTCAGGATAAGCAGATTCATCTGGTCTTTCACCTTAAGTCTGCAGGGTTTCCCCTCCAAGATCCAGCAGCTCCTGAGCTGGAATTAGCACAGCTATGCCATCCCTGGGGGTCACAGGAGCCTGGCTCTGCATCTCCTAGCTGGTAAGACTCTCTTTTTCTCTTTCAGGTTCTCACACTAAGGAGACAATTTGATGTTTGCACATTTGGGTCTGATGTATTTCACTTGAGTATGTTCTCTAATTGCATCCACTTACCAACAAAAGACTAAAAGTTATCCTGTTTTATAGCTGAACAATACTCCATTGTGTAAAAATACCACATCTTCTTTATTCTATTCTTCAGTGGTGGGTATCTGGGTTGCTTCCAGGATTTAGCTTTGACAAATTGCTAAACATGGGTACACATACATCACTGTGGTATGAGGTTTTCAGTTCTTCTGGAAAAATACCCAGGAGGGGGAATAGCTGGCTTGAATGGGACCTTCTTTTCTTTTCTGATTCCAAATGAATTTGAGGAAAGTTTTCTCTAGCTCTGTGAGGAATATAAAAAAATCACACCCCCAAAATTCAAAGACCTAATCTGAAAATGGACATCTGAGATGAAAATTCCGTGTCTTTTCTGGTTCTAAATGAATTTGCGGAATTTTAGAATTTACATTTCTCTAATGACCAATGACATTGAACCTTTTTGCATATATTTACTTACCATTTATATTTCTTCCTCTGAGAAATGTATTTTCATCTCAGATGTCCATTTTTGGATTAGGTCCTTGAATTTTGGGGGCCTGATTTTTAGTATTCCTCACAGAGCTAGAGAAAATTTTCCTCAAATTCATTTGGAACCAGAAAAGACCCAGAATATCAAAAGCAATCCTGGGAAACAAAGAAAAGTCATGAGGTATCACAAATCCCTGACCTGAAATTATAATATAAAGCTACTGTGATAAAATCAGCATGGTACTGGCATAGAGACAAACCTGAGTATCAGTGGAACAGATTAGAAGATGCACATATGATTGCAACCACACTCAGCCACTTTATCTTTGATAAAGAGGCCAAACATGTTCACTGAAACATAGATAGCCTCTTTAATAAATGGTGCTGGAAAAACTGGCCTTCCACATGCTAAAGGCTAAAACTAGACCCTTGGCTATCACCATGCACAAAGCCAGTGTCTAAATGCATCAAAGATTTAAATATTAAAACAGAAACATTAAATCTTCTGGAGGAAAATGTAGTTAGAAATCTTAAAGACATAGAGGTAGGTACAGAGCTCATGGACAAAAACCAAATGCACAGAAAATACTTCAAAGAAGCAACAACTGTGATCTTATCTTTTTTAAAAGTTTCTACAATTCAGAGCAAATCTCCAATAGATGAAAAAGAAAACCCACAAACTGGGAAAAAATTATAGTCAACTGTCCCTCCAACAAAGACCTTCTATTTAGAACATGTAAAGAATTAAAAAATCAGGTGAGACTCTCAGTGGTACTGTAAGAGACAAACTCTCCTTCACTCTCTGTCTCCTGGACAGCCAGCATACCCTGCCCATAGAAAAAGCATCTCTTCTCAGCAGGCAACCTCTTCTCATCTCTGCACATGACCCTCTGAATAGCTACCGCCTACTCCAATTTTTGTGAGTCTTTAGTGGAAGCTCCTCTCTTCTTTGATCATAAAAATCTTTTTTCAGATATATGAAATGCGATCAAAATTTACAGTAAATCTTTAAATTTTTAAAATAATTATAATAAATAACACATTACCATTAATCTTCCTCAAAATACTGTCCTCAGTTTGAACATACTTATCCCATGTTTCTGTCACCTTCTGAAGTAGTCCTGGAAGTCTTATTTTGTGAGTGTTTTCTTATGCCTGTGTGGATGCTATGAATGAATTCAAAATGCTTTTGGAAATTTCTGTTAGTTAAAAATAATACAGTGTCCTCATCCACTGTATGCACAAAATCAGGCACTTTGATATTTCTGGCTCTGCCCCAAAGTCTGAATGACTATGAAGGGGAGATGTTTTAACTCAGTTGAAGACATCAAGGGATCCATGGAAGCACAACCAAAGACACTCAGGGAAGAGGACTTTCCAGACCTGCTTCAGAAAGTGGTAGGAATGATGGGATAAGTGTATTCAAAGGCAGGAGAATTTTGAAAGGGATTCATAACAATCTGTCTTTCACTGTGATAGTTCTTTTCAATATTTGCAATAATTTTCCATCACTCCCTGTCTGAGAAGCTGTCTCTGTGGGCTATGGTTTCCAGAAACACCACAGTCAGGAGAGACCATTTCCCCACCATTCCTGCTTAGCTTGTTTCCTGTTGCTATCACAGAGACTGGATAATTTATAAAGTAGGAAGTTTATTGAGCTCAGGGTCTTGGAAGCTAGAAATCTAAAAACTTGGTGCTGGTGTCTGCTTATCTTCTTGGAAGGGCCCTGTGCTGCTTCACCTGATGATGCAAAGAGGAAGAGCTGATGGGTGTGTGCAAAATAGAGGAAGTGCCTTGTGAGTTCAGCCCCATTCATGAGAGGAAAGCACTAATCCACTCCCAAAACTCCTCCCACATAATCCAACATCTCCCTTAGCCCCCACTTCCTAATCCTGCTATCTTCAATGTGATGGCTTAGGTCCAAATTGTCTCCCCAAAGTCTCATGTGTGTGGAAGGCGGTTGGATGATGGGGGCACTGTACTTACACTGGATTCATCCAAGGATGAGTTCCTAGCTAGATGTACAATGGGGAGGAGGGGCTTGGTTGGAGGTGATAAAAGGAGGTGTGACCTGGACAGAGTAGTTTTATTCTGGCTCCTCCTTTGTGCTTTGGGGTGAGCACTTTTCCTGTTCAAGGGCCTCCCACTAAGCCGCTGGTGCCTTGGAGTCAACCAACCATGGATGAGTACATTAAAAATTATAAGCCAAATAAAACTCCTCTCATTTAAGAAGCAACTGTTGGGAATTTTTGTTCCAGTGACAAGAAAGTGTCTAAGACATCAAGGATTTTAGCCTCAAACCAGTACTGGTGAGGACAAGTTGCATTCAGATCATGGGAAGTTGGAGAAAAAGAAAATAGACAATAATTGCAAAAGTCACAAGCATTTACACCACTACAATCATAATGAACCAATGCCTATGGGGTCAGCTCTGGCCTGGGCAGTGAGGAAGTGGCCACCCAAGTCTTCTGTGCTCCTCAATCATGTCACACTCTGGTTCTCCACCACTTTGGAAAATCTTGCCAAGCAAGTTCAGTGACCTCAAATAGTCTTTTTCACCTTTCTATGATCTGGATTTTTTTCTCTGTATAACAAAATTTTGAACAGCACAGATCTCCTGGGCTGCTGTGAGCTCTTCTAATTAGTACAGTGTGGGGATGGGAGGCCGAGACCCTAGCATGCTCCCATACGTGACCAATATTATTCGCTCAAACCTTGCAATTGTTAAGGGTCTCCTCATTTCACAGGAGGAAACTGTACAAGGGGTTGAATAAGTCAGAGAAAAGGAACTTGGGCAACTGGAATGAAACCAAAGGTACCCAGCTGGGACTTGAACCCAAGAGTCTGGCTCCAGTGCTGTCTTAATTTTCTTGGCCTCAGATTCTCCAATTGTTCTCAATGTTTCATCGGCTGTTTTCATTTCTAAGTTTGTAAGCTTCTACTTTCATTTTCTTTTATTCCTGTTACAAGCACTTGTCAAGTTGGTAAAGATGCCTTTTTAAGGTATTAATTACTGCTTAATTTTTGTCTGTGTTCCTAGTTTATTTCTCAGTGTTGTGTGTATTTCTTTCATGTCTGTTCTATGCATCTTTGCACCTTTGTGAACTTTTTAGGTTGTGAAAAACTCTGCAATAATTTCATTAAACTTGCTATTTGAAGAAATCACTCCCTCGGAGAATGGTCTGGCCTAAATCCACACACTTTGGTAGAGGATCTGCGTTTTAATTGTTTGTGTAAATTCTTTCATTTTCTTTGAATTTCCTCCCTGCCTCCTTGATACTTAGAAGACTATTTTTAGATTCTGTGTGGTTAGGTAATTTTAGGTCTTGCTTTTCTCTGGTTATTTCCAATATTATTGTTGAAGGCACAAAATGGAGGATTTATTTTTCTCTTGGCATGCTCTGAGCCATCGTTGGCTGCTTGGAAAGTTCTGTCGAGCACACTTAGCCTCTTGCAGAACCACTTGCTTGGACATCTGTGACCTTCGCCTTGTTCCCACTCCCAGTGGGTCTTGCCCTACTGCACTGAGCTCCTTGAAGTAGGCATGGCAACCTTGAGTCCAAAGGGCTTAAGGTAACTATAGTGGTAACTGGGGAGGCAAGGCTGGGCGCCAAAGGGCAGACACCTATGCAGATACGGGATGCTGAGACCCATGCTGAAAGGCTGCTAACCATGATGCTCAGCTCCTCTACTTGGATAAGCAGAAGCACCAGGTCAACTGCAACATGGGACACCAGTTGTTTTCTGCTAATGGATTTGAACATGCCAGATTGGGTAATGTATAAACAATAGAAGATTATGTGCCCAGAGTTCTAAAAGCTGGGAAGCCTTGGAGTGTGTACTAGCATCCAATGGACAACTTCAGGCTGCACTAACTCATAATAGAAGGAGAAGAGTGGGTGAAAGGAGTGAGCCAGAGAGGATGGAACATGCTTTTACAGCAGATACACTCTTCTAAAAGTTGGCACGCTCCAGAGATAACATCATTACCCTTCATGAGGGTGAAGGGCTTATGGCACAGTTATCTCTTACTAGGCTTCACCTTCCAACACTGTGCCATTTGGAATTAAGTGGGCACACAACTTTAAGGAACACATTAAAATCACAGTATGGGCATTTAGGGGTTCAAGTGGCAGGCTGGCAGGGACCCAGCTTACAAAGGCTTTCCTCCGAGCATGTTGCCTGTCAGGCTCTGAATCAGTGGAGTGGGATGAGGACACGCAGTGCTTAGCCAGTTACACACTCTCTTATGTACTCATCCATGCATTTACCTTTATTTACTCTATTCATGGCTGCAGAGGGCCTGCTCTGTCCCTGTCCAGCCCCTGCTTAGACACTGCCCTTGATCCATTAGGCAGAAGACCCCACATAACTTGGGACCTTTTGAGATATCACTCAGTCCTCTAAGAAAAATAATTTTTTAACTTCTAATTCCAATCCACATGCTTATGGGGCTTCAGGATCATAGAATAAAGAAGACCTGGCCTGTCTTATTCACCCTGTCACCTATTGAAGCCAACTAACCTCCTGGAGCCTCTGTATTTCCATTCATAAGTATGATACTTGACCTTGCAGGGCTTTCTTGAGTACTAAGTGAAAGAGGACGAGGAGAGAGCAATGTGTTAAGCACCCTCAGCCACAGTGACAGTGTGGCAGTGGGGACAGAGGATGTTATCATTGCAGTAGCAGTCCATTCTCAGAATAATCCTACATGCAGTTACCCCAGAGAGACATCAATTGGTGCAGCTGCTCAAAAGTGCTCTGCATCCTGGAAGGAACTTGATCTACAAGGATGAAGTGTGATCTTCCTGCTGGGCTCTCTCTCTCTCTCATCTATATCTACATGGTCAGGGATGTTAACTGTCTATCCAGTGAGAAGAGACTGGAGTGTCTTGGCCATGACAGCCTTCCTCTCCAGACCTTAGTGCCCCTGCAGGACAAGGACATTTGGATATCCCCAACTCAGGTAACCCTAAGTGGGCTCAGTTCAGGTCCATGCCTACAGCTAGTCCCATGCTCCATTTATAGTAACTGAACTTTGGTTTTGTACCTAAAGATGAATTCTCAGCCAGTCCATTTCCTCTCAAGCTCAAGCTATATTTACTCCAAAGAGAAGACTTACCTAAGGCTTGAGACCTGACTCTATATCTTCCCAATGGTCTAAAGACAATCTACCACCCGCAGCTGCCCTGAAAGTTACCCCCTTCTGTGGGAGCCATCTTGGATATAGCCATCATGCATAGGATCTGCTCTGTAGCTAACCGTGTCAGAACTGTCTCAAGTGTCCACCTGTGCTGCCCATGCAAGCTGTGATATGCCGTCTGCATACATTGCTTTTCCTATTAGATCAGATGAAACGGATCCACCCATTGTCTTGTTTCCCCTCATCAGTGTTTGTCAAGTTGAACTATAGCTCTAGAACCTTCCTGTCTTAGTTGGTCCCTCCATGCCCAGCCAATAGAGGAATTTCCTCTACCTATTTCAAGTGGAACCTAGAAATAACTTTTGGACAAGTCTCCAAAAATTCCAATTCCAAATATTGCAATTACTGCAGGTAATTTAAAAATAACAAATTGTTTACAGTGCTTGGAGGTTAAATGTGGAAATTCTGTGACCATACTAAAAAAGGAAGAACTGAAGGATATGCATGAGAACAGCTTCCCCAGGAGAAATATTGCCTGAGTGTCAACCACCTTCCAAGCTTTGTGTTGGATGCAGCAAGAAATGACTCAGACTGGCCCCACAGAGCCCTCTGGATCTTGTAGACAAGATCATTTCAGCATCTCCTGAAGACTGGAAGGAAGACTGGCCTTGAGCATGACCAAGCCCAGGTATCCACCACCAACTTTCAAACACTCTCACCAAGCCTTTTGCTGTGCCTCTGTGTTCTCCTGTATGTCCAGACTCCTGTCCTTTTCTAGGGAGAGCACTTCCTCTTCATCTGATAGCTATCTGACAGTTATCTACCCAGCGTAAATCATCTCTCCAACAACAAGACTCCCACTATTTACTCCAGTAGCTACAGAGTTAAAGGTATTGCCCAGCTCTGTCCTGACTTCTAGTCCACTTCTAGATCCACCTAGAAAGGAAACCAGGGGGATTTGTAAGGTGCAGGTGGCAATGAGAAATATATGAAGTGATTGATGATGTAGAGTGTGCCTAAGGAGAGTCACATGGAGAGAAAACATTCTCTCAGGCTTTCACAGAGAGCACATTGGCCAAGCAATGGCCGTGACTCATCCACATGGCTGACACTGACAAAGGTTCTACAATCTGAGGTACAGGATTTCAGGATAAATCCTGAGGGGATTTCATTGACCTTATCAGACCCAAAATCTACAACTCTTGTTGCATAGGTCCTGTTTTACCTTGGTCTTAACCATCCCGCAGAAAAGTATAAAAACGAAGTATAAGAAGTAAAGCCATGCTGTTATGTTGAGCTGTAGGGGACTCAGGTCAACAATTTCTGACATTGCCAGTGAAGTGGAAGACCCAATACTATTATGGGCTACTGGACTCTTTTAGAATATTTTGCTGAGTTTACACACCTATAATATTCAAATAACAGAACTTAACAAAAAAAAGGGCATACAGATGGATGTCCATTTTGTATCTGTGTATTCAAAGTGGTTAGGATAGATATATAGTTACATTCTCTTAATGAGTAAAGTGATTTGTTCTAATGGTGTTTGTAAATAGGATACCATGTCTGCATCTTGTACAGCAATTAATCACTAAGAAGAATGTATGCAATGTGTTAATTATTGAAACTGTCCTACCAATTTGATTTGAAAGTGTCTCATTGCTATTTGTTTCTCAATAAAATTATGGAAAAAAAGAGAAATATCTGTGTGCATCTGCTGAATTGTGCTTCTGGTTTGACTTTAAAGACGACTTTTTGGATCAAGAAATCAATAACTTTTACTGAATTGTTTCTTCAGGGGAATATGGAGTTGAAAAGAACCAAAATATGAGTCCTAGTCAAAACAGGTACTCTCTGACCACACCTGTGTTTGTTGAAACCCCACTGAACTTGGGATTCTCTCTCCTTCTCCAATGCTGGAAAATGAGAACTCGTGGGGGTTCAGTGTGATTTCTTGTCCCCAGGAAAGAGCCATCAGAACATACATCATTTGCAGAGCAACTTCAGTAACTCAAGGGTAAATGGACTGGAAATACAAGGTTTGCATTTCCCTTGACACACAAAGAGCTTGAAAATTAAGAACTCATCTGTAGGGAAAGGTTTTTGCTGAATCTAACACATTTTTAAAAATGGTTTAAAAGCAGCCATGGGCCCAGAGTCAGCAGAACTCCAGCTTCTTACTTTCATTTTAACCTGATGAGGCTTGTGTGTCTGTTACATTATGTGTACCACTTGCCATGATCTTCATCTGTGAAACAATCCCCTGGGCCTTACAGGAGGGCAAGAGGCAGTGTTGCTCTATGGCCTGCCTTGGAATGAATTACTAATCCATAGGATGACTTTGGAAGCATTTGGAGGTCGGGGGCAAAAGATAGTCTAACCAGCTTCATAAGATGGGGTATGGGAGAGCATTTATGATCTGATAGCAAGGAAGACTCCAGAGCTGCACATACACCATCTGCTTGAAGCCTGTGGGAACCTTGTGCTGTTCTATGTAACGCCACCACAGCACAATAACTCAGGCTGTAGAAAGAACAGGCAGCTATTCCTTACCATTCTGGAAATCTAGAATCAAGCGATAGTTGTGTGGCAAGGTCTTTCTTCCTGTATCATCCACAGTAGAGGATGGAAGGGCAAGAGAACAAAAGGGAGTTAGTGACTTCTGAAACAGAACCACTCTAGTGGTAACAAGCCCACTCCCAGCATGCCCACATTCATCCAGGTGGGAAGGGCAGAAACATCATGACCTGTTTACTTCCTAAAGCCCTCTTCTCTTGTACTGTGGCCATCACCTAGTGAAGAGACCCAGGCTCTGGGAGGGAGTGATTCCCCACTATGAGAGGCTCTGGGTCTTGGAGCAGGACCCTTATCTGCTGTGGTCAAAAGTGAGCAGGGACTGAGAACACAGCAGGAGGTGTGGGTCAAACCACAGCTGCCCCTGGTCCTGGGAAGAGGATCAGGAGCACCCAGTTCAGTTCCCAGTGACACCCCCATCTTCTAATGGCATGACCTTGGCCATCTTATTCACCTTTCCCATCCTGTTCCTTATACTAGAATAAAGAAGACACACATACAGAGTTTATGTGAAGATTCAAAGAGACAAAAGGGACAATGCAGGTGTGCCCAGACTGTGACCAGCAGAGTGGTGGTCAGTCCCAGTGAAGGCCAGTCAACTTGCTAATGCCTCTGTCCCAGCAGGGAAACTGCTCTCTGGCTTCCCCATCTGCTCCAAACAGCTAAATCACTTTGAATCTGGTTTTAATGGAGCCTGAAAAGCAAAATATCTGCCTGGTTTCTAGTTTCCTAGGGGTAGTAGCCTTCTGATTAAGAATATAGAAAGCCACACAGATTTGACCACAAACAAGCTCCACAAGCCAGTCCACAGATCCTGAACAAACATGCTTTCAAATGACAGGGGGATGACTGAAAGCTTACTGATGATAACCACATTTCATAAAAAACAGAATCCCTGACTTAAAAGGAGAGGGGAAAGGGTGGAGATCAGAGGCCATGGACCGATAGAACTCATTTGTCTAGAGAGACAAAGCCCTGGGAAGGGAGGTCTGAATAAAGAGCCAATTAGACCCCATGGAGTTGGGGGAGGGGCAGTGGAATGGGGCTGAGATGTTTGGCCAGGGACCACTCACAGGGGAGACCAAAGATCCTGGGGCAAGCTAGCCATGACAGTGTCAGGGAGCATGACATATTATCCAAGGCTTGCAGGTGTCCTGCTAAGGTGTTGGGGGACTGTGGCTGCCAGAGAAGAACACATCTAGGACCCTGAAAATTCCCTTTATGATGCCAATTTTCAAGGGCAAGCAGAGTCCATAAAACATGAGGAAGAATCTAGTTTTTCACTGCATTGTGCAGTTATGCACTGCATTGTGCATTCAAGTGTGAAACAGAGCAGTGTTTGTGCTAGACGAGGAAGTAGGGTGCTTGGTTTACACCCAAAGCTCCTAAAGCCATCACGGGAACTCATACTTATCTAATCCTGATTGTCTCCTAAAGTATCACCTCCACTATTGACATGTGCATTTGGGAGCTAAGTTGCCAAAACATGAGATTTTAGGAGATACACTGAAACCCTACTAGGGACCATGTACTCCTATTTTGAAAGGTAGTAAAGACTGAGAGTAGGACTGTCAGCCTGCAGGCCTGACTCCTGCCAGTGTTCCAGATAGGACTGTGGGGTAGCTGTGGGGCCACTGGAGGAGGCTTCCTGGGTAGTCCCAGAGCACAGGCATAGCCATGCTGGGTGGGGTTGGGGTCAAGGGCAAAGTCCTGCTCCAGCTAAATCCATGAATGCATCCAACTTCCCCACCTGGCACCTGAAACAGAACCACTCTCGTGGTAACAGACGCATGAGAAGCCCACCCTTTTATTTGACAAACTCCTGCTCAGTCTCTAGAAAATACACAGGAAACCAAAGCAAGCCCCTAAAGTTGCCAAATGGCCCAATACTTCTGCATCTTGGCCCGAAATTCTATGTACCTCAGCAACCTGTCAACCATACCCAGTGGCCAGCACCACCTCGCTACCCCATCACTTGCTCCTTCCTGAGGCCAGTAGCCTACACACCATCTGAGGCTTCTTAGATATAGGCCCCAGGACCCCTAGAGCATGAGAGACTCACAGAAGTTGTGTGAACACAGTGATATTTGGGGATCACTGCTTTGTTCTTTGAGACTTTGTCCCGTGGGCCTCTTCCTACCTGGACCTCCCTGGCTAGGTTTCTTTGATGCCCTAGAAATAGAGATTTCAGTTCTGGGAGGTCAGGACAGACCCAGAGAAGCTGCCTGGCCTGCTGGTGTGCCTGTTTCCTTACCCATGAATTGGAGCAGCCACAACACCTGGACATGAGGGTCCTTGGAGGGAGGAACTATGATACAATTCCTAAAGACCTTCCTGTGCCAGCTCCAGGAAGGCTAAGTTGGTGAAGACACAGCCTTGCCCCTCACCATGCAATGAGTAATGGAGAGGGCTGTTGGTAGGATGGAGGGAGCCCTGCCCCCTTAGGAAAGAGGAGCACCTCATCCAACCTGAGTGGGAGAAGGTCCACCAGCCCAGCTACCTTGGGTGGTGAATGTCTAGAGCTGAGGACAGAAGTGAAACTCCTGGGAGCACCACTGGTGGCCATGTCCTTGTCTTTACCCCTGTTCCTAGCTAAGAAAATCTCATCTGTGCAGGCCAAGAAAAGGATGAGCAGCAGCGCTAGTGTGTGAAAGGCTTTAGACGCAGAAGATGGCAAGATGGTGCATCTGGAAATGGAGCCCTCTTTGAAGGAACAGGAACTGACATGTGCTTTTCCATGGTTAGAACTTGAGGTAGTTGTGCTCAGGGGAAGCAGCTGGGCATGTGGTTTCACCTTGTAGGAGGTATCTGTGGAGTCAGTGTACGTAGGTACAGTTTTCTTATGGAGAATAAAACGTACTGGAGATGGAGGGTGGTGATAGATGCCAAGCAGTATGAGTGCACTTCATGCCACCAAGCTGTCACCTAAAGGTGGCTGAGGTAGTCAATTCTGTTATGTGTATCTTATAATTTTAAAATTGGGAAAATAAATAGTTGTATATAATATATTAAAGTGAGTAGTGTTCTTACTCTGATCTGCCAATCAAGTGAAAAAAGTAATTCCCCAGTCGAAAGCCAAAGCTGCGTCTGGCTCTGTGAAGGGCATGGCCCACTGAGACAGGCCTCACATCTTGTCTTGCTATTCTAGCTGTTCCAGCTGCTGGATACATGGCCTTGGCCTGTGGGACCTTCAGTGTCTTCATCTATAACACTAGGCAAAACAACACACAAGCTTCCGGCAAGCCTTGGAAAGCTCTCCTGGAATGTTCTCAGTAGCTGCTGTGTCCTGCAAACTGTAGAGAAAGAGGTTCATAAATGCAGGGACCTAAAGACCTCTTGGTTGGTGCCACACTTCCAAAAGGTACCATCATGGAGACCCAGCCTTTCTGTGGACACTTGGGAGATATCCAAGTCCTGAATACAGCAGTCTGGAGTTGCTTGAGCTTCCTCACAGCACAGAGGTTCGATTCCAGAAGTCAGAGTCCTCAAAGCACCTATCAGAGGTACATGGCATTGCTGGGATCCAGGCTTGGATTTCACACAGTGTCACTTCCTCTGTGTTCTATTAGTCAAAGCCTGGCTCAAGACAGGGATCCCAGATGGCCCATCTTGATGAGAAGTGGGGCAACCTCTTTGGACGAAAGATACAGGTTTGTCCACAAGCCATTACACACAGTGCAGATCAGGGGCCCAGACTGCCCAGTGTATGAACAGACACTGGTGAACACAGCCCTTGAGATACTCCCATCTATGGGAGAGGAAACCGAGGCCTAGGCAAGCTTAGTGGCATGGCCATGGTGACACAACTGGAGCATGTCAACAATAACCATGAAGCTTATGTCCAGAATCTATCTTATAAAGTGTGCTTTGGTTTTCCAGAATGATACCATTGTGGTTTTCCTACAGTAGTGATCTCATAGGCTAAACTATGATATGAAATCAATAAGAAAAGAATGAGTTCTTAATGCATCCAACACAAATGAACTTTAAGTAACTAGGTTGAGTGAAAGAAGCCACACAAAATGGAATACATCCTCTTCCATTTAAAGAACACTCTAAAAAGCATAAATCAGTGCTTGGTGGCAGAATGCAGGTCAACAGTGCCTGGGCTGGGGTCAGGGCTGTGTGGGGAGGATTCCCAAGGGGGGAAGGAAGCTTTCCAAAGTGATGAGTGTCATCTTTATCTCAGTGTGGAGCACCAAGACATTTCAAACTGCATATTGCATTTTCTCTTATAATACTTCTGAAAAGCTAATATATAGGAGTAAGAATTATGAAGGGACACTGCTAATGTTTTATAGTTCAGAGCATCAGGATTCATTTGTATGAAGTTTTATGAGTCATTTTAATTGGCCAAAGATCTATACCAATTTCTTAGAACAGCAAAACATAAATAATGCTGTAATTTTAAATGAATCATTGTTGTTGAAAGAAGAAATTCGCATGCCAAGAGCCTGACTGTCAGTCACACAAAGAAAGGAAGAGTCACAATGCTTTTGCCTCAAAATGAATGGAAAATGTCCTCTCCTTTCACCCTGAGACCAGCATCACACGGAGAGGGTTTTGCTGTTCTGATTTTACCTATTTTGAGTCTCTAAACATCCCAGGCCACCTCTGTGGCACCAGCAGGAGTGGCCCAGATCCAAGGCCCTGGTCTCTAACTCCCTATCTCACCCATGATCCACCAACTCCCTGTGCATGATGAGGACGGGACAGTTAGGATCTTCTCCAACTGCCAGGAGGAATCACGGGGCCCTCTGAGGTGCCACCCCGGGGATCAGGATGGACAGGGGCCCCACCATCCATGTCTTCCAAGCTTCTTGGAAGACATTCTTCCTTCCTCTGCCCCCAAGAGGTCCTCATAGGCCTACCACCCTTTCAGCCCCCTCCCTCACCCCAGGAACATTTAGGTATTGAGAATAGAAAAGGCCACCCCCTCGAGGCTCTTTCATTTCTAAAGGAGCCTATGTGAACCCCAAAGACAGAGATCAAGAAATCAGCCAGCTGCATTCCAAAGACTTTTGACCTGCAGAGGTGGTAATCTTAGTGGCAAATTTAGGTTCAGAGCCAGGTCTTGGCTCAAGCTGTGGTAACAAAATAGAAGAACAACATTTATTTCTTACGATTTGTTATGGTTTGTGTCTAGGTGTCCCCCCAGAGCCTTAAGCAGTCTTGGGGCAGCTTCTGGAGTTTGTGACTGATTACTGTGGGTGTGGATGCTGCACCTGCCCTGGGGCAGGTAATTTGCATTTCAATGTAAGGTGGGAAGAGAAGCTAGCTTGAACTGCTGCTGCCCCCCCTTTCGCTCTTGGTCTTTGCCACAGCCTTGACCCAATATGCTTATGGACTATTGGACTCTTTTAGAATTTTTTTGCTGAGTTAACACACCTATAATATTCAAATGATGGAACTAAACAAAAAAGAGGATACAGACGAATGTCCATTTTGTATCTGTGTATTTGAAATGGTTAGGATAGATATATAGTTACATTCTCTTAATGAATAGAGGGATTTGTTCTAATAGTGTTTGTAAATAAGATAT
>NW_004524708.1:7870715-7891536 GCF_000260255.1 Octodon degus
CATGTGCTGCTCTGTCTTGCAGCCAGCTGAACATGGACTGAAGTCTCCAGTAACTGTGAGCAATGTCTCTGGTAGTAGCCTTGCCTATTCTCAGGGTCTGAATTTCATATCCAACTGCCTTCAGTACAAGAGTCAGAAAAGGGTCAAGAAGTGGGGTCTGAAGCAGAAGAAACTGAGTCTTCAGAGACGGCATCCTGGAGCTAGGGTGGCTCCTGGCAGTACCCTCAAATCAATCGCCTTTCTCAGTTCTGCTCTCTCAAGCTGTGAGCTCACTGCCTAGTGCAAAACGTTCTGGAGTAAAGAATAAATAAACCAGTAGGCAGCTTGAAAGGGAAGTTGGGGTGTGAGTCTCCAGGTCACAGTATGGTCCAGGAAAGTGTTTCACTCTGCTCTAAGAAGTATCAGGGCTGAAGAAATATCTCATCAAGCAGCCAGCAGCTCTCACCTTCACTTAGAAGATGGGCCAACCCTGCTAGGGCACAGGTGCCTACATCCCAGGGTGACAGCCCTGCATTCTGTGGGCAGCCCAGGGAGAGGGGAAGAAGTGACTTCTGAACTGCCAAGGAGCAAGGGCATTGGACACCCAGATGGTGGCTTTGCAAGGACCAAACTTGCTCTGTGCATACTCTGTACCCTGTGCAGTGGGCTCCCAGACTAATCCTAAAAGTATCCAAGCCAGACTCAGGGGAGGGGATACACAGAGAACAGACAAAGAGAGCCTGGGTGCTGTGGGTGAGGAGTGTGTCCTGGGAAAGCTCACCTCAAACAGGCATGTGAACTTACTGGGAGTCAGTGTCACCTTGGCCCTAAAGGAGGGTACTCGGGTGCCTCCCTGTGGTGGGGGAAAGGAGAAAGACTGCTGGTCTGCCTTCCTCTGCAAAAGCATCACCAGTGCTTCCATGTCTTCATCACTCCAGTGTGCACACGAGATAAGAAAACGTCATCTCTGCTGCCCCAAATAAAATGAGGTGCAGTGGATTCTGACCAAGCCACCCAGAGCAGTCTCAGCCTCTTCTATCCGCACTTCAGCTGTCAAGCATTCACACACACTCTTTCCAGTCACATGGTGTGTCTCCCTTCCTGGAGGGACATGATCCCCCAGGTGCCACCACTTGCGACCAGCTGCCCAGAGTCCTGATCGCCATGATACACAGCCCTCGCCTGGAGTCTGTGTGTCCCCATAGCCTGGCGAGCATAAGCCTGAAGACAAGTTGCCTTCCCCAGTACCCTTACGTGAGGCAGAAACAGAACAACCCCAACCAGGGGAGCCTCTGGCCTGCTGCTGTTCAAAGCCAGAGTCAAGCTACTTGTTGCAAGTAGGGCTCTTCCCTGGATGAGATGAGTTCCAGATCAAGGTAGCATGGCTGCTGGTGCCCCCTTTATTGGAGACTCTTTCCAAAGCATGTGTTATCAGGATTCCTATAGTGAGCCCCGGTCTCCTGCCCAGAGTTACAGGGCACAGCGAGAAGAGCAAGAGTAAGAGCCAAGAATTGCAAGGAAATGGGGCTCTGGGACAATCAAAGTTCTCTGGGAGCAAGGGCCCAGAATGTCCAGCTAGTGGTCATGTTATTAGCCAGTGCAGGTATGGTGCTTTTTCCAGAACAGCATGGAAGTACTGGTTGAGTGGTCAAGTTTAACATCATAAAAGAAAACAAGATTCATTTCCATATTAGTTTCCCCGTATTGTCCCCAGAGGACCTCATCTTGCTCAGTGAGCATCATAGTGTCATTGACCAAGAGGTGGGATTTCTACATCCCAAAGCTAGCCCACCAGGCAGGGCAAGGAGGGTCTCGGACAGGTACTATGTCAATTTATACTTCATGGTCCCCAACACCCCCTCCATAGTCTCTTCTGAGATGACAACCCCCATCCCCCTGTAGGACACCTTGTACTCTCTGTTGGTACAATCTAGGGCCTGGAAGCAATTTAAGGGATGAGGATCCTAAAGCCCTGAGTTCATTTAGTACATGATGTTCTTCTTGCCTTGTGGCTTAAGCTCAGGTCCTCCACTGCCTCTGACACTGGGTCTCTGCCAGCTTCCTTGGGCGTCCAGGCACTAGCAAGGCAGACGCTGACCATGCCAGATAAGCTCAGATCGAAACATGCAAAAGTGCTATTTTGTAGGACAAAAATGATCAAAGGACAGTGATGTCACAAGACTTGATCTAGCACAAAGGTTAGTTATCACTGAGGCTAGCTGCATTTGAAACCAGTTTTGAATGTGGAGTGAATACACGTAAAAAAGATAAATGGTGGATAATGTATTACAAATATTCAATAAATCCTATTGACTTACAGCATCATCAAATATGTAATACAAGATACAAATCTTAGCTGTCTTTAGAACTTTAGAATCAGTGCAGTGTGTTTTGAACCCTGTATTAGTCTCTTTCTATCACTGGGACATAGTCTTTATATGACTATGTCATGTTTATCTATTCTGTTGGTAATGACACTGGAGTTATTTCCAGTTTGGGACAACTGTATAATATGTATATTATATCATTACTATTATATATTATATAATATATATTACTATATATATGTCTTGTTTTGGGATTTTTGCAAGGTGAACAATATAGTACAGGAGATGTTTTATAATACTTTATAATGAATCACCCAAGAGTACAGGAAAGAGTTCCAACAGCTTCTCCAAGCAGCATCCCTAACAGCATTCTGGCAGCTTCTCCTTCTGCCTTTACGCTGCTGGTAACAGCCCTCAGGTGGGCCTCCCGCACCCAGCACCATGCAAGTTTAATTCATCTGGGTGTAACAAGTTGACCACCAGTTAGAAATCCACTACAGTATATCCATTACCAATACTTCCTAGATTTATATGTTGAGTGTGTTCTATAGCATTTGTTTGTTTGTTTGTTTGTTTGTTTGTTTGTTTTTTGGCAGAGCCAGGGATTGAACTCAAACCCTTGCGCTTGCCAGGCAAGCGCTTATTCTACTGAGCTATCTCCCTGGCCCAGAGTGTTCTAGTACTTGACTTTTAAATTGTTCAAAATAGGGACAAGAGGACCCTAGGAAGTTGGCTCCAGCATCCTCCTGACCAAGTCTCATTATCCTCCCAACACCCCCTTACCTCTTGCTATAACCAAGTGGTCCAGGAGCATACGGTAATTTCTCTGCCCCAGGCTTGTCATCAGCTATGTCTCCAACGATGCCTGGCTCACGTAGAGGAGAACAGTACTTTTAATCCAAGGTCTGGGTCCCTAGATAGGGCTGTAGACAGATGAGCTGGGACGGCGAGTTGATGCATGAGTGAATCGTGAATTTATAGGACATACCAAGTTCAAATGCAATAGAAGATTTTTCTTTAGTTTGTGCTCATACCTCCTTTTCCTTAGAGTCGAAATCCAGTCTCAACATTAGTATATTCAAATGTTTGTTTTCTCTTACACCAGGCTTTACATTTGTTGATTATAAAATATGATCAGCATCTTCTAATGAATATCAAGTTCCTCCCTAATAAGTCCCCCTGAGACCCTAAACGGCCTCATTCTTTCATCTCCTGAAGATGCCAGGACTTTTCCCACATTTTCACTGTTTATAGTTTTTTGTCTATTACAATTTTGTCTTCTATTTTTTTTTGCTCATATGTTAATTCTGAAGATCAAAAACCAACACATTGTATTTTTATAATGTGGCTATTGCTCAGTTAAATTGTATGAACTCCTTTACATCCAATCTTTTTTTTACCCACACAAGTGATGGCAATGTCCTACTGGTCAAGCAGGTATTTTTAGGATGCCTGTGCAAATATGATTGTATTTTATTCAGTCACTAAATATCTGCTGCTCTCCTCAAAAGTTCCGAAGGTTAAAGTCAAACAGATTCCCCTTCTTACATGGCATTAATCTCTTAAGATTGTGCCAACTTTTAAATGGTTTCATATTTGTGCCATAACTTTCCTCTAGAGCATTTTGTTTTTTCTAGAGAACCTGACTGCATTTAATTTTTCTTAATGGCAGAAGGACCACATGCCTTTTAAACTATATTCATAAGCCACTTGTGCCAAGCCCATTAGTTTTGGGGGCTACTGCCCAGCTGTCATTTAAAGCTTTATATGCATTATTCTGCTGAGTTTCTCTCCTCTTTTGTTATAGA
Source organism: Octodon degus (assembly GCF_000260255.1). Lineage (NCBI taxonomy): Eukaryota > Metazoa > Chordata > Mammalia > Rodentia > Octodontidae > Octodon > Octodon degus. The sequence continues at coordinate 7,874,830 of NW_004524708.1, forward strand.
GATGCTTAAGTTTTCTTGACTTAGGCCTTAACTTTTTTTAATGTATCTCGTACAGGGTCTCATTACACAGCTCAGACTCTTAATGATCCTCTTATTTTCAGCCTCTCCAGTGCTGGGATTACAGGCACGCACCACCATGTCTGAACTAGGTTGCCAGTTTAGCACATCTCCGGGGGCGGGGCCAGCGCGGCATGTGGGACCAGGAATTGAACCCTGGTCCCTGCGTTTAGCCTAAGCAGGTGCTTGGTCCACTGCGCTATCTCACTGGTATGACCTTACATTTGATGTTCAATGTTTATGTAGGGTCCATGGATGGTAAACTCACTGAGTTCCCAGAAGCCTGAAAATAGCTTCCATTTACTTTCAGACCTAAGGGGCAGGTTTATAAGCAGATGCTTACTTTCCCTGAGAACTTCAGATGCCTTTTCCCATTTCATTCCAGTTCCCACAAACGCTTGCAGGAATCTGATACCAGTGTGATCTGCTCTCTTACCTGGGCCCTGTATACGGAGCTTCGCCCCACGCTCTTCCCCCACCATCCCTTCAACTCCTTTTGGTACGTGCAATTGTGTTTTACTTTAGCATGAAGAGCACGACTCTTGCTTCCTTCATTCCTTCCACTTCTCCACCTTGCTTCGTCTTCCTTCTGGGTCTTCTCTCTGAGGATGTTGATTCTTCCACATTTCTTTCTGTTCTCCTCACTTCTTTTCTAAAATGTTTGCATCTTCCCTGTGGCATTGCTTCGTATACTAGGCGATTTTTCTGTGTATTTGCTTCCAGGTCTTAAGCTGAATTCTAAAATTTCGGGTGGGATTTTAACTTTTAGGAGTGTTTTCTCATTCTTTAAAACATGCACAGGTATCTGTCCTAAGAGACTCTTCCGTGGTTTGTGCACACCGCATGCTGACATCATTTCTGCATGTTTGTGAGACAAGCACTCAGAATTTCACAGGGCGTTCAGCTAAAAGGAAACTCTTGACACATCTTTCTTATGTGTACAAGTACTAGGGAAAACAAAACGGATATAATACAAAAAAAGAGTTTATGTCCCAAAGGATCACAAAATTAAAAATATACAAATACCTGAAGATTTAAAGTAGGAAAAAAGCTCCTGAATTTTTTAAGTGACAGTCTTGACAGAGCTTGGACAAGAGAGTAGATAAAGGACAAATACAGACTACTTGTGGCCAAGAAGCAAAGAAGACAGGCTCTGTACCTGGCATTCTCGCAGTCGCAGCAGCTGCTGAAGACAATAGGGTCATTTCTACGAAGCCTGGGGGAAACGGTTATATTGCCAAACTTACATAGCCAGCTACATAGGATTGCTTACAAAACAAGAACATCAACAAAAATTAATGATGGAATTAATTCATAGAACCTAGCAGCACATAGCTGAGTGATGAGATCACAAATGGGCAGTTAGAGCTCTTCGGTTGGCACCATCAGCCATAGCTAATATGACTTTGGGGGAGTAGGGAACTCCTCAGCACGTGAGGACCTTCCCCAGAAGCTAAAGAGAAAACAGACCAGGCATTTTAAAAAATCCAATACCCATGTAATGAAAACTGTACATCATTATCTATTCCTTTAAGTACCTAAGTCATCACCATGGTAGAAAAGTGATAATCGGTGCCTTTTGCCTTTCTGATGATGAGCACATTCTCTGGATATGAGATTCAGCTTCTCTCACTCTGAATGGCCAGGAAGTGGGGCTGGCTGCCCCCATGCCAGGCCCCAGCACTATCAGGGTCCCCTGTGTCCATCGTTGGTGCTCTTCCCAGTGTGCAACACTCCATCCCCTCCCCCTTCTCCATCAGGCTGGGGTTTGAAGTCAGAGCAACACATATCACATCCATCAAAAGCATTCTTTGTGACACAGGTCACACCCCAAGGAACCACACCATGATCAGGAGCCCTCTGTATGATGTGTTGGTGTCAACCTGGGCCACAGAAAGTGTTCAAAAAAGCATTAAATTCAACTTGTGCTTGATGGGGATTATTTTCTTTGTCACAGGATTGCATTTTATTTCAGAGTATCCTTATCATCTGTCTTTTGCAAACTACTTTCCTTCTTTCCCTCCTTTTTTCTGGATACACACAGACACACACAGACACACAGACACACAGACACACACACACACACACATTTTGTATCTTTTTAGGGAAGGGCCTACAGGGTGTTCAGGGTCTTACTTCTAGATCAGACTTGTAGTGATCCTCCTGTTTACAGCCTCCCAAGAGCTGGGATTACAGGTACGCACCACCATGCCGTCTCAATTGCTATCTCAGCACACCCCAGGGGCGGAGCTGGCACAGCAAGCCTGGGGAATCGAACCCTCGGCCCCTGCACCTGCTCGCAGGCCCTTTAATCTGCTGAACCATTTGGCCAGCCCTTGGTCATCCATTTTTATCCCTTTTACTACAGAATGTTTCCATTAATGCTGTATTAGCTTTTTGTTGCTGCTATCAAAATGCCTGACATCCACAACTTAATGGAGAAGAAGTGTCTTAGTTATCTTTGTCATTGCTGAGACAAAAATACCTGACACCTGAAGTTTAAGGAGCAAAGGGCTTAGCTAACAGCTTGGAGAGGTTTCAGCCCACAGCTGGCTTAGTGGGTAGTAAGCCAGACAGGCATCTCAGAGGAGAAACAGTTCCGGATAGGCAAGTCAGCACAAATGATAAAGAAGTGAAGAAGCAGGTCTAAGCACCCTAAGCAGCTTCTTTCTGCCTCTTTTATATTCTTTCTAGGCTATCAGGCTTAGGGCGGGTGCCAAGCCAACCCCCGGGCTGATTTAGTAATCACACGCCAGAATCTTAATGCTCCTCAAATCCTAACATTGTGCCACGAATCCATCACACACTCTAGATTCAGCCAGCTCTGAGAAGTGCCTAGGACTGCATGAGGATTTGGTGGGGGCGGGAGGGGGTGACATCTAAACACAGCAAGAAGGTTAGTGTGGCTCATGGGTTCAGAGGGTTCAGTCCGTGGTTAGCCAGCTCCAAGGCAGGAATGTCAGGGTGGAAGAGCATGGCAGAGCGAAGCTGCTCACTGTGTGGGGATCAGAAAGCAGAGCAGAAGAAAAGAGCAGCAGTGAGAAATAGACGCTGAAGGCCCTCCTCGCCCAGGGACCGCCTGCAGCTGGCCCCACCTCCTAACCTCACATCCAGCTGTGGGCATCAGTGGGTCAATTCAGGCCAGTTGACAGATAAGATTAAATGGCACAGATGCCTTGCTGTGTTTGAATCCTGCGTATGCTAATACGGTTCCTCCTATGTGTTGTGTTGCAATACAGGTATGCTCTCCCCAGGGTCCTTCCAGTAGTTTGGAGTCTGTTTTCATCTCTGAGCTACAGTCTGCGGCTGCCTTTTCTGTAGAGTTATAAGTTGCAGTACAGTGTGTTCTTTGTGCAAAGCCAGCTGGGTGCTCTCTCACACATCACGGTCTTCAGCCTGGGTACAGTCCACCTGGGGAGACCCTTGAGCTTCACATGTCTCTGCTAATTTGATGAGGGCTTAGGTGACATCCAGCTCTGCTTCTTTTCTGAGATTTCCCTGTGCTCTGACAGTGTCTGCCTGCTTGCTGGAGACACTGAGTACTAGTACCTACATCTCTACTCAGTTCTCCTTTCCCACTTTTCTCAGGAAATGAAGTCCCTGCTGTCCCATGGGAGAAGCGGCAGAGACTGGAAACAAGGAAGATGGTGGGTCCTCACGTGCATTCCGTGTGCCCTCTGACAGATCTCTTTCGGTGTCTCTGGAAGTAGCTTCTCTCTCTCTTATGTCCCCGGATAAGGGATGCACTGGAGCAGGAAGAGGCTGACTCCCCAGGTCCTCACAGCCTGTACCAGGAGCTGATTGGCAGCCCCATTTAAGATGGGGATCAGATAGAGTCCAGGGAATACTGGTCCCCTCAAGTTTGGCAAGCGAGAGGAGCCCTGACAGACTTATAAGGGCAGGAAAGGAAGGGGGACAGAGAAGTTACCAGCTGCATCCTCTCTTTCCTCCTTGAACCCTCAGCCCCCTACTGCAGGGTCCCCTTACATGGCATCCAGGAACTGGATAGCCATTTTGAGCTTGGTTCAGCCAAGCTGTGTTCTTCATTAGAAATTCATCTCTCCTCTTCTGGAGACTGAGCTGTACCTTCAGATGGGAGATGTAGGTAGTTGGGCCATCCTGCCTCCTAGGGAAGGGGAGATGAGCAGAAGAGGCCTGGCCCAGTCACCTGTGTCCTCTTCCTCAGAACTGGACACTGGGATGGCCCATGTGGGATCTTGACAAGGGGCTTCCTTTCCCTGGGCAGGTTCTGATCCAACCACAGAGCCATTTGTGCTCAGGCCTCACCCCAGGAGTGGAAGATTCCATCTACTTTTGTAAATTCATGCAAACAAGCCATGTCCTATCTGCCTTCTTCCATAGGACACTCAGAGCAGATTCCTGGAGAGTAATCCAATCTTGCCATGAAAACACTCCCAAAGTCCATTTGCCGGGCAGTTAAATTCAGAGACAACTAAGTAGGAAAGAATTTCCCAGCATGTGCTATTTTTATTTCCAACCTCTTCATACCCATCCAACACCTCCACAGTGTACTCCGCACAGTCCCTGCCTATGCTTACAGGCAGCAGAAAGCAGTAGCGTAGGGACCAGGGGCCCCCAGCACAGGGCAGGGAGGGGAGCCCTAGAAGGTGTGGTCTCCAGGCCCACGTCTGTGGTTCTCTCTGGGTCCTGCCAAGCCCTGTCCATGTGTTTTCTTCCTCTTTGCTGCAAACTCTACCCTGAGTGAGGGTGAAGGCCACCAACCTCTCCCTCTGCCTTTGCTGGACTCTGTTCCAATTGCCCACAGTACCGCTATATGGTGACAACTTTGGAAGTAGCCTTGGCGCCTTCAACAACTCCACTAAAAGTGTACTGTGATCCCAGTGGAAAGCTGACGGCTGTGCTGACCTCCTTGAACCCTCACCCAAGGGAAAGATGAATTCCCCACAGAGATGGTGAGCTGGCCTCAGGAAGGGAAGTGAGTGCTATGTAGGAAAACCAAGTAAACACAGCTTGCGCCCTGGAAACAGACTGAGGTCCTAACTAGGTGCCATGGACCACAGTGTATGCAAGCAGAGGGCCCAGCTTATGGGAGAAGAGGTGGGCACCAGGCCACTGGCACATCCTGAATATTGTTCTTCTGTTCTAGGGACTGCTAGCCACTCCTATTTCTGTATAATGTTGTCTCATTGCTGTCTCACAAGAAAAGAAACCCAAGACTAGCCAAGGTAAAGATGCATACACAGATCCATGCCCCATTTATGAACCCAAACAGTTCAGAAAGTTATTGAGCAAATAGAAAACACACATTATGTGAAATACTTGGAAATATGCTCTATTTAAGATATTTGCTGTGTGCCAACACCAGCAAGCACATGATGTGACTGATCTGTGTAAATAGAGACAATCTTTTAATCTAGTTAGTGTGTTCCTGCTGTCAGAGGGGGATAACACTGACCAGAAGGCCATGGAATTCCGCACAGGGTGCATGACTTCTAGGAGCTGAGCTGCATGAGCTAGCTTCAGGATCACTGGCCAGCAGGACCCAGCCAGCCCCCTTCACCGGAAAGCCAGCTTCCTCCTGCATGCCTGCCATTGCACAAGGGAGGAAGGCAGAAGGACACTCCAGCATGACAGATGAGCAGCTTGCACAAAATACCAGGGAAAGTGGTGAAAGCATGTGATGTGTTCCTGGAATGGAGCAAGGTGAGATGCGGGGGACCTGCGCTGATGGCCACTGCGGAAGAGGTCAGGGCAGACTAGCTGGCAGAGAAAGGGACAGTGGGGGCTGCTCTTGAAGGGGAGGGTGAAAAGTCAGATGGTCAGGGAGAGGCTGGGAGGAGGGCCACCAAGAACAACTTGGGAGTCACTCACTTGATGCCAGGTTGGCACCTGTGTGGACAGGTAGGCTTAGGAAGACCCTAAGGGGCTGCTATAGGATGCCACTATGTGAAGAAGAACTGGGAGGAAGGGAGGGCTGCGCTGCCCTCTAAGTAACCACGAGCCTGTCCTACAAGGTTGTGTGACAGCCCACCAGAGCTTACCCACGTGCATAGTAACATGTGGCTGTCCACAGACAAGAGGAAGCCATTCCTCCTGGCTGTGGTGCTCTGTCCCCTCACCTGCCCCAGCTCCTCAAGGACCCTTTGCTTCTGGCCTCCTTTCCCCAGTGTGTGACAGAGTGGGGCTTGAGCTGGTTGCTGGGCATGCTAAGACAGGAAGTTGACATTTCTCAGTGTCCCCACTCCTGCTCAGTCCACCCCACCCTCACCTGGACACCATGGTCCCTCCTATTCATCTGACCTTCCCTGCCTGCCCTCCTGCCCCCCTGGGAAATTCATGACAGGTCTTTTCTTCCCTGTGCACAGCCAGCTCCAAAGTTTAATGAACCTCAAGGATTGATGTGTTCTGCGCAGCCACCAGGCAGGAGCGGCAGCCTTTGAGGGCGTCTAGGGCCTGCTGGGCCTTTCTTCTGTGCCAGTGCCAGCAGGCATAGAGCTTGGCAGCATACTTAGCTGTACTGGATCAGGAGCCTGGCAACCTGCCAGTGCCTGCTTTCCATCGAGCCATGGGTAAGGGAGCTTCCAGGGATGGGCTCAGGGTGCAGGCATTCGCTCCTGTCTCTTCCAAGGCTAAGCCCAACTTATCCCCTCGGTGGGCTTGGACTCTGCTCTCCAGCTCAACCCTTTGCCAGGCATGTGCTAATCCTGGGAGCTCCTCCTGCCACCAGACATCTGGTCCCCTGCACAGCACTATGGGAGATTGACTTATCAAAGACCCTATCTCTAACCCCAATCTCTGACCCCGGTTGGTAACTCCCACCAATATCTTCAGCAGTCCAGCCTGTCCCAGAGCCATGGCATGAGCCCTGCCAAGTGTAGGTTTTTTACCCCATTCCCTATCTTCATGCCACCATCAGGCTGTCAGGTGTTTCTGAAATACTGTCAAGGAAATCCTATTAGTCATTTACATCTTAGTGTAAATTAAAGGACTGGTCTTATTCTCAGAATATGTATTTATCTGATAAACACAGACCTGTCTTTTGCATTGAACACAGTACTGGACCCCAGGGTACCAAAAGATGAAGAGGAAGAAGCTGCGTCCTGGCCTCCCCGAGCCTCCAGGAGAGAGAAGTTCCAGCTTCTGCAGCTCCAGGTGTGCTCAGGCGGGGGCCTAGATGTCTATGAGGAGCTTGGCATGACCAGAAGGAGGCAAATTAGAGGTAGCCAAGGAGCACAGACCTACTTTCCCCCACAAAAGGAGGAGGCACAGGGAGACAGGGAGAACATGGCCTGGCAGGGGTGGACCAAGCTGGGCCCCCAAGCGACAGCCAGCCCCTGCCAGCTAGAGAGGATGGGCACACACAGGTGGGAAGGGGTGACTTGATCCCAGGGCACAGGTGGCCTGAGATACCAGGCCAAGCTGAGACTCCTGGGTAGAGACGGAGGGGGCACTTGGGGTAGCCCAGGACAGAGACTGGGGGCTTCTAGAAGGGCCTGGAGCAGCTGCACCAAGGCCAGGGTGGCGGGGTCCATGCCCAGGAGGTTCTCCGGGTACGAAGGCAGATGGAGCAGGGACGAGTGGGGTGGGCCCTGGGCAACACTCCCTGCTGGCCCACAGCGTGTCATTGCCTCCAGGCTGTGCCTTCTGAGTTGCAGTGGCCTCTGGGCAGAAAGAGCGAGGCTCCTGCCGTCTTGGCTGTGCTGCTTGCACCCGTGTGATCCGTCTATCTGAAGATGGGTGCTCGGTACTCACCCTGCCTGAAAGGTGGTTCCGGCCCACTGTCCACCGGGCCTGCTCCACTTTGTGTGCATCCCAGTGGGCCACCTCTGGCCCTGCAGGCCTGGCACAGCCCTGAGAGCATGCTGTACTCCACACTCCTGTGATGTTCCTCAGTGGACTCTGACTTCCTTCTCAGAAATCCCATTTGGTCAGCTTCAAAGTTATAGAAGATTTCTTTCCTCAGGGGCAGTAGTTCAAAGTCTGCCTCCCAGATCCAACTGGAGGATGTTGGCACTGTTACACACACACACACACACACACACACACACACACACACAAAATCACAATACTACTATTGTCCTTGACCCTCAAACACAAAAATTAAAAGTCCTCAGGCATAGAGAAATTTTGCAAACTCCTGTGGTCTCCACAGAGCTGAGATCAAAAACTAAAAATGTCCCCCCAAGAGGTCACTGGTCAATTTGAAAAGAGACACCCAGAAGACAAGGGTTTTAGATGATTTTCAAGACTCTGAGACCACCCAGGGTTGGTTGGTCCCAAATTGTGCACTCATAGGCCTTAACATGGGGAAAGCCTGGGGACACAGGACCACCGGCTGTTGTATCATCATGGGTAAAGGGCCCTGCAGAAGGGTTAGTGCCAGGCTGCTTTGGAAGGAGCTGCAGAGTCCCTGGGAGGTGTTGCTTGAGAAGAAAATGGCAGAGTGGTGAGAAATGAGCAGTGCTGAAACGAGGAGGAAGAGGGCCCGGACATGCGGGTGAGGAGGAGAGGCCAGAGCAGCAGGAGTTGGTGCTGTCTCTGTGAAGAGTGAGCTGGCAGATGCTTCGGCCTCCTTGCTTTATGATCTCTGCTGCAGCTACTCAACTCTGCCATTGCAGCATGAAAGTCACATGCTGATGAACATGTGAATGAATACATAAAGTTTTCTTCCAATAAAACTTTATTATTAAAAAAAACTTTATTGACAAAGATAGGCTGAGAGGCAGATTTGGCCTGCTTGTTTTGGAGCCTTGTAGGATTGGGTGAGGACTTTCACTTTTATCATTACAGGATGGACATTTGAGGGTGCTAGTCCTAAGAGTGAAGGGCTCTGATCTATGTTTTAGAAGATCATTCTGTGCCACATGTCTAGCATAGCTCTTGAAACTCTGGAGTGGGGTGGTGGAGCCTCTTCTGGTGGGAGCAAAAAGACTACGCAACGACTGCGGTGCATTTATTCAGACACTCAGGAGGGTATTTCCAGTTGGAACTCCTCTGTCTAGCAATTCATTTGCTTGGCTCAGCTCAGGCACCCTGTGGTCCTAGAGCAGGAGCTTCTTCTTCATGTGGATTTCCTCGGATGCAACGTGTTCTCAGGGCTGGCCTCGCTTTAGACCCACATGTCTGATCAATCTCCAGCTGCAGCCGCTTTCCACAATTCTGGTGTCCATTGGAGAAGGGATTATAGGGCAAGAGAGGACACAGAGACACTAGCCTGAGCTGTTAAAGTGCTATGAGAGAGAGAATGGAGACTCGGCTGTAGTGGCTGTGGCAATGGCTCTTGTCACCCTCTGGTGTCCTCAGGGAGGCTTCTTGTATTCGTGATGATTTCGCTTCCCACTGCTGTTGGAGTTAGGAGCGACCTTGTGACCAGCATCTGCCAAGAGGACAGACGATATAGAAACCTGTGGGAGTGCTCTTTCTCCTGGTGTGGTGAAAGCACACATTCAGGACGTAGCCAGCATGGGTCCTTGAGGGACAGCTGCGTGGAGAGACAGTCCTCTGAGCTACAGTGCACACAAGGAGCCAATAAGGAATGACCTTGTTAGGCCCCAAGGAGTGGGACATTGTCTGTGGCAGGACTGGCCTAGCTTGTTGTGACCAGTGCAGGGGCAGTTGGAGGTGACAGGAAGTGACATGCTGGGGGGCCATCCTCAAGCATAGCTCTCGGGACTGGCTGACGAATCAGACAGAGGGTGTCTGAGAATTAAGTAGAGGATTTAGTGAACTTGGCCTGAGCAATTGGGTTGATGGCAGCAATGAGTGAGAAGCAGCAGGCCTGGTGGGGAGCTCAGGGTCTGACAAGACCCCTCAGGTGTCAGGGTCAGTGCCCCCTTATGCGCTGTTACCTGGTCATCTAACTCGCTTTCTCATGGGAAATGTCCTCATCTGTACAGCAAAGATAAAAACAGGACTGGCCTGATAGGGCTCCCAGGAGGACTGGAGGAGTAAATCCACATGAAGTGCGAGGACAGTGCCATTGGCATAAGCGTGGCCATGATCAGCAGCAGTAGTAATACCAGTGGTAGTGTTCAGTTTTAGTCAATCCCTTGCATTCAGCACATTTCAGATAACCCAACAAGTCCAGTTTCTGATCCCATAGAGCTGCCACAAGACAGTCCAGCAAGACCTCTGCTAGCCCTCCTAGTAGCCTTCTGTAGGCCCAGCTGCTTGCTAAGCTTCATGTGGCCGGTGCTCACAGGCCCAAAGGGAACCCAGCCTGCTCCAGCTTGCTTTGCCTGACTCCAGATGACCTGGGAAGACCGAGGAGGGAGTCTTTATCTCAACAGGAATCCAGAGAGAGATTTTCCTGCTTGACACAACTCTGGCACTGTCTTTCCTTGTTGTTGGATGTGTCCTTGCTGGGAACAAGTGAGATTGCAGCAGCCATTCTAGAAAGTTCTAGAACAATTAATCCATCTGATCATTAAAGGACAGAAGCAAGAGCATAGCCTTGGTAGTTCGGTTCCCACAGGCTAAAACACTTTTCTCCAGGGCAGAGTGACCCTGCCCCTCTGACCCAGGCTCTTGTCTCCCCCACACTCTGCATACTGGCAGTGTTAAGGAGACAGACACCCTTGGTTTTACCTTGGGCACCGTGTGCACTTCTCACCCCATAAGTGGTGATGTCTCCAGAAAATTCAGCCGTCAAGGCCACCAGTAGAAGCTCCACCCCACTAAGCAGGAAGTCACAAACTCCAGGACCCCCTGTAGGACTTTGGCCCATCAAAGTCCCCCACAACATTGTTCTTCCCATCTCAATCCTAGCCCCAAACATACTTTCAGATTTGCTGTCACAGGTCATAGCTTTCTGGGCAGAGGCTCCACTCTGAGTCACCGCTGCATGGTGACAATGGCTACTTTTCCCTCTCCTCCTAATCTACAAGAAAGTATGAAACTGATTTAAAGAATATGTGAAGGCCTCAAAATTATGTACAATAGTATAGCCTTTTCCTTGGGAGAGTGAGAGCATTAGTTATTTCCATCAATTCTTACAGGATGACAGTGCAAAATAGACAAAAATCGGGTGGGGGGGGGTGGCTGATGGAGATCACTGGGTTGCTGAGCCGCAAGCTCCTAAGCAGAAGTAAGTACCCGCCTCTTCTGTGAGACCAAGCTGCAGGACTGTGGGGAACCTAGGATCAGCTGCAATTGGGAAAGCGCAGCCTCATCCCCGCATGCTGTGTGTAAGGTGGCACATGCATAGCTCCTATATCCCAGACCGAGCACGAGGCTGGTCGGTGAGCCCAGGCAGCACCTGCTTCTCTTGGGATGCATCTATCTGGGTGTCCCAACTTCCACTGCTGACTCTGTTACATCAGCTACCATGTGAGAGGAGCCCAAGTCCAGGGAGGGCAGCGCCAGGTAACAACCCCACTAAGCCCAGCCTTCCCGTTGTCACCCAGTGGTTGTTGAGCAGGCGGTGAGTTTGGTCTCTAGGACTCCAAATTATGTTTTGGAGCAGTGTTGAAGAAGAAGCAAGGATGACCCCCAGGCTGCCCAAAACTACATGCTGTTACATCTCATGTCTAGCACCTGTGACCTGCCGCCGTCGCCACCATGCCCAAGAGAAAGGCTGAAGGGGGTGCTAAAGGTGAGAAAGCCAATGTGAAGGATGAACCACAGAGAAGATCTGCAGGGTTGTCTGCTAAACCAGCTCCTCCGAAGCCAGAGCTCAAGGCTAAAAAGGGCCCTGCAGAGAAGGGAGAGAAGGTGCCCACAGGGAAAAAGGGACAAGCTGATGCCAGCAAGGATGGGAAGAACCCTGCAGAAAATGGAGCTGCCAAAACAGAGCAGCCACAAGAAGCTGAAGGGGCTGGAGATGTCAAGTGAAGGGTGTGCATTTTGATAGCTGTGTACTTCTGGTGACTGTACAGTGTGAAATACTATTTTTATCAAGTTTTATAAAAATGCAGATTTCTGTTTTACCTTTTTTTTTTTTTAAAGCTATGTTGTTAGCACACAGAACACTTCATCGTTGTTTTGTGGGGAAGGAGCATATGTCAGTAGCACAATGTCTCCAAAGCTGGATCGATGTGGGAAAGGCACCTTTCCCTGCTGATTTTGAGAGACTTTCTCTTGGCTCCCAGGAGGAGGGATTCTTTGATGTTGACACATGTGGCCACCTTGGCATAAATGCCTTATGGTATGGGACAGCTCCCAGTTCATTTTATGTTCTCCTTTCCTCTGCCATCAGCATAGGCTTAACTCCCTCAAGCCCAGAGACCTATTGGGATCTGATTCCCGAAAGTGATGTTACCAGTGTGTCAGGCAATCTGCACTTGCCAGTAACGTTGAGATGGTGTCCCACAAGAGCAACTGATTTCTTTTTTCTAGATTGTGGATCTTCAGATTGATAATTCTGCCATTTTTATTTCCTGAAAGTCAGGGTTGGCTTATGAAAAGTTGTTAAACAACATGCTAAACATGAAATATCAACCCTTACTCTAAACTTTCCCTACTTCAGAGCCTCAAAAGAAGACTTCATTGGATTTTATAGTGGCTTTCTGATTTTTGGTAGTCCATCCAAGAAGGGAGTTTGAAAGTTGTCGTATACTGTTACAGATTGTGTGTCCATGTCCTGCCTGAAATACCATGATTGTTTATGAAAAGTATCTTCAATAAAACTGGATACAGTTTGGCTTAGAAAAAAAAATATGTTTTGCAACTCCAGATGAAGTCCAAGATATAGAAGAGCAGAATAGTGCCCCTGCTGCTCACTGTCCGCCTCTTGACTGCTGGGGCCAGGGAGCACAGGACAAGAGCTACTGACTTGTGCCACTAAACTCGAGGTGCTGTGTCAGAGGAGGGATCCTGGCCCTGGAATTGGGGCTTTACCATCCCTGCAAGCTACTTGATCCTCGCTAAAAGTCAGTGGTGACTCAGGGGACATTGCAGTCCTCTCTCTCATACAAAGTGGCCTCAGGAAGCTTCATGGTGCCCTGGAGACAGATTGGAATGGGGCTAGGAGTGGTCCAGGGTGCTTGCCACAGGGGAGACCAGGCTGTGCTGCCCCAGTGGCTGCTGATCTCCAAACTGCATGGCATTTAAGTGGAGACCTCATCTTGAGGCCACCAAGCACCACACAGTGCCTGGCTCTGAGCACCTTGCAGAGTGGCAATGCATATGTCCTCTGTCCATCCTATTTCTCAACCAGACTGCTGGAGCCTGAGGTCTAGTCTCATAGGTGAAGGGGGAAAGAGATGCTGGTAGAAGCTCTGGGGAATGAAGGGTGTGCTAGATACAGACTGTGGCCCTGGTGGCCTCTTCTTGCCTCATCTGAGTATTTCTTCTCCAAGGGTGGCCCAGTCTTAAGGGGTCTGGAAGCTATTATAGAATTGAGTGGAGGCCTTGGATTCAGAGGGCAAGGACCCCCAAACACACACACACACACACACACACACACACACGCATGCACGCACACACCACATATCCATCCCATGACCATCATAAAGTGTAAGCAACTGACTTGGATACATTTTAAAAAACATCAACATCACAGAAAAGACAATCAGTGGGAAGGAGAGATGCAGGCTAAGACTGAAGAGGCATAAGGCTCAGTGCAGCGTGGCATATCCCGGATAAAGACCACCTTGGAAACTTGCAAATCACACACTAGAAAATGTGTGATGGGCTGGGTATGAAACAGTATTGTGATGCTATTTGGGGAGTCTGCTCACATTGCAGCACTTATATTGGTAAAGTAATTTTAGAAAATGCCAGCTGAGGTGATTAAGGATGAAGAGGCTTGATGTTCACAGCTTTCAAATAGTTCAGCAAAAACAATAGCTAACTGGTGACGTACACAGGTGAACATACTGCAGGCGAATGTGAATAATTCCTGCGTCTGGGCAGAGAGCGCGTGTGAGTCTGTTCCACCGTGCTCCTCCCTCTACAGGTGCTTGAGCTACTGATAAGCATGTGGGAAGAGGAACAAAACAGGTCTCATGGTGATGAATAGCATGGCACTGTGTCCCATGGGAAGGATCCCACTACTACCCAGCCTGGCTAAGAATGGAAAGAAGAAAGCAGAAGAAAAGGACTCACCAAAGGTCCGGGGAAGAAATATTTTAAGTGGGAGATGTGTGTGGTGGTGTGTAATGTCTACAAGTGTGCATCTGTGTGTGCTTCTGTACCTGAGTGCATGTGTGTGTGTGTGTCAGAGTGTACATGTGTGAAACAGGTCAACAGGAGCAGCTGGTGAAATCTAATGAAAGACAAAGCTCTCTGTACAATATTGCCCCACTCTCTCCCCTTCCTCTCCCCACTCTCCCCGCCCACGGCTTTCTAAGCCCTCTACTCCTTCCCTACCCAGCAGGCTGACAGTTCCCACATAGCTTCCTTCTGTAGAGTTTGACCCAAAGAAGTTAATGAGCTGTCACTGAGTGTCACTCACAGCTTCTGTGAGACAGTCATTAGCACTGGTCCTTTCTGGTGACTTAGGTTTCCCTGAATGTGGGCTGGGTGTGGCTCTTGGGAGCTGGAAACGCACACCCGGGGGGGGGGGGGGCTGGCACATCCACAGTTGTCAGTCAGCAGCTTTGTTAACCTGAGAAATAGATCAGGAAAGATGGCTGAGAGACGGCAGGACTCAGATCTGTGAGGTGGCATGCAGCACACTGCAGGACAGGAATGACATACAAGGGCTTGTGCTTTGTCCCTGGGAATCTGTCCCCTGGACTGCAGACCTGTGCACCTGAGCTGTAAGAGGGACACTCACTGAAAAATCCTATTAAGATTTAAGAAGAAACACAGCACTCTCCCACCATGGAGCTAGGGCTATGCCACAGTGAGCACGACTTAGGGCACAGCCCTGCAGTGCCAGCTGAGATCCGTGCGTGTGATGGGGCCAAGTCTCAGCCCCCAAGCCTCTTGGGCTTTCAGACTAATTTTTCAAGTAAGTACACCTTTGGGGAAAATCCAGGAACTTTTTTCCCGTTCTTCCTCTCTGAATCCCATGGGGGAGCAGGGTGCTGGGGGCCATGTCCATCCACTCAGGCAAAACACCTCCTGCCTGCCCTTTGATGCCCCTTGATAAGAGGGTCCATGGTGCCTGAGATGGTGGAGTCAGGAGCATCTGCTAGTGATCATGGGTGGGGTGTGCCTGTCCTGATCAGGTGGTACTTCATCCTATGGCCATTCATCTTGAATCTTCAACTTCATTGGATTAAGAGAGGCTCAGTTGATTAGTAAAACATGATCCTGGATATGTCTGGGTAAGTCGTGGCCATGTGATCTTAGAGTCTGTATCTAGTCCCTTGCCCTTCCCTCTGGCTCTACACCCTGCTCTGTTGTCCATCTGCCATGAGCTAAGTAGCTTTGCTCCGTTGTGTCCTTCTACTATGACACTCTTGCCTTGGAGCCAGCTGCCCATGGACTGGCTCCCCTGAGACCACAAATCAAACTAGACCTCTTCCCCTTGATGTTGTGTGTATCTGGTATTTCATCCAAGCAATGAGAAAGTGAATAAGACAATCCACCTCTCCTAACAAGTTCCACAAGCCACTAGCACTGGCCTCACAGTGGGCAGGTACGGCAGAGGGGCCCATACCTGGGTTTGTGTTCTGAGACTCCATCTATGAAGTCTTCATAACCTTTCAGTCTCCATTCTGAGAGTGAATCAGGGACCCTGGAGTGTGGGTGAGCTCTGGATCAGAGCCTTAAGTCACAGGGAATCTTACCCCACCCCTCCGCTCCTCCTGCTTGCCTTGTGACAGGGTCCTGGGCCTAGCTGAAGTCAGGTGCAGGTGTCCTATACATTCCCAGGGGGACTGGCAGCACCATGCATGCCCAGTAGGCCAGAGAGCACAAGCCTCTCTTTGACTCTAGAGCTTCAAGACTGTGGTGTCCTGGGCTCCTTATCACTGTGGGCTGGATAGCAGGTGACAGTGTGTTGGTCCAACGCCTGGGGAGAGGACCCAGCATGGGAGGCTCTGGAGTCAGCCTGAGTGCCTGTGCCGTGAGGAGCATGACATTAGAGGACAGATAGAAAACACTAAAAGGAAAAGCAGGAGGAGAAGGAAGAGAGAGCATGTAATGGAATAGCGTCTGCCTTTCTGGTTCCATGCTGGCCCTTTTGTTGCTTTCTGAACCAGAGTTTTCACTGTCCCTTGGTCTCCCAAGTGATGCAGGTGGTGAGTTCCATGACCCACCTCTGACACTCCACTCTTCTCAAGTTCTCATGGGGAACTTGGAGGGGGAACTTGGAGAGGAGACTTGTCCAGCCCTTCCTGGATGCCACTCTGGCTGCTATTGCTTCTCCCTTGTTTAGCAGCATCAGATGCTTCTACGACCCTGCCTTGCTCCAAACTCCTCAGTGAGGAGCTGGTTCAGGTCTGCTTTGCCTCTGAGCTTCCCTAAGTTATAAAGAATATATATCTCATGCCCAAAAGTTTTGCAGTCCTATTTTTTGATGCTGTAGGTCAAAACTCTGGCTGGTCTCTTTGATATAAATCCTAAGATGGGGCTGTGATCTAGAGAAAAAGTAGAATACATTACAAGGCTCATGTGCTGTCCTCAGCAGTGGCTTGTCCCACCCAGTCTGCCATTTAACATGTCTCAAGGGCTCTGATGGTCTTATTTTTTTTTTCTTTTCAAAGTTTTATTGATAAACATATAGCAATGAGACAGTTTCAAATCAAATCGAAAGTACAGTTTCAACAAATAATA
>NW_004524708.1:7899021-7927705 GCF_000260255.1 Octodon degus
CTGCGCCTGGGCTGGGACTGGTCCCGCCGGCGCAGGGTAGCAGGAAGCTCTCCACATACTCACCGGACCTGGGCTAGGACTGGGTCTGGGGGTTCCCGGAAGTCGGCAGAAATTCCTACTCCTCTGATGGTCTTATTGATGTTGGTATTTGATGTTGTTATTATGGTAGTGAAAGAGTAAATGAATGAGCACATAGAAATGAAATTTCACTATCAATATATCTATAAAAATTATAAATCTGTCATTGAACAAATGACATGGTCATTCCTTCCAAATAGCTCACTATTGTAAAGCCTCTGAGGTTCATAAATCAAAAATTGGGTAAGCCTAAAGGAAAGGCCTAAAATCATTGATCTCTTAGAAGAAAACTCACACATAAATCTTCATGAAGTTGGGTGGCACCAAGGATTCATAACTAGGACACCAAAGCATAAGGAACAAAGGAAACATCCACTAGACTCACAAATTTCTGTGTTTCAAAGAATGCAATCAAAAAATGAAAAATCAAGCCATAGAGTGAGAGAAAATATTTCCAAAGCTTATATCTTATTCTAGTATCTAAAATATATAAAGAATTATTATAACATAGCAAGAATAAAAATAACCAAATGTAAAATGGGCAGAAAAAGGCTAAATCTTCTTCTCCAAAGAAGATACACAAATTTCTAACACACATATGAAAAGCAGTAAGAGTCACTATCCATCAGGAAAATGCAAGTTAAAACTGTAATAAGCCACTAGCTCCTATCTGCCAGGACAGTTGTCAGGGAAGGTGAGACAGTCTCAGTGTTGGCCATGTTAGAACCGTAAGCTCTGCTCACAGGAAGGTCAAATGGTGTGGCTGCCTTGGGAAATGGCATGGCCACTCCTCAGACAGTGAGACAGAGTCACCATGTGGCCCAGGATTTCCATCCCAGGTATACACCCAAGGGGAATAACAAACACACGTCCATACAAAGTGTTTTCATGAGTGTCAGCAACCGCATTATGCACAATCGTAGAAAGACAGAAACAACCCAAATACCCTTCAAAAGATGACTGAACAAACCAGATGTGGTGAGTGTATACCATAGAATATTATTCATCCATAAAAAGGAACAAATTCTTGCTACACACTACATGAGGTGTGAACCTTGAAACCACTATGACATATGAAAGAAGTTTATCTCCAATGCCTATATGTTTTATTGTATCGTTTACACAAAATGTCCAGAGTAGGCCAAGCTACAGAAACACAGGGTATATTAGTGCCCTCCTACAACTGGGGCCGGGGAACTGGGAGAATTATAGTTGAGGGGTACAGGGTTTCTCTTGAGGTGATAGAAGTATTTTAAAATTAACTGAGCTGATAACCACATCACACTATGAATCTGCCAAAACCACCAAGTTGTTTCTTTTACTGTAAGTAGTGAATTGTGTGGTGTGTGAACTATGTCTTAACAATCTGTCTTTAAAGAAACAATACCCAGGGTTTCCCTAACAGCTTAGGCCTTCTCCTGCTGTGCTCACCTGCTGTAGGTTTCTGGTTATAACCCAGTGGTTATAAATATATAATACATTGGAATCTTTGTTTCTTTACTTAACTGGCAGGCATGCAATTTGTATTTATTTATTTATTTATTTATTTATTTATTTACTTATATTTTAGAGAAGGGTCTATAGGGTATTCAGAGTCTCATTTCTAGATCAGACTTGTAGTGATCTGCCTATTTACAGCTTCCCAAGAGCTGGGATTACAGGCATGCACCACCACGCCCAGTCTCTATTGTCATCTCAGCACACCCCAAAGGTGGGGCCAGCAGGGCAGGCCCAGGGATCGAACCTCCAGCCTCTGCACCTGCTTGCAGGCATTTTAATCCACTGAACTATTTGGCCAGCCCTAGGTATGCTATTTTGGACCCATTTTTCTGTCTCTCAGACTTGCTAATGTCTAATTATCTACCTAACATGGGGACTGACATTTGCCCCAGGACACATCTGATGCCAGAGTGTCCTTGAAGCCTGTCTGAAACCCATTCACCCTCCTCTGGCCCATATATTCTGTCCAAAGTTGCACATCCACACCCAAGGTCACTTGCTCACACAGATGAGCTGTCCCTAATACCTCATGACTCAGGAAGGACCAGAGGAGCAGGAGGAAGGCCCAAGAAGGAGATGCCCCATGATGGTCCCAGAGACCTCAGGCCCACCCCAGGGCCCAGGGGCCACGTATCTTTGTAGATGCACCTGTGGCTCACAGTGCAGGTGGGGGAAATAAGGGTTTATTGAATTCTGGGGAATCTGGCCCCTAGTTCTTCTCTCTGGAGAGCAAGAGAAGGTCTGTGTCCCTCTATGGGGAGCCTAACCTCGCCGCAATCCCTACAGGTTCGCACCATAGATCATGAGGCACAGAGTGGGGAGTACCCCACAGATCCATCCTGCAAAAGACATCCCACAGAAAAGCACTAAAGGATGACAGAAAGGGTAATTTAAAGGAAGACAGAAAGGGTGTCCTCTGCCAGATGGTCCCGTAAATCCATGTTCTTCCTGGAACCTTAGGATGAGATCTTATCTATCTACTGACATGGCTATTATAGGTGTAATTATAGGATGAGGTCAGGCTGCAGTGCAGTGGGCATTTATCCAGTGTCCTCATAAGGCCTGTGTCCTCATAAGAAACAGAGAGGGACAGAGGCAGACACACAGGGAGCACAGCAACTAAATGCACAGGAATGGTATGTCAAGGACAGTCAGTGACCCCAGAAGTTAAAAGAGAGGCAGGAAGAGCCCTCCCTGGAACTGCCGAGGGAGTGTGGTCCTGTGATGCCATCGTGGTAGACGTCTGGCCTCCTGGACTGGAAAGAAAAAATTTCTGCTTCTTTAGGCCCCCAGGTTACAGCGATCTTCTCACAGCCTCAGGAAATGCATCAGCCTTCATTCCCAAAGCAACAAGAGAAGCGCAGACCTCAGGAGCAGTGAAGTCACCAGTACCCACAGGCACTTTGGCAGCACTCTGAAAGGGGGACACAATGCAGTATCTCCTGCTAACAGAACTGGTAGCAGGCACCTGTGACCACAGCCAGCTGGACCTTCGACCTGGCCCTAGGAACAATGACTCAGCCTCACAGGCCAGTGTCCATGGGTGCAGGAAGCAGACAACCTGCCCAGCATTACTTGAGATCTAGAGGCTGGAGTCAGCTGAGGCAGACACACCAAGCAAGATGTGAAGATCCAGTGTGGTTGGACTTTTCAGCCATGACCTTGTACTAGATGCAGATTGATGCGAGCCCAGTCAGAAGTTAGGAAAAGCCCTGTCAACAGAAGATCTACATGTGTGACTCTCCTGTGAGAGAGATGAAGAGTGCAGGGGCAGAGGGGCTAGGCCTGGAGTGAGGCTATACTTTGAACAGAGCAGGCATCCTCACTACCCACCATCTTGCTACCACTAGTAGTAATAGTTCCCACATGGGTGTGGCCACATCTGGGTAAGTGTAAATGCACAGGAGCGTGGCTAGTGCCCTGCTGCCTAGCTCTAACCACACCATGGGGGATAAAAGCTTGTGCTCTAACTCCATCACATCAATATGTTCTGGCTGCATGGCATACTTTTCATTGCACATCTGGAAAGGTTGTTGGAGCAGTCTCCTTCAACCTGGATCCTCACGCTGTAATAATTCAGTAAGTAGTCACTTCTTTAGAGTTACCAAGTTCCCCAGGGATGACTGCCAAGCCATCTCAGTTGTCATCCTCACCACATCATCTAGAGAGATTCAGGCTGAACCCAGTGACCACTGTGTCCTTGCTTAGAACCCAACATGTGTAAAAGCACAGGGTCTCCCCGTCCCACACACTCCTTCAGGCAGCAAACTTGGACATCTTTGCTTACTGCTAGTTAAGCAGCATCCGCCTCTTCACCTTTTTGAAGCGAGCATGGTTAGGTTTGTATTGACTGGACTTACCATGCTGGAGTCAAGAGAAACAGCTGAAATTTGCTTTCCATCTTACCATTATAATGTGCTCTCCAGCCACCTAGAAATAGTAGCTCATCTCCTTCCTGTCTTTTAAGAAAACTAGCACATGCAAATTCTACTACATCCTGTTGTAAGGCTTGTCTGTTGAGGCAGAAAATTTTGCCCAAATATCTTATAGTGAAGCTATCCAGAACCAACCCTTGTCTATTGAGGTCAAGGGCAGTAGAATGAACTATAGAAATAAACAATGAGCTGCCACACCCTCGACATAAATGCCACACATCAATGTCCCCACAAATCCCCTCAGGCTCTGGTCTGTGGGAAGAAGCTCTCTGAGGAAACCTCAAGTTCTTGCCCTTTTCCTCCTTGTGGGAAATCAAAACCAAAGCAAGGCTCCTGCTACCAGTTCTTTGAAGAAAGCATCAATGGTTCCCATTGCCAGCTGGGACTCCACATGTACAGGAGCTAGAGCTTCGTCTCCACGGCTTCTCCACACACCTTCTAATGTCATCCCTGAAGTACTAGGACAGAGTTCAAGGCCATGGGTGCCCTCAGGCCCAGGCCCTTTGTGTTGAAGGAAAGAAACCTGCAAAGTGTGGAGCAGGCACTGCAGTGACACTTGGGGACATCTGCCAGGTTGTGAACAGAGGCTTGGCTGCAGCAGGAGAAAGTGTCACAGAGGTGAGTAGCGAAGTTGGGCCTCTCTGCTGTGGGAGTGTCAATGCATGTTCTAGCCCTACTCTTTTATAGTGCCAGCAGGTCTCTCCTCTTCTTCTCACCTGATATGCCACAGGAGAACGTACCTAAGCTGAGCAGGCCATGCAGTAGGGAAGTCTATCCCTGCTCTTGTCTATCCTCCAGCTGTCTGGATCACCCCTGCCAGTGTCCAGGCATTGTGGACCAAAACCAAGTCATGTCTGCCAAGGTCTGTCCCAGTTCCTAATTCATAGTCACAGTAATAGTAGTTATAAATGATTGGCCCAAGGGTAAACTTGGGTGTAGCTGTCATGTAAGTAAGGCTTGGATGTAGCTGTCATGTAGTAAGGGCTAACCAGAATAATTTGGGGGAAGAGGAAACTAACCCCTTCTTATACGCTATGCTCCAAAGGGATTCAAATATAAATCTTAAAAGTTATAAAATATTACACTAAAACTGAGAAGAATTATCATTTGCATCGCTAGCAAAGAGGTGAGGAATGGGCTATTTTCATACATTTCTAGTGGTAATGTGAATCACCACCACTTTTGGGGAAATGATAAGCAACAGCTACTCAAATAATCAGGTCTGAAAATTTAGCCTCTGGAAACCAGGCCACCAGTACCTAAAATTTCTGTAGGAGAATGCCCACTACAGCTTTGTTGGCAATGGAAAGAAAATTAAAACATCAAAGACTACCCCATATTGGGATCATTTCCAATATTCCATGTTACACTCCTGAAAATAGAAAGAGACGGCTCTGTGTTCATGAACCTGTCTTTGTAAGTCCAGGCCAGCATCACAGATATAGGGCAGGCTGGTGGCTTTAAAAATATGTTTATTTCTCACAGTTCTGGTCCAGGATCCAGACTAGTAAATGTAGAATGTGAGGACTGTGATATCCTGTTTTATAGGTGGCACTCTTCCTGGGGCATCACACAGGACTGGGAGGAAAATCATCTTTCCTGTCTGCCCTTAAAAGGGTACCAGTCCCATTTCTAGGGACCCCATCTTAATGACCTAATGACCCCTTGGAGTTCCAGCTCCTAATGTCATCATTCTGGTGCCTAGGAATTCAACATGCACACTGTAGTGGAAGACAAACATCCCGTCTATGATAAAACTATATGTATTAGAAACAGTTTCACACTGTCTAAGATTGTTGCAGGCAGCTGAGTTAGATAAAAGTATTATAGGCAGTCAGACAGGGCCAGGCCCTCAAAGGAGATAACACAGAAGACAAGATACCTTACAACTGTGGGAGGGACAGATGCTCCTGCTATGAGCTAGACCTAAAGACCAAAGATCAAACAAATGCTGATCTCCCTAAAGATTAACATCCATGATTGACCATCACCCTGAGAAAGTCAGAAAAAACCATTAAGCCAACTACTACCGATGGCTACCTGTTCTACATTCATGCCCACTTGGTACGTGACTCACTTCCCCATTTGGTCCTAGACTCAATCAATTTTACCTAAGCAATGGTGCTTGTAATCCCATTGATCCACCATAGTTTTGTCCCACCCTACATCCACCTAAGCAAGTTCCCATTTTCTCTACCTTAAACCTGCATGGTTTTGCCCTATAAAAATAACCTGGAAGAGTCAGCTTCCTTGGCAACCCACTCAGGCCCTGCTTCCGTCCCTCTCAGAAAGAAGCTTTCTTTCCCAATAAACATTGTACTCTCAACCTCCATTTGTTCCTAAAATTCATTCTTCAGTTTTAGAGAGCACAAACTTGTCCAGGTCAGGTCGGGAGTTTCGCTTCCCCTATATCAAGATGATTTGTCTATGTGTTGTAAAACTGAACATGGAATCACTGTATTACCTGAAGCATTGAATTTTAAGTATTTTTGCAGAGCAATGAAACTTGGGTTCAGAGAAACCACCCGCTCAAGGGGCCCCCTCCTGTCCCTCTCTCAGACAGGAGCTTTCTTTCCCTCAATAAATACATTCTGCTCATTAAAAAAAAAAAAAGAAACTTGGGTTCATAAAATGAAATTTATATACAAATGTTCAAAGCAGCCATATTCATAATAGCCCACAACAAAAATTAGGCCAGATGTCATTTGACTGGTGACTGTTAAACAAGTTGTAGTACAACCATAGCGTGGAATACTACTGAGCAACAAACAGGAATTAATTCTTGTCACCCCACATGTAGAGCCTGGACTAATTGCTAGAGAATGCTATGCAGTGAGTGAAAACACCAGTCCCAAACACACTGTGTGTTCTATTTCTGTGACATTTCATAATGATAAAATTATAGAAATAAAAAGCAGGTCATGGTTGCCAGAAGTTAAGGATGGGAGGAAGGTGGATGATGCTGTGGACGAGGGAGGGGAGGAAAAGATGAGAGCGATTGTTAAGCGACAACATGGTACACACAGGAACCCACGTGTGTAATAAAATTGTGCAGAAACTCACATGCGTATGATTCAAGCTGGGGCTAAGGTTACAGAGTTGTGTAGGTGTCACTATCCTAGATGCGTGATTTCACTACAGTTTTTAAGAAGTTACCACTGGAGGAAACTAGATTAAAGTTATTCAGGATCTGTCAGCGTTATTGTTTCTTCTATATCTGCTTGTAAAGCCGCAATTATCTCAATAAATTTCAAGTGAAAGGCATTTAAAGAATATTCCAATAAAATATATTATAGGATAAAACAGTTTGTGAAGTTTTTGTATATGGTCTTCCTTGTTGTTAACCTGAAACAAAATTCATCCTGATATATTTGAAAGCATTTGGCTAAGCATAAAGAAAAGGAGGAGCTGCCTGTGGGGGAGAGGACATGTTAGCTTAGTTACATGTTCTGTGTTGTCTTTTGCCACACTAGGGTGCATTTTTGTAATAAAAATAAAAATTTTAAAGAGATTAAAAACAAAACCATAAAAGTTTTAGGAGATAAAAAGGTATTATTTGTGTAACTTTAGGGTGGGGATTCCCTTCCAAAGGAAGGAAGATTTGACACCCAGAAGGCGTACAGGAAACCACTCACAGATTAATCTCATAAAGATCAGTCGCCTCTGTGGATCAAAACACATCATGAAGTTAAAAAAACAACTAACATGTGACATTCCCTAACAGACAATGATTCAGAGCCTAACACAGTACTTAGAAATCACAAAGAGAAAATGCGGGAGAAGATGGTAGGCGGGCTCAGGTTGGTGATATGGGGTCAGGCGGTGCCGCAGTCAGGCCCAGCAGGGGCTCCAGGGCAGGACCACACCTCGATGCTGAGGAGCCACCCTCACCATCGGCCTCAGAACCTGCGACAGACAGAAGCATGTGTCCTCCAAGCCTGGCCCCACTGACATGCGGAGGACATGGGTGCTTTGGGAGAGTTGGCAGGGTCCTCCCAGACACATGGGTGCATACTCACACAAATAGACACATACATACATGAACACACACGGAAGCCCACAGCCATGCAGATGCACAGAGACACAGATACTCAGAAATATGCATGAACACACACAGATAGACACACATGCACACAAACATGCAGAGACACATGGACACATAGAAATAGCCAGCCATCCACAGAGATGCAGACTTACAAATACACAAAGACACACACACACACACACACACACACACACACACACAGAGACATGGCTTTGGCCTACCCATGAGTCAAAGCCAAACTACAGTGGTGATCTAAGGAACTCTAAGAAGGATGGGACATATATCCCAAAAGAGACTGTAGGGGATGAGATCTGGTTCCATCTGCCACCAGGCCACAAGCAGAAGCAGGTGACTACACCGAGGGGGGTCCCACAGCTTAGAGGCCCCAAATTAAAGGATGAGGAGAACACTGCATTGGCCCTTAGAAGAAAAACAGCAGTCAGAGCCCACATCAGGAGGGGGCCTTGTGAACCTCCAAAGTCTCATTCTGGAGAGAGCATCAGACACGGGACTTAGCCCAGAAAGTCTTGGAAGGGTGCAGCACTGGGCCACCTGTGCTCCAGCCCCCTGCTCTGGAGTCCAGTTGGGAGATAGGGGAGGAAGGAGAGGGAATCCCATCTTATCCAAACTGCTCTTCCAGGGCAGGGCAACATGGAGGCCAGAGGATGCCTCCAGCCCAAACATCTTGCCCTGCAGCTCTTGGCTGGTGCTGTGTGATTGCAGATGGACAAACATGTAGAACAAGCTGCCCTGAATTCCATCCATATGCAGGGAAGACCTCAGAGGGGCGGTGGTGGAAGCTGTCCTCTGCTTGGTCCTTGCTGCCCTGCCCTAGGCTCTGCCCTGCATTGGTACCCCTTAAAACATGCGTTAAGACAGATACCCTTCTGTTCTGGGGGGTAAGTAGGCAATACATGGGTGGATCAGGCAATGGGAAAAACAGGTGGAGCACCACCTCAGACCCCACAGGGGAACCCCCTGAAGACCTACGTGAGTTACAGGAAATGTGCACTCCCCAGCACTGTGCCAATCTCATCCATAGGCAAGAAGTTGGAAGTATCTACATGGGCTCATGAGAAAACTGAGCGCTCAGTGGTGGAGAACCTATGGCACACATGCCGCAGCTGGCCGTATTATCACTGAAAGCTCCAAAGGGTTCGCCATCCCTGGTCAGCACAGCCCAAATCGAGGCACAGTGCGGCTGGCAGGCTGTGTTAGTAGGGAGAGCAATCAACTGTGCAGAGGGAACAAAGTCACAGAGAGCGACAGGGAACCCACCAGGGGTGGGTGGGCAGCAGCGTCACGTGACAGAGGCAAAGAAACAACTGTCCACAAGGGTCAGACCACGGGCAAAAGGTATGCCGCAGTTTGTGTCTGGTGGATCTAGCTGCATTTTCTGGTCTAGGCCAGACTCCTCTCTGTTCTCATGAACCAAAGCTCTGGAATTTGGTTTGCTCAGTCGAACAGTTTCCCTGGGAGGGTTTTCAACCCCAGTAGGGAGGCACAGCGGAACACACCAGTAGCACACCCATATGCAGAATAGTACACAGCTGGCAAAACGAGTGTGTGTCGGGATATGTGAAAAAATATCCCAAAATGTAGCAATGGAGAAGCAAACCCGAGTCCTATCTAATGTATAATACAATTTACAGTAAAGTCCATTGTACATGTACAGCTGTATGTATATTATATATACAAAACATAGAGAAATAGAGAATGTTCACACTGTTGCCAATGACAATTGCTTCAAGGATGGATCTGTGTAAGAAGAGAAATGATCAGGCACTTTCTGCAAGCCTTAGTGCTGTTTGAATCCTTTGCAAGTGCCTTTGTGTATCTGCATAATAAACATGAAGAAAGTGTGGGGAAATTAGGAAAGCAGAAGGCATAGTGTGCATTGGAGGGTGGCAAGCCAGCAGGGCCACCCCCTGCAGTGCTCGGAAGCCACTGGAGGAGACGCAGCATCTGCACAGTGCCCAAGCCGGGCTGGAGGAGGGCACTAGCTCTCTGGACAGAGGGCCAGGTGACAAGAGTAGTTTAGCCTTAAAGCAGCAAAGCAGCGCAATGGCTAGGGCCCTGCTCAGGGCTGCCTCCACTGTGCGTGCGTGGAGTTGGGACTCTTGGGCAGGTGGTTCTAGCCAGATGTCAATCTGCAATGAAGCAGGGCTAGCAAGGGCACCTGGCAAGAACAACATCAGAAATGAGCATGGCCCAGGGCATGTGGCCCTTGCCCTGTCTAATGTGGCGTCTGAGCATGGCAATGTGAAAGGCTCCCAGAGCGGATAGGCAGGTGCAAGAGGGGGTGAGGACCCTCATGGCCACGTGCCCCCCAGCCAGAGGGACAGCTCCAGGGCTGTGCTTATAGATTTGCACACTTTCAACTCCTAGGACATGAGGCAGCTCCTAGCTTGATTCCCATTTTCTCAGAAAGCAAAGTGAAGCTTGGAGTGGCCAGACAAACTTCCCAACTTCACAGAGAGAAGTGACAAATCCCAGAGCCCATACCCCTCTGCCTGACCTGCGCCCACTGTTCCCAACCTGCTGTTCCCACAGAGTCTATGCTCTGTGGGAACACTCTCTGGTGGTGGGTGAGTCACCTTCCAATTCTCATGATGTCCCCTCTTCTTTATCCCTGTCCTTTCACCGGGTCTCTTCCTGCTCCTCGTGAATTAACAGGCCAGACATCCAACCCAGAGCCTTTCCTGCAGCCCCAGCCCTCTTTGATCCACCCTTGAAGCACTGACAAGGCCACCTTCTAGGATCACAGCTCTGACCGTCTTGATCTACTTGGATTCTTCAGGAGGCATCTCCACTACCACTCAGGATCCAGAAGCAAGAGCCCGGCAGGTACTATTGTTAGAATAGCTAAAAGAAACACATGAACCAGATGCTGAGACATGCAGCAATGAGGACAGTGGTCCCTGGAAAACAGGAATTGGTGAGTAGAGCAGCCCCTCAAAGATACCCACGTTTTGGTCCCTGGAATCTGTGCATATGTTGCATCTCATAGTCAAAGAGACTTCATAGATGTGATTGTGCTTAGAGAATTTGAGCTAGATGGGTTGTCCCAGGGGATTCCAGTGACAGGTCTCCTCCTCCAGTCTCAGTGTCTCCTGCAGGGAGGGAGGTGTCTCTGGGGTGGGAGGAGTGAGGGTTAGTGAATTGCATCCTCAAGGGGACAATGCCACACTTGAGTTACTGTTGTAAAGCCCAAATAATTTTAAGATCACATATAGAAATAAATAGATAAAATGTGTTTCAATTAAAAGGACCCACTCACTGATTTAAGGCCCTAGAGCTTGAGCAATCCATGTTCCTAAAACAAAGAGGACATAAGAAAACCTGCACAGGTATGACTATTGGGCAAGGGAGGTCCATAAGCTGTGGCCCCTGCCCCCTTCAGGGACCAAAAGAAAGCTCTGCAGGAGACACGCAAGCTTCTTGTGTGGCCTCAGGAAGCTGTGCATTGGGGAAATTAGCTCACCTAGCCCAGCTGAGGGAGATTCTGGAGGCCAGAGCCCAGGAGGTAGGACAGTAGTGGGGCTCCCCGGACTTGGCATGTGAAGACCCTCTAGATGGGGATCAAGAGAGGCCTGCAGAGGTAGGACAGTAGTGGGGCTCCCCGGACTTGGCATGTGAAGACCCTCTAGATGGGGATCAAGAGAGGCCCCGCACCTTGTTCACCCTTGACGTATTTATCTTCTGCCTGCAGCCAGGGCAGCAAAGGAGGGGGAACTGGAGGAAACCTTTGATGGGTAAAGTGAGCAGAGAGGAAAGAGCAGCAACAAAACCTCAGATTCAAGCAACAAGTAAGTGGCCACAAAAGGGCAAATCTGAGAAGGCCAAGATCTACCCAGATGGCTAGAAGCCTGGAGGTGAATCAGAATGTGCAGGGGACCCAGAAAAGACCGAGTCTGGCGGCAACGGGTGACTGTGCACAGTGGCATGGTTGGAGCTGGAGATAAGCCTGGGGGTAGTTTGACCCCTGGCCCAGATCTGCATGGTAGGGAAGCACTTCTCCATAATCCTGGCAGGAGGCAGAGCTCCGCTCTCCAAGGGGTGGGAAGCAGGGACTCTGGACTCCTGAATGAGGGTCATGGATGCAGGGGAGGACTCTGGGCTGCAAACCTGAAGATATGAAGGTTAAGGCCTGGCCTTCCTCACTCTGTGACACTCGAGCCAAGCCCACAGTCCTTAGGCAGGATTCTGGATGTTGATTCTCCGAGGACCCTGGCCTGCCCAGGGGAATTTATATGACCTTAGATCCTCCAGGAGAAGAGTCCAGCCCAGTCCTCCTGAGCAAAGCTCACAAGTACTCAGAGCCGCCAAGACGCAAGGGTCTGACAGCTGCCCTGGCCACGCAAGGTCAGAGATGGCAACTATGGAAGTGAACAAAGGAATCTGAAGGAAGCACAGAAAGCCCGAAGAGCAAGGAAAAAAATGCTAAAATAAATTGCAGTTATCTCCAGGAAATAAGAAGGTATTACATCCATGAAATAAAAACCAGTTGCTTTTAAACTAGTAATAAAATAAATGCTAAAAGGATCCTTCTGAATTTCAAAAGTACCCTTGGAAATTAAAATGGCAGATATCCAAAATAACAGCATGAAAAAAAATCCAACGGCAAAGTCCAGGGCAAGCTTCCAAAAGATAGAACCCAAACAAAGAGATGGAAAGCAGGAGAGAAAGGCTGCAAAAAGGAGGGGATCTCTGCCCAGGAAGTCCACAATTGAGAAACAAAGTTGTTTTTGTTTTTGTTTTTGTTTTTGTTTTTGTTTTTGTTTTTGTTTTTGTATTTAGTACAGGGTCTATAGGGTCTTACTATACAGATCAGACTCATAGTGATCCTCCTGTTTTCAGCCTCCTAAGCGCTGGGATTGAGAAACCAAGTTTTAGGAAAGAACAGAAAACATATAGATGGGTCCTTATTAGAATAATGAAAAACTGCATAACAGGCCGTCACGAGCCTCCAGTTTGAAAAGACACACTGAGGGCTCCCATGTGAAATGACACCCCATGGATAAAAGGAAAAGTCTGGAAGATTTCAGAAGGTAACTCCTGCTAGGCAGGAAGGACTGGAGTTCAATTAACCTCTAGGAGGCAGAGGAGGCGGGTCAGTCTGAGGGTCAGAAATTTCCAAAGTGGTGGCTGAGGGGATGTGAAGGAGTAACTCAGCCAGGTCCTCAATGCTCTGGACACAGCACCAAGCACCTAGCACCTCCCAGGAGACTGTAGGAAGAGTGGGCCAAAGCCAGGGAAAAACCAAGAGGGGACCAAGGGCTCTAAATAGGGCCCAAAGCAGCGTAAACCCAGGGGCCTCCTAGGAACCCAGCACAGCAGTGGGACACCAGGCAGCCAGCAGCCAGCGTGTGTGTGCACAGGAGCGGGCAGGCCCTGGAGAGAACCCCAGCCAGCAGCCAGCAGCACATGCCCATGTGGGCTGAGGGGTGAGTCCCCTGGAGCCCAGAGTCCAGGAATGAATAGTTAATGGAGCACTAAACAAAGGGGAAACTTGGCAACTGTTTATTCCAAGTAAAACAAAAAGCTGTACAAAATAGGAAATGTGCGCTACATGGCTTAGCTGTGAATAATACGGACATAGTCATAACTATGTAAATACCGAATATTGATTTGGCCAAAAATTACACTCTAACTACCATGACCGGGCTGAGGCCAGGAGACAAGAACTCACATATGCACCGGGGGCAGGGGGAGGCTTAAGGAGCTCAATCCTCCTCTTCCATTGTAGGAATTCATTAAATAACATTTAAACCGGAAAATCAAGAAACGGCAACGCAAGCGTGTTGTCTTACAGCAAGGAGAGAAGCCTGAAGCAACAGCAAGAATTCCTAGCACTCGGCTCTGCAGACTGGGCTCGGGCAGGAAGGGGCTAACTGGTTTTCATTATAGGCCTCACAGAGCTGTGCATTTATAAACTACACACGTGTAGGATCCAGATAAACATACATTTTTTAAAAATTACCAAAGAATCAACAAGGAAGAGATGAAGTGGGTGAAGTGAGCACATTTCTGATTGGTTAACCAGTTTATCTCCAAGAGGGGCTAAGGAACCTGGGGTTGGGGGCATGGCAGAAGGGACTGCCATCTGGCCATGCCTACGATATCTTATTTATCTATAGAACCCACGAGCAAGTTTTTGCCCTGCATGCTACATCTCTGCTATGTGGTAGAAAGTGGGATTTTCGTTTTTTCTCTTTTCCCTTCTTTCCCCTTCTTCTGATGCAACCAAGCTGGGGTGGCAACAAGATTCTTTTAGCTTAAATAAGGCCAGGGACACCAGGATTGCTGGGGGGTGGAGCAGAACATTTGATCAGCTTTCATGGAGAGGTGTTCAGGACAAGCACTGCTAAGCGCTGTTGCAGGTCAGCATGGTGCAGGGCTTGCAGGTCGGGAGCAAAGGCAGCACCAGAGGGGAGAGGGAGGGAGGAACGCGTTAGTCTCAGCATCAGGGAGGCCTGGGGACCCCAAAACCCCTCCAAAAGCTATAACGAAAGCCCTTTGGCAACAAGAGGAACTGGGGAAGAGAACTTGGAGGAACCCAGTTAGACCCGGCCCCAGGCTCCAGTCCCTGTCAGGCCTGGAATTGGTGCAATTCTTACACTCAAAGCAAATGACTCTTTCAGAGAGTGTCTCTGCACAAGTAGACTATGTCCTCTATGGCAGTGGGCACTTTGGCCAGTCTATGACACCAAAAGTGGATCCTGAAGCTCAGGACCCCCAGGTTCTCCCCAAGCTCTGAGGATCCAGCTCATGAAGCCTGGAGATAACACAGGGAAACGATGGAATCAAACGTGGGCCACATGAGTGCCAGTGGGCAGGGTGACCAAGACGTGGCGCTTGTGGGATGCCTGGCCCCACTCTGCTCTAGGCATGAATTCAGCCACTGTGGTAGCTCTTCCTGGGGGCATGAGCAGGGAAGACAGAGGGTGCTCACAGATGATGCTCACTCCTGGCTTTCATTCCTCAAAACTCTGTGGCTGTGACAGCAGGGAGAAAGGAGGAGGCTGCAGAAGCTGTGGTGGAAGACTGCACCAGGAGGAGGCTGAGCTCACGGTCCTCCAGGACAGCTGAACTGCCTGGCTTCCTGTCAGAGCAGGAGGAGGAGGTAAGACTGTTGTGTGGGAGGCCTGGGCCGTGGTGTTCCCAGGGGCAGGCTCATAGGACCCCTGGCCCTATGAAAACCCCTGCACCTCAGGCCTTCATGTTGGCCACCTTATTGGAAGTTGGGGGGCTCACCTGCTGCTCTTGAGAGACCTGGGGCATTCATATTTGATATTTGGCTGGCACCAAATATCTCTAAGGGTACCACAGGGTCACCCCCTCCAGCTGGGCCAGGCACATGGGCTTGACCAGGTTTGGGTCCAGTATGCTGCCCGCTGTTCAAGCTACTTAGGTTGCTGTTTTGCATGACTGGGGCAGCACCACCCACAGTTGAGCTGGGCCCCTTCAGATCCTCCCTTGCCTCTTTTCTCAGCAAGACACGAGTAGAGGGGGATAACGGGGTGTTATTTATGAGTCCCTCGCAGCCAACAGCCATGTGTCAGGCGCCGCGCCTGGCGCTGTGTAAATGAACCATGACATCTGATCTCCACGGTTCCCCGGGGTTGGGATTATCACCCTGGACCCAAGCTCTGGTCTCTGTGGTTCCCACGTTGGTCCTTGTCCGAGATGAGGGGTTGGGCCGGGGAGACCTGGGGACCCCCCACTGGGTGGGAGGCCTTGACAGCTGGAGAGCTCACAAAACCCAAGCTTTGCTCCTCATCCATCCCAGAGAAGAGTCCTGCTCCTCACAGCCCAGAGACAGAGTGGTCACAAGCCTGATCTTCTCACCCCCATGTTCCTCTGAGATGATTTCATCTGCCTCATGACTCTGAATTGCATCTTTTGCCTCGGATTCGTGCCTCCTGCCCCAGTAGTGTGTGGGCTCTAGATGCAGACATGGTCCATGCCAGCCTTCCCCGATCCCAACCTGGGCAGGCCCTCATTCATCTGCCTCCATCTGCCCCTGCCTCACCTACTGCACCTTCTGCCGTCCTGGCACTGTCTACCTGGACACCCCCAGGTCAGGTTGGAGAATCCTCCTGGCCCATCCTTAGCTCCCACCTGCTCAGGCCTATGGGAGTCCCCTGGGGTTGCTGCAGCATCCTGTAACCAGTCACCAGGGCCCACTTGTGTCCCCACCATGTCCACTCTGCTTCCTAGAAGACAAGGCATCAGACACAGCACTGACTGTTTTGTTCTTCTGCTTGAAGCACTTCACATCTTGGGATGCATCTGGAGAGACACTCAGCTCTTGGGAGCCTCCAACCCCAAGCCCTGGCCTCTGCCCCACCTCATGTGCTCTGTGGTGATGCCAGCTCTGGCCCTGGAAGCCTCCTGCCCTCACTCACCGGGTGGCTCCCTCTGCTCCCCACCTCCACCCTCTGTCTTGGCGTCTTCTGCCACCCTACCAGACTGCCCCACCACTCACAGTCTAAGGGATGTTTCTCAGGATGCCCCTCACCCTTCACTCTGGCCTGAGGCCCCATGCCTGGTTCCAGGGCACATGGAGAGTTGAGAAGCCCCTTTCTGCGCCTGATGGTGTAATGACAGGAACCTTGTCTCCAGTCTCTTCAGGGGCCAGGGCAGACATAACTTCCAGCAGAGGAGTGAATCTATCCAGTGGATCCCAAGAAAGTGACTACTAATGTACTACTGAATACATCATTTTTAAGACTTTAATAAAGCAGGTTTATGTTTATAGGGAACTCAAGCAGGAAGCACAGAGTTCACAGAAGCCTGCCCCCACCATTATATCACCTTTGTGACACCGGAAGAAATTCACAGTGACCTATCACAGCCACCCAGAGCCCACAGTGTACGTTGGGGTTTGCACTGCTGTGTGCTCTGGGTCTGGACTAACCCAGAAGAACCTGAGTGCACCATACAGTGCAGTACTTACTGAGCCCTTCCCCGTCCGCGGAAGGTGCTGACCCTGTTACTGTCCACATGGGCTTATCTCTTCCAGCACATCAGGTAGCTGCAACTGCAGCACTCCACAGCTCTCGTAGCTATGGGGACTTGGCAGATTTTTTTGCTCCTTTCTAATCAGATTGTTTGTTCTCTTCTTGCTGAGTTTTAAAAGTTCCTTGCATAGTTCAGAGTAAGCCTTGATCAGATGTGTCTTTTGCAAATATTTTCTACCATTCTGCGGCTTGGCTGACCGTGGTGCTTTCAGATTGTGTGTTTTTGCCCCTGCCACTCTTACAAAATGTGTGCACTAATTCACATACAAAGACGAGGGGTTTGCTGTGGCTGCACGCTGGGAGGATCCACTTCAGCACAGGTGGTCCCACTGTTCTAGGCTAGCGCTGAACGTCACAGCAAGAAGGTCTCCGCCTCGTATCCTGCCCACATCCCTGTCACCTACCATGGGAGTGGCCTCAGGAGCCTGGACACTGAGCTATGAGGGTGAATTGGGAGTGTTATTTTATCTGTAAGTTAGGAGGGTCTTTTGAATTGTGGCAATAAGACAAATGAGGGTCTATATAGTCTTTCACTTTAATGAGAATATGACCTCATTATACTTACATTTTTCATTCAAGAACTGACAGTAAATTCAGATATAAGGTTAATAGCTAGATTTTACAAAGATAAGCCCAGAAATCATGCTAATATTTGTTGCTGAATTAACCAAAAATAACAATAAGAAAGAAAAAAAAATATATGCCATTATAATATGGACCTATATCATCCTTAGAAAGTATTTAAGGTTAAATGACATGCAGAAAGCCCCAAATTCCCCAAAATTATGTATCTCAGATATGATAGAAATACACTGTAAATGCCCTCAAATCTGTCAGTAATAAATTGATAGATACAGTTTTTATATAATCACCAATTCAGTAGGAAACTGAAAGAAGCTTTTCTAGACTACAACTTTTTAAATATTGACAATCTACCCCTGCAGGAGGGGACATAAAGTCATCGTTTTATTATGGTTCTAAAAAGGCCTTGTTGGGTATACCGATGAATGTCCATTTTGTATCTGTGTATTCAAAGAGGTTGGGATAGATATATAGTTGCATTCTCTTAATGAATAGAATGATTTGTTCTAATGGTGTTTGTGAATAGGATCACAAGTCCGCATCTTGTACAGCAATTAACCACTAAGAAGAATATATGCAGTGTATTATTTGTTGAAACTGTCCTTCCGATTTGATTTGAAACTGTCTCATTGCTATCTCTTTGTCAATAAAACTTTGAAAAAAAAATAAATAAACCAATTTGTATTTTATACTACAAAAAAAAAAAAAGAAAAAAGAAAATCAGTGAATATATTGTGGTATATTTAGACAATAAAATTCTACTGTATAGCCAAAACGAAGCAGTTACAGCAGCAACTTTCAAAGTGTGATCACCAAAATTTGTTAGCAATGTAAATTCCTAGACCCCAACCCACACCTACCTGGAAGTGAGGTGCAGTGAGGTGTGTTTCAACAATCCCCAACACATTCTGATGTATGAAAGTTAGAGAAATGTTCAATTAAAAATACATATTTCAAGAAGAGTGATGTAGTAGAAGGATAAAACAGTGTGACAATCTTAACTTTCACAAATAGTACATTGCATTGTTTGTGGAAGCATACATGGTAATGACAATATAAAAACATTCATGGAGTTGATTAACACTAGATTTATAATGGCACTTCCAGGGTAAATAAGGAAGCAACTGGGATATGGGAGAGGAGCAATTAAAACATGATATTTCCACTGCAAAAAAAAATAAATAAATAAAAAAATAAAAAGGCCTTGTTTTATGGACAGGAAAACAACGTTCCCAGCCAAAGGCACAGAGAGGGAAGAAATTGCAGATGCTGTGGAGGATGCAGGTTCTGGGGAGTGCGGTGATGTGTACATTATTAGCTTTCTAAAACTTGCTCATTTATCCACATTTCTATTTCATTTTAGATAAAGACCAACTTCTGCGTTGTTCCAGCCCTGATTTTGTCCTAAAGCCAGGTGGTAGGCACCCTGCACCCCTACCCTTTCGGCCCAGAGAGTCCCCTCCAGGGCAACTGTGTAGAGAAGGGATTCCAAAGCCAACAGGTAGGTAAGAAAGGGCCATGGTATTGTGAGACAGTGAGGCATGGACACAACAGGCGTCAGATACCTCCCTGACAGGAATCCACAATCAGTGAATCCACCAGGATATTTACTGAGGTGTTGCTGAGTGGTATTTGGAAGGATGTTTTCATTCCCTTTTAGTCACACAGAAGAAAATGCACTTTTGAAGTGAACTAGTAGAAATACATCAAGGCAAGGAGGCCCCTGTGCTGAGGTGACAATCTGCAGGATCACCATCACAATCACCTGGCGTTCTTTAAGTGAATGGCTCTCAGCAGACTAAAGTCCAGGCCCTGCCCACCTCCTTTCTTAAGATCCTGGCAGCCAGCACTCACACAGGTTCATTCAGTCACTGTCCCTTTTGGACAGAGCTCACATGCTAACACGAGGGTGGTCAAGCAGTCTCTCAATCTTTAATGCCACCACAGCCAGTTAGATGCATGGACCAAGATGTCTAAGAGGGCCAGCGGGAAATGCCTGTCTTCCAGCTAGATCCCTTGGATTTTGGAAAGCTGTGGACAGGAAGAGGAGCAGTAGCCTAGTCACTGTCCAGCTTTCCTTGGTCACCTCTTTTACACTGTGCGGGATGTTCTGAGTGCTCTGCTGGGCCTTCCCAGGCCACCATGTGAGCATGCGCTCCCCATGAGAGGCACCATGAGGAGGGAGAACAATCACCCTTTCTCCACCACAACTCAGGCAGCTTAATAGGACCTGTCCTGAGATCCAACCACTGCTATTTTCCAGGCTTCCCTCTTGAGACAGGCTGGGCTAGGTGAAGACCCAGGTTACCTGTACTTTGAGGCATAATTAATTAAACAAAAATGAAGATAGGACAAGGCCTCCAAAAGACAGTATGCACCTCTGTGGACCTGGCTTATAGCTGGCTCTGGGGAGGCCAGCAGCCTGTGCACTGCGGGGCAGCTGGGGAAAGCAGCCACCACCTGAGCTCCAGGAGCACTGAACAGGGGGCAGGCAGTGCCACTGCCCACACAGCCTGCCTTGCCAGCACCTCCTGCTTCACTTGGGAGCCTGGGGGCCACAAGGGAGTCTGCACTACCCAGAGAGCCCTGGGGCCAATCCCAGAGAAAAGTTCCTGGTGCCCAAAGAAAGAGGAGCACCAGGAAAGATCAGATGAGAGGTTGATCTATGTGCAGTGTGGGCACCAGCCCAGGGGCGGGCCAGGGAGGTCATGGCAGTAGTGCAGGCTCTGGTGCTTAAGAGGCCCCCAGCAGCGGGGGGAAGACCCCAAATTAGATGCCCAACAGTGAGGGAGGCTGCAGGTGCCACCTCTTTGAGGCTCTGCACCACCTTCATGCTCCTCGTCCTTTGGGCCTTTGCAGTGGAACTGACAGAGATGCTCATGGCCAGGCAGCTCCCAGTGCAGGCTTCCAGCTAGCTCTGCAGGAATGAAGGCCCAGGGACAAATGGATAGTGCCTGAGATGCACAAGGTGGAGTGGGATAACCCATGCTGAGCCCCAGCTGGCCAAGACAGATTTGGAAGCTGCAGGAAAAGCGCCCTCTGACTAAGGGTGGCTTGGCTCAGGCCCTGTGTGGCCTGCCTGAGCAGGGGCTTCCAAAGCTCACCAGGCCCTGGGGAGACACAGTCAGCCTTTCCGGCACAGTTGCCTTCACCTTTCTGGCTGCAGCAGCCCCCAGTCCAGCCACACAAGCTTGGGTACTTGCCACCCTGGCTTTGTGGAGTCATCCGCGGTGAAATGCCGGGAAACTGTGTCCCAAGTCCTGATACTTGCTACTTTCCAAATTTATCACAGCTCTGCCTTCCAACATGGAAAAACGTAGTTTTCACTTCACCCTCCATGCATTCCACAGTTCCACATGTGGCTCGCTGGATGATGAGGAGCCAGCTCCCAGGTGGGACCCAGGCAGGCACAGCTCAGAGAGCCTAGAGGAGAGCATGATGACATGCCCTTTTCTGTCACTGTCACTGCCCCCTGCAGAAGCCCAGCCTACAGAGACATTATCCCAGATGCCCGAGCCCCATGTGGGCCAGCATGGTCTGCACCAGGCCTACAGCGCCACAGGGCCCCAGGGACATGAGTGGGGACACAAGAGGGCAGGAGGTAGCTTGTTCCAGACCAGCTAAGAACCCCCAGCCTGTTCCCTGGTCCCCTACCTCCTCGGGCCACCTGATTCCCCTCTCTCTCTCTGACTCTGTAACTCTTTGCTCTGGGCCACTTTGTCCCTCCTCTCTTCCATCTTTCTCTCTGGCTTTCCTCTGCCCTCTCCTCTGTCTGCTTTCTTCATGCACCTCTCCCTGGAGTTGAAGATCGCCCAGCCAGAACAAGCCCAAAGTTTGGGGTAGGGAGCAGCTGGCTGCTAGTATTCCTGGAGTGTGGGGTCTCCCTGGCAGGCTGGCAGCCTCCTTTCTCTGCTTCCCCTTCTATGTCCCTAGGGATTAAATCTTTATTTGGGGTCACAGCGAGCTTGTTCTCTCCCAACATTCAGGGAGAGGACACCCCAAGCCCTCTGACTTCTGCTGACTCCCACCACAGGATTGCCCCACTAGCATGTGCTCAAGTCCTCTGGAGTGCTAGCCTTGGGGACAAGGAAGCCCTCTTTCCCTGTGGCCCACACTCATCTCAGGTCATTGAGACCAGTGACCACACAAGAGGTCACAGGGGAAGACAGCAGGGCCCAGGCATGGGTACCACTGCTGCTGCTGATGGAGGGAGGCTCAGAGACCCCAGGTAGGAGCGGAGCAGCAGAGGGAAGTGCTACAGAGCGGGGTGAGGTCCTGGCAATGTGTCTACCAGGCAAAGGGCAGTGCTCCTCATGTGGTGTGGCCAGGCCCTCCAATTTCCAGGAGAAACCACAAATCGGGATTTTCAATGAAAATGTCAAGACATAATTCAAAGCTTTTTGAGCAGCACATGGTTTGCCAAATAAAACACATCAGCAGGACAAACCTAGCTGGACCACCACAACTGTGACTTGGATTTCATTGTCTGCAACACCTACTTGCAGCCCTCATCACCCTGAGGCTGGCAGGAAGCCTCTGCCCCTTTTCCCTTGCCCCCCACAGCCCCAGTACTGCGCTTCCCAGATGCTCATGGCCTGCCATCCCCAGGCTAGTCAGAGTATCCTGTCTGCCATCACCTACACAGAGAGTCACAGAGCAGTCAGGGCCCTCAGACAGGCCAGCTGTGGCCAGGGCTTGTTCGGGTTTCTCAGCCCCTGTGTACTGTCACTGAATGACAGGGCCACTCAGAGCTGCTCTGCCCCAGCTGGCAGCTAGGTTTCCCTGCCACAACCTCCAGGGAAGCCCCATGTCCTTCCTGCATGGACTCAGGTCCAGGGCGTGGCCTGAGATTCCTCAGTGTCGCCTGCTACCTTTCACATGTGCCCATCACCTTCTTTCTGCACTGCACAACCTTTCTCCTTTCTCAGGCCCCGGGGCCCAGCTGCCCTGAATGACATCTTTGGATAATTGACGCCAAGGTCACTAGGCGAGGGAAGCTGCCAGCTAGGACCTGGAATGAATGCCCCACTGAGCTATGCCCTGGAGAGATGGGCCCCTGCAAAAACTACAGTGCCCCTTCCTGCAGTTGGAAGGGCATCCCAGCCACTCGGGACATGGCGCCCCCTGCTGGTCACCTTGTTAGTGCCTTTCCCAAGCCTTTGTCCCTTTTTTTTTTTTTTCTGGATTCTTCCTGTTCCAAGTCCGATGTTCCCTGCCCATTTTGCCCCTCTCCTCTTTGGGTCCTCCTGCTCCCACCAGTACGGGTGGATGCTCTAATCCTGACTCAACACACCCAGAGACAGACACACCTGGTTCCTGTCTGCTATGCTTGTGGGCCAGTCCTGACTCAACCTCCCATGGGAGACCCCTGCCTGACTACCCTCAGCTGGGGCTTAGGGTGCCAAGTGGAGCAGGAGGACTGGCCATCTCCCAGGAAAAGCCCTCCAAGCAGTTCATTCTCACGGTCCTTGGAGGGCAGTAGCCAGGGGTTGCATACTAGGGGACAAGACCATTGTCCACAAGCTCTAGCAGCCCTGCCCCAGGTCCCGCTGCCTCTGCTGGAGAGGTGGGAATGGGGCCTTGTGTCCAAGGGGCTCAGTGGCCCATTTGAGCAGCTCTCCTCAAGCAGAAGTTCCCACACAGCATCCACAGCAACCTCAGCCTCTCTGGCTTGGCATTGCATCCAGCCTGGGTACCAGGATGCCAGGAAGAAGAGAGGACATACAGGCTGCCAGTGCTCTGGGTGCCCACATCATCTGTCCCCACCTCCAAGAGCTGGCCATGGTCTCCATGCAGCACGGGGACCCTTTGCACTGCATGACCAGGTGGGCTACCACCCCCTCCTTGTTGGACCCAGCCTGAAGAGATCGAAAGGGGAATTCTTGCACAGGCCTGACGGTGCAACCAGACACCTCAGGTCTCTTTCCTGTATTCTTCTGCACCCCTCTTCCCGCACCCCTGACCCAGATCTGAGCTTCCTGGGCTTCTGTACTGTTGAATCCCAGACCACAGCCCTCCCACAGCCTGTCATTACTCTGCTGCCACTGTGTCACCTAATGGCCAGCCGCATCTGTAGATCCAGCCAACCATGGACTGAAGACATTCAGAAACCAAAGTCGTGTGAGCACTCACTGTGGACAGGCGCCTTAGCCCAGCCATCTTTCCCTTAAATGAGAAAGAGCAGCAAGCATTGGTACAGTGCGGCACTCCACTGCGGATTCCAAGCCCTGTGGGGAGACGTGAAGTGTGCAGGCCGATTGTGCAGGGTCTACTCGAGCTCTAGGACATTCACACGTGGGACCTGGGCTCCAGGAACAGAAGCAAGTGTGCTTTGAGCTGGGCCCACTGCCTGCCCTCAGAGTCCCAGAAGTGACACCCTTCTCTCGCTCAATATGCCATCCCAGTGTAGTGCTTTAGGGGAAGCAGAAAGCTCTCCAGCAGCCTGGCTCTTGCACCGCAGGCTCTTCTAAGGGAACCATGTCACCTCAACTCTGTCCTGTTGCCTCTACATTGTTTCTACTTGTGCTACACCTGACCTCCTGCGGTGGATTAATTGTAGCACCTAGCTGAAATGCGCCAGCATGGAGCTGGGTGTGGAAGACCCTCCTGAGGATTGCTGCCAACAGCATAAAAGCAGATGGAGGGGAAGATGGCTGCTATGGATTCTCCTGGAGAAGCTTGTCATGCTGGCTTTCCTGATAGAACTTGGCTGGTCTCATCATCAAGAGAGCTTGGGACCTCACTGTCACTGAGCATGGCTTCAGTTCTTTTAGGGGGAGCTCTGGCCCTTACCTTGAGCATCACTCCCAGCTCCAGTGCAGATTCCTCAGCCTGCTGGCACAGATCCTTCACCCTACTGGTGCAGACTTTCTAACTTCCACCAGGCCTTTGCGCCTTCTGAGTGCAGATCTTTGGTGTAGACTTACACGAGACATTGCCATGGGCTCTAGGCCTCCAGATTGGACTTGGAGGCATTGTTATGGACTCTAGGTCTTCATCTGGACTCGTGCAGGACATTGCCATGGGATCCAGGCCCTCAGCTGGATTCTTTGGGCCTCTAGTATGTGAACAGATCTCCTGTCCTGCTCTGCATTTGACTTTTTTGGGTGAACATTATAAAATAATCCTATAAATTATGTGTCTTGTATTAAATCTAGTCCCCTGTGAACCCTGACTACAGCACCTGCTGTCACCTATTCCTCACATTGACCAGCTGTTGGTGCACGAGACCCTGCCTGCTGTGGTCCTGGAGCCTCAGGACAAGGGCCTGAGAGCTGGCATCACCTGAGGAAGTTCCCTTGGCATGGGCTCCCTCCCAGATCTGAACAGTGGCAGGAGTACAGTGTCTGCCTGGGGTGTGGGCTGCTTC
Organism: Octodon degus; assembly: GCF_000260255.1. NCBI lineage: Eukaryota > Metazoa > Chordata > Mammalia > Rodentia > Octodontidae > Octodon > Octodon degus. Next base: position 7,924,057 of record NW_004524708.1, read on the forward strand.
CTAGGGCCCCTGGGCCTGACCCCTGCCCACATGGCTCATGCTACTGTCCTGTCACAGGGAGGCCTTGCCTGGCTCCTCTTTGCCCTCCAGCCATCCCACCCTGGCCCTGTCTTCAACTTTGCACTCCTCCTTCTTCCAGCCTCACAAGCCTGTCAGGCTCAGTTCTGGGATTTGGGACCTGACCTCTGACTTGCGCCAAGCTGTGCTTTTGTCCTTCTCTGCCCAGCACCTGTTCAGGTGGGCTACGTGGAGCCAACTTGTACCCTCAGGCACCGATTGTCTTGGTGGCCACTGCTCTGAATGAAGAGGTACTCTGGGGGGAGAGGGAGGTCAGACACCCTGGGATACAGATGTATGGACCCACGACACTGTCTTCCCAGGTGGGCTATGTGCTTAGATTCTCACTCTCATGGGGCACCCTAGCCAGGCCAGGCAGCAGAGGCAGAGGTCGCGGTAGATGGATGAGCGGAGGGCAGCTGCAGGGGTTTGCAGACCCCTACCCCAGGCTGCCCCCACCCTGCTTTGGCGCAGCCATTTTCAGCTCAGGTGCTCTTATCATCCTTTGGAATATAAAAAAACATGTAACATGATATCCCAGATCTAACAATGTCATGGTCCACGAAGGGCTCTTCCTAATGCCAGCCATCTGAGGCAACAGTGAAGATGCCTCTGGTCATCAGATGTCTCCTGATACCCAGGGAGCCCAATGTAGGGACATGAAGTAGACCTGAGAGGCCACTGGCAAGATCACTGTTACTCCCAGGTGGGTGTGTCCGCCTGACTTTATTTTCCTGCTGTGCAGTCACACCAGGAAGGACCAGAGTGACCTTGGCTCCCACCCTGGGAATGCAAAGCCTTTGTGTGCTCTCCCCCAGGGCAGCGGTGCCACCATGAGTGGCCTGCATGGGGCAGGTACTCAATAAGGGCTGTGAGTGACAGATGCCTCCAGGTCAGAGGGTGGCACAGATGTTGCCAGCAGGCTTGGCTCCCACCTTCTCCTGCCTCATCAGCCCTGAGAGTGGCGTGGAGACCTCTGGAAACTCAGCCCAGTGCCACCCCGCCAGGTGGCCTGCCGCCAGAGCTGTGGTCCCAGGCACCCTTGCCAAGGTTGCAAGAGGCCACTGCGCTGCTCTCCCACATGAGGGAGCCCTGCACTGTCTCACTGCTTCTGGGACAGATCAGATGTAAGTGCATTGGCATGCATGGAAAATGAGGCCTCTTTTGTTGACACATATTTTGGAGAAAGAAAAGAATTCTTTTCCTTCTCAGCCATGTAATGCTGGAGCTGAGAAGGCCTGCGCAGAAACACCTGTCACTCTTGGCAGCATATTGTACAGATGGGTACAGAACCAACAGTTTCAGGCTCTGGGACTGGAGAGACCGACACAGCTTGGGTCCCTTGAGTCCTGCAGCAGCACTCAAAATTCAGAGTGGAGGCAGCCATGGGGACAGTGTGGCAGTGATGACCGTATAAACGGCAGGACTGGACTTGGTGCCCTCGTGGTCCTGCCACCAGCAGGTACAATGATCAGGCCAAGGGGAAGGCAGGCACCAGGCCAGGTCAGGGCTCCCTGGATCACATCAGCACCAAGCCAGTCTCAGTTGTTACCCATCTTGCTGTGCTTCACACAGCAGGTGACATTTGAGGACTTGTTCATTAGCTACTGTGGGCCAAGGGTATATTTTCAATATAAAATCCTTTCTGTTGCTGGAAAGCCTGCGGGGAATCCCTTCAGAAAAGGCACTCGCTGGCCTTCAGGGACTTCTGGATTCACTGACAGCAGGCATCACCTCTTGGTAGAGGACTTCACATCCAGATGTTGTGTCCCTGGAGAACAAAGATTCCTCCAACATTTATTTATTTATTTATTTAGTTAGTTAGTTATTAGTTAGTTAGTTAGTTAGAAAACTGGTGCTGGAACACAGTGTCTACTCTACCTGAGGGAGCCTAAATATCTTAGGAAGCAGAAATATTTTTCTACAAATAACCTGCTTTATTTTAAAGAGAAAAAAACCCTACAAAATTTCAAAACAAGATAATAGAAGGGTAACAATCTTTAATACAATGTGTACTTTTCTTCTTAAATTAGTCCCACAGAATGTAAGATATAAGCATTTAATCGTCCAAGCAATCCTTTCTTTTTAATGAACTAAGAGAAATTAGTAGTATGACTATTTTAACTAATATATATATATATATTTTTTTTTTCCCTTTCCTTCTTTTCTCCTTTCTCCATCCAATTTCTCTTTCCTTTTGAACAGTCTCTTCTCATTTTACAATATCTATGCACATTTGGCATCTTATTCACTCCTTTAGCCTCTCAAATTTGGGAGACAATACAATGTTTGCACATGTACATCTGGTTTAGACAAATAACCTGCATTTTCATCTTGCTCTATTTATTTTGCATGCTAGGGATGGAACCCAGGGCCTTGCACATGCTTGGCCAGAGCTCTCCCCTTGACCTGAACCCTGAGTCGCCGTTCAAAAATAAATAAACATGATTCTTTGCCTGGAGTCATGATGAGGATTTGCAGATAGAACCGCAAGCTCCGAGCCACTCGGGCCCCAGAACTGAGCAAGGCTTCAGGGTTCGTTCAGCCAGTAAACTTAGAATTTTTAGAATATACTTTCAACCTTTTTGTTGAGAAGAAATAAATTAACTTTTTTCTTCTTTCTTTTTTTAAATAAAATCCAGATAAAAGGGTAAGGTATACCATATAGTAAAGGTTGTAGACTATAACACTCTCCACGCATGTAATGTGGTGCCTGGCTTCCTGCAGCACACGATCTCCCCAAATCACCTGCCCACCTGCTGCCCTGCTCGACAAACTGGAAATGATAGCCTCTGCCTCAGTCAGCACAGGTCCCTCACGGGAACCCCTTCATCCAGACAACCCGGGGGATCGGAAGCCCAGTGCCAGGACGTCAAGCCAGGTCCAGGCACTGCGCCACCGCATTCTAAAGAACAACTTGCCGCTTCCACCGTTGAGGCAAGCCCTCCTCTCTCCCTCTGCCCAGCCACTTCCTATTCCCAGGTGGGGATCCTGGAGAGCTTACTTCCAGGTCCTTGGTGTCTCCTACAAGATACACAGAAAAGGCAGCGAGTGTATCATTTTATTGAAGGCAGAAAAATAATTACACACTGCAGGGAAAGGGAGGCCCATGAAAAGGCTCACGAGAGTCCCAAGGATGAAGGGAAAGGGGCCTGATTCAGTGTCCCAAAATACCTGGATTGGCCTCAACATCCTGCAGTAACAGTGTTGGGACATTTTTCCTATCAAAAACTCCCTTGACTGAGCCAATGAGATAGCTCAGTGGACTACAGGACCTGCTTAGGCAAGTTTAGACATGCGCAGGGGACTGCAATTTGATCTCCAGCCAAAAAAAAAAGATGTTCAATTTAGGGCTGGCCTGATAGTTCAGCGGATTAAAGTGCCTGCTTAAGAAGATGCAGGCACTGGGGTTCAATGCCTGGCATGCTGTGCCGGCTCCATCCCTGGGGCACACTGAGACAGCGATTGAGATGGCATGGTGGCACAGGCCTGCAATCCCAGTGCTTGGGAGGCTGAGAACAGGAGGATCACTATGAGTTCTATCTGTGTAGGGAGACCCTGTAGATCCTGTACTAAATACATTAAAAAAAAA